>NC_138509.1:41849729-41867229 GCF_964252035.2 Podarcis erhardii
TGCAAGTGGGCTTGAGTAACCTGCAAGCCATGACCCCATTGGGTGGTAGTGCGGAGAGTGACTGTTTGATGAGTGAACATAAGATACCCATGGCCTTTTGGTCTTAGTAAGAGTTAGTATTCTGCAGCGTATGCGCACCTGAGAGGCCTCCAAAAGAAGGGAAGAGGAGTTCATTGAGTTTTATAGTCATCCCATCTGTTTCATTATGGCAGTGGTAGGCTGCTGCGGCCTGTGGGCTAGATCCTTATCTCTCCTACAGACCTTGGGTTAAATTCGACAGGTGGGCAGAGTTGCCCACCTTTCAGTCACTTGGCATCACTATGATGGTAGGCGTCCTGTTTTTGCTCAAGGAGATGATCAACTATGTATACCCCAGCAATCAGCTGATAGTTGGGTGTTGCGAAGTACTGAGCACATGGCAAATCCTCTTTGGTCAAGCCTCATTTTTACATACCCCACATTTGATGTCATAGGTGGAGGTTAAGTGGGTGTGGCTTGACCAAAATAGCCTTGTGGACCAAATGAGGAACCGTGCCAGGACTGCTTAGGCTTGAGGGCTGGAGGTTCCCCACTCTTCCATTATGGCATTAACAATGGATTATGCCCAGATTTTGTAGCCCTCATGGTAAATAAATAATTTGTTAAAAGCCTTTGTTGGGTACAAAGGTGGACTTGTACCTCCCTCCACTAAAAGACAAGGCAGCGTACATACACACTGTGCTGGTTTTAACCCTTGCGAGTATGTTGAAATGTTACTCAAGCTATTCTAAATCCCAGTGGGACTATGGTGATTCTGCCTGGTATTTCTGTGCTGGTTTTAACCCTTGCGAGTATGTTGAAATGTTACTCAAGCTATTCTAAATCCCAGTGGGACTATGGTGATTCTGCCTGGTATTTCATGCTTACATTTTGAATGAAATTAATGAGGTGCTCTGAGATACCATGTTTGGAAATACATTTTGCTACTGAACAACAACAACTTCTCATGACGCAAAATTTGGAAATAAGGACATGCGCTGCAATTAATGTGCTTCAAGTTTATTTATTTATTTAAAACACACGTAATGGTAAGGTATAACAATGCCAGAGAGCATATTTTTGAATTTTTTATCACTAATTTGTACATAATCCTTTTGACATTAAAAAAAATGAGTGCAGGAAGCTTACTAGACTGAAAAGATGAATGTGTATCAGGGTCATACTCCTTTACTAATATATCCTACTGACAATGTCATCTGGAAGAGATGTAATCAATTAATATGTACAAATGAAGTACATTTATCTTAAACAGACACTCCTTTGCTAGTTTATAATGACTGTGGAAAATACTAAAGCCTGATAACATAGAACTTGCAAAACATGTTGCTCCGAAGTAACAGGTTTGTGACATAACTGAAATGTATACTAACTACCATGGTACAGTTTTGTATGCCCCTGAATTCTTGTTGGAAAGCTTAGGTGCACATTCTGAGGTGGCACAGTGGAGAAGACTCTACAATGTCAGTCAATGTGCATTGGATTGGATGTAAGATTTCAAAGGTTGTAAACCCTAAGGGGGAGGGAATCTGAAAGGTAGTTCTACCAACTCATGCTACACCCAGTTAGACTCCTTGTTTATTTAACATGACTATATTATGCACAGAGAAGTGGTTCATAACTCAGAGCACATATTTTTGGACGGCTTTTTTATTATTTCTGTAAACCACTTAGAAGTTTTCTTACAATCAAATGGTATATAATTTTTGTTAAGTAAAATAAAAATAAAGGTATATGAGCACCAACCATCTTTCTACGGTCAGGCATGTATGCTACAAGTATCAGCCACAATCCAGCATAGAATTAGGCTAGTTTTAGCCGCTGAAGTCAGGGCATTTAAGCATGCCAAATCTTCTGATGGATTGTGGCCATGAGCAAAGAGTACCAAGAAGAAAGCGCCCCCTTTAAGAGAAAATCTGAGGTTGAGGGAACCGAATAGGTTGAGGCCATTGGCAATTGTTATTATCTGGTCACAGTGCATCCTGACTTCCTAAAAGTTCTCCTCTTGGCTGTCTTAGTGAGACAATAATTAGTAGTGGCTATAGCGGTGTTAACTTTGGCAAGGTTTATAGCAGGGATATCAGAACCAGTTGAGTCTCAGTAGAGCTGAGGTGAGTGGTTACTTTGGAAGTCCTTTAATAACACTCATTTGTTTCAAATGGTCTTTTCCCAATCAGCTGTAGTCCTTTTCACTAGATGGAGGCTGGAATACCATGTTGGAGTCTGTTTTTATTTTTGTGACTCTGTTTTTATCCTTGTGGTTTTCATTTTCTGTATAAGTAATATTGATTTTGTTTTGTTTTAGTTAATACTGATTTCTTGTACTTGTAGTTTTTATTAATATAAGCTGCTTTGGATGGGGTTTGTCTGGAAAAGCACCATACAGATATTTTTAAAAGCTATGGTCTTCCAGATGCTGTTGAACTACAAACCCCATCATACCCGACCAGCTGTTCTGAGTGGGGCTGATAACATCTGGAGGGCCATAAGTTCCCCAAGAATAGCCTAGTTATTATGATATATTAAGGAATTTTATATAGATGAAATGGCAATTAAAATAGAGGATATGTGCAGGTGTGGTAAACACTTTAGCAGACATGTTCCATGGTGGTTATGATGCAACACTGTAGTTTATGGATTTCTTTGAGTGTCTGATAACTAAAACATCTGAAGAACTACTTATGTTATTAGCTCCCCAGAGCCTAGCTGGTTTTATACTGGGAGTCTATTCTGAAAATGTCTATTTGCAAGTAGTCCTGCTCAGCTCTGTCAGGATACCTATAAGTGTTTATGTTGTGGGGTCCTCTCTCTTTTCCTTTTTCTTTTTCTAAAAAGCAGTTATTTATAATCCTGATACATTAGCTAATGTAAATGGATAGTTCCACAGACTTCAGTGCACGCACTGATGAGAACCTGGCCTCAGTCTTTAAAACTCAATAGATAAATGGAATTTATTGAATGGTTCTCTCCACATAAACTTTCATAGTTTTACAGTGTTTAAAAGTCACATTCTCATAAAGATCAATTTATTCTTTGTCCCTTTCACCAGAAGTCATAGGAAATGTTAAAGAACGACATTTAAGTGAATCAAAGTTACTAAAACTGCTGTGGCTGCAATTAATTTACTGGAAGCATAAAAATAAAGACTACACGTTTCAAATGCTTTTTAAGGGGCACGGAAGCCTATGTGGCTACAGAAAGTAAGAGGAAGGGTAAGGTCACAGCCTGTCTGACCTGGAAACTTCAGTCTGATTTGTATTGCCCCCAAATTGATGGGGACAATGAGATAATCATTGGAAATTACACTCACCATTGAAAACTGAGCCAAACTTCACTGTATTTCACAATATGAAAATTATGTGGCCCCATAAGAGGGAGGGGCAGAATCCCCAGGGCATCTGTTTTCCATCAGTGTCCCACCATGCTTGCAGTCTGGCTTGGCACTCTAACATTTAACCTTCTCAGCATGAGGTGGAACAAAGGGCAACAAGGCTGCAGAATAATGAAACAAGGGTGCAGTGTGGTGGAGAAAACTGCTTTTGAAAAGTACAGAAGTTGAGACATTTAAATGACGTGTGTGTGTGTGTGTGTGTGTGTGTGTGTGTGTGTGTGTACACACCAATATAAAAGTACCAGATTTTAAACACAAGTGAAAACAACAACACAGCCCCCCTGCACCAGGCCCTATTAGTCACATATAGTAAGATTGCTGTTCTGTTTCTCAGCAGGCTGAGAGGAAGGTCTATTACCATCTATCCATGCCTTTTTGCCTGCTGCTTTCAACTATTGTAAAGATACAATTACCTTGGGAGATTGTGGCAGTTCAGTTGATTAGCACGGTGAATTAAAAGAATGAGTCACAAATGACATGTCCAGCTCTTCTCCACTAGTCCTTGGAATTCCCAGTGTACCTCACCCTTGTTGTAAGAAGGTCAAAAATTAGAGAGACATAACAGTTTTCAAGCAGCTAGCACTTAGGAGCAGAATTAACAATCATTCTGTATGTAATTGCCAGTTAGTAAATTGCCTTCTAGACTGTAAAATGCAATATAAACTGGTGGGCACCTAAAATTAAATTAATGAGATATTTGCTGCATTTAAAAGTGAACAGTGCAAATTAATAATTGAGTGCAGTACTTGTTTTAATATTTGTCAAGTAGTGTATCACTTGCTTGTTTAATGACAATTAAAATTGTTCTTACCTGAAAATAAAATTCTTGGCGTATTTAAATTAAGCAGCTTTCTGCAGGTTAGATTCATCATTTTACTTACTAGCAGTCATTGAAGGTTCTTAAATTAAATATCTGAGATTACTTTTTAATTAGATTATAAGCATTGCAATGTTATTTGATTATGGCAAATTGTGATTTGTATGCTTCTAAATGGAATTATGTTGCAGTTAGTATTATTTTTTTAAAGCACACATTTGAAACTATGAGGAATCATTATGTATGTTGTCTTTAAGAAAACAGTAGTATGTGTACACCAGTTTGGGTGTAAGCATGTCACTATTTTGCTGGAGTGCATTTTACATAATAGTTTCCTGGTGGGCAAAAGAAAACCATGCCAAGCCGTATCTCTTTCAGCTAAGTGTTTTGCAGCCCATTTCTACCCTCCTCCTCAGTTTGGTTAACTTTTGTTCAAGCAAAAAAGAGTACAGGGATTCAAGTATCACTTGCAGTACACGAAACCCAATTGCAACAACAAGGGTAAAAATATCCAACACCAAAGCAGAAAAATCTGAATGCTGAACCATTTCTAGGCCTTTGACACATTCATTAGTTATCAGAATAACAATTATTCCTGCACAAAAAACCCCATTCAGCTTCAGACTTATGAAATGATTACACAAGAAGTAATCACTCCTCTTAATAGACTACTTATGTGTAATCAAAAATGCATGATACTCCTACGCTTGCTCACTATTGCAGGGAGGGGAATATCTTGTATTTGTAACTGTATTTTTGTTCCGGGTGTTCCAAGGTTAACCATCTGCATATTTATCCATTTTAGCTAGTACACATTGTTTTTAACAACTTCACCCTATGTAAAGATCTCACAAGCTTTGAGCATTTAAGGATCTTCCTTGTAAATTCCAGTGTGGCTTTGTCAATGGGACTGCTACACTGTGTTCAGAGTCAATAGCTCCCTTCCATCACAGCCAACACAAACTAGCTGTCTCATAGGTCAGTGCTCTTTAAACAAATTACTTGTATCCACAGAGCAAATGATTGTTAATTGCCTCCCACAAATCATACTATTTTTACTATGCTAAACTAAATGCTAATGCCTTAGTTAAATTCAAACCACCTGATAATTTCTTGTACATATTCAATTATAGTTCTTAACCACAGAACTTTGTCATCATGAAAAATTATTAATAAAACACAGATAATGAATGGTTAACATTGGTTGGCTAGCACTTAAAAAGAACACTTACTGCTGTTTTGGCATTCCTAGCAATTCTAATTGTCTCCTGCTTGCTTTTTAATTCTTTCATTATCCACAAGGCATCTTTCTCTTTTTATAGTATTGGTTATTTATTGATCAGGCCAATAAATCTGGACCAATACAGTTACCAGGAGGTCCTTAAAAAGTGGGACATATATTCTTATCTTTTTATCAGGATGGTTCTTTCTAAAATGTTCTTCAAAACTGATTGGCTAATTTGTGCCACCCCACCCCCCAGGCAAAACTGTTACAGCCGATACTTTAATTTTACTATGTTTTAATTTTAAAACAAACAAATATTATGCTAGATATAGCTTATCTAGCAAAAAACATATTTTATAAAAGCTGAGATGGGAAGATTCTGTTTAGATACTGAGATTCTGTTTAGCATTGTCTTTTCATTTTCAGTACGATAAGCATTTCAATTTGGCTGGAAATAATGGAGATAAATTTTTTTGATTTGGTATCCTATCACACTGACAATATCTTAAGATTGCATAAAACAGCTCATTTTAAACCGCTGCAGTTCCAATAAGTATAACGTGGTCATTGTTGTCCCCTTTCTTTTCTGTCTCAAAGGAGACCAGAAGAATGAGACATACCATTTGTGCTATTGCACAAGTAGACTATTTGTTCTAATCAGTGACACCCATTTACTAGAATTGCTTAAAATGAACTATACCTCATACAGAAATCGCACATTTAGAGTGTTCCATTCATCATCTGAAAATTGAGGGCCAGTAAACTTTTCTGTTCCTCCAGCGGGATCATAGACATGCATCAAAATGTTAAAAAATGATTGGTGAGAGAGAACTGTCACCCATTTATCAAAGAAAAGGAACATTATTTGCTAATTTCCCAACCAAGGCAGTGACAGGGTGCTTCGTCTTTAGACCCATGGTGACCAACATGGCCTTTTTGTTATTAGTACAAGTCAAGCGCTTTTTGGCTGTTGCTAACAAGACACATTTGTCTATCATCAGAGAGTGCTTTATTTCCTCCACACACCCCCTCCCAAGTAGCTGTGACCAAAGTCTGATCTCTGCATCACAACTGGCTCCACTTCTCCAGGTTGTGGCAGCACTGGGTAAAGGAGGAACTTATAAATCACAGAGTTTCTGCATGAAGGTGAAGTTATTGACTCTGTGGTACCAAAACTGACAAAATAGAACGGCAAGGAAATACTCATTCATCTCGCCCTCCCCTGCCCCCAAAGGACAAAAGGGTCATTTCCTTTTACTCAGTAATTGATAAAAATATGATCACATGCATAAAGCTCTTACTTTGTTTTCACTGATACTTTTTCTCCCAGTTCTTCTTTCCTCTCTACTGTGCCTATGAAAACATCATTACACGGGACAAATGAAAGACACACTATATCAAACAATTTTTTTAAAAAAGCATTTTTGTTGAATAGGCATTTCATCTTTTCCTTCAATAACCCAAGGTTTTGGCTACTGAAAACTTTTACACACATCTTCATAACTATGTGGTACCACGTGCTTCCAAAAATTGGTATTACACAAAGCTTAGCCCAAGTCCCACCTTAGGCTCCTTCCACATAAGCCTCAGTTCTGCCAGTCAACTCTGCTACACCTACCCACCCACCAAGTGGTTCCCAACATTTAGAAATAAGGGCAAACTTGACATGATGCTAAATGCAGCTTTGCAATCAACATACAGACTTTTAAAATGCAAATTCCATCCATGGGGGAAGAGAGCCTGATACTTAACAGGACCAGAGCAGGCACCGAGGGGAAATGTACCCCATTCCTACTTACTGCATTCCTGAGGAAAATGCCTCCTCTGAAGCTGGTATTTGCTTTGTGGGAAAATGCCAGAGGGGCATTTTCTACTAATCCAAACCACGCCCACCCATTGACGTCACTGGTGATATCAGCAGGACATGGTTTAGTCCTGCATTGACCATGTGCCCTCTTTCCAGCAGTGAACAGGATCTCATAGTCAAGGCAGCAGGATTTAATCCCTGTGCAACAGATGATGAGTGAGGATTAAAGTGTTTCTCAAAAACAGTTTGAAGCAGCTGCTACACTTCTGCTGCAAGTCAGTGGGTAGCAGCAACAGTGGAGTGAGAGAGAGAGTCCCCCCCCCATCACCACCACCACCCACCCTTCAAATCAGGTGCTTCAAGCAGCACTTTTGAGAAGCGTTTTAAAGCAGCCTCCATGTTCCCATTTCAGCTAAAATGGGGTTGTGTGGATTGCCTTATAGCACTCTTTGAAGCATCCACTTTCCCATGTCCATTAAATGGGAGAAAGGAAGTAAACTGCCTTAATGGACTAGCTTAGAGAACAAAAGCTGCCTTCCGTCTTATTTTTGCCACTTCTCAATGGTGTAGGCAGCCCCAATTGCATAGGTGTCAGGGACTAGCAGAATGCACTGAGGAAAGCAGGGCTAGAGTCCAACTCCAGAGAGGCAGGCAGTGGCCGGGGGGGGGGGGCTGTACCAGCCATGAGGCGAGAATCAGAGGCAGGGGGAGTTTCAGAGGTGGGGGAAGAGGCAGGCCAGGCTAGTGAAGGGCCGGGTGCTTCCACACTGTCTCCCAAAACAAGGAGAGAATTGAAGTGGGAAGAGCAGAAGCAACTTCCACGTAGGTGTAGTCTCTGGCTACATGCATGCTGCCTGTTTGGGGCAGGGACATAAAACTGGCGGAGTGGTCCCCCGTTGCTCTGACTGCTCCATAGAGCACAGACTTGGGAATAGCTGCCTAGATGCTAGATTGGTGTGTGTAGGTCTCCAGAGCTGTAGAAGCAGCATAAGTTATCTTTGACAATAAAGAGTTAACTCTGTCGTGTGCATTCGTTGGCTGGGAAGCACCCTTGGCAATAGGCTCTAGAGTTGTGGTGTTGACCCCATTACCCAGGTTAGACTACCAAACTAAAGAGCCTCCATTGGATCATTTCCTAGACCCTGGGTGGGGAACCTCAAGGCCAGGAGCTGAAATGCAGTCCTCAAGGCTTTACTATGTAGCCCTTGGGAGTCTCCCCAGATCATTCCTTTTCTACCCTCTTCTTGAGTGTTCTTGCTGGGCTGGAATGTGTTCTATAACTTTGATAATGCCTTTTTCTTGCCTGAATGGAGAGATGTGTTTGTTGAAACCTCTGGATTGTGCATGTCTTGCCCGTGGCCTTTGTACAAAGGCAATGGCACATTGGTTGCTCTTCTCATTCCTGCCACTGGTCACACTTTTATGCAGCCCCTGGAAGATTGCCTGTGAGGGAATGTGACCCTTGGGCTTACAAGGGCTCTCCACCCTTGTCCTAGTCTGCAATGCTTTTTTTCCTAAGAGAAAGATAAATTTACAATTCCTTCCTGTAATGAGTTTAAACTATTTGATGCTGAGACTCTGGCCTGAGCCCAAGCACATGCAGCACTGCTCTATATTTGGAGGTACCTATCTACCATTCACATTGTTGAAACACATTTAGAAAGGAGGAGAATTTGAATTTGGTTTCCTCACCTCCAAACAGCACTGGTTATTATCCAGCTGGAGCCCCATGCATGGTTCTGAAAATAAGAATAGTGTGTTTTGCTCTAGGTCCTAAACGTCACAATAAAGTATTGGGAAGTGTGCATTCAGCACCTGTTTGCTCCCATGATTCTCAGTTTAGCACAGGATGTACATGTGGAAACCTGCTTCCATACATGTGTTGTCTTTGTTACATCAGGGCACTCTGTACCATTTTCACGGTACTCTTTTGACTGCGGGCAGAATGGGACTCAAAATATCTCAAGGACTACAGCTGCAGGCAGCAGAGGAATAAATCTTTCATGCTGCATCCACTCAAGGGTCAGCTGGAATTCAGTCTTTAAAAGGTGGTGCAAATCTCTCTCTTTTACTATAGTGCCCACCGGGAGGAGTAAGCACCAAATATGAAGAGGGACAAGCACAACTATGGTTTGCATTATTAAAATATATCTCAATTAGTGAAGCATCTTGGAGTATTTAATACTTAAAACAGAACGTATTGTTCACTTTGACACAGTAGTCTTGTTTCTGTACCCTATTGGAAAAATACTTCTATCATATTCACAAAATGATAAATAATGTTGGTAAATATTCTGCCACATTAGTGAAATGTATTCTCAAAATGCCATGCTCCTTTGTATTAACCTAAATATCAAATGCTAGTAGTTTTATTCCACAAAAAGAATATGTATGGTTTTAGTTACTATTTGGATACTACTTCTATCTTAGAATTATCTAACTGTTGTAGCATCATTAGCAATGCATCAATCCCTAGGTAATAGTCTTAGTGTTGTCATCCACTAGGAATTCAGAATTGTGTGGTCTGTTCAAACACTCCTTTGGTTCAAACTGTTTCTTTGCTAGAGACCTCTGGGTAAATTGTTGATTTTTTTTTGTTAATATACTTGGTGGAACGTTCATGGAAAGCCTGGAAATGCAGCAATATAATATGGTGAAAAATATTATATGGTGAAAAATGAAAACATGTGCCCAATTCTTCTAGGAGGTAGTGCATTGGGAGCAGACTTCCTTACTCTTATCCCTAACTGCATGAGGAACCATTAGTAGAAATAAGTGCTGTGTATGTGTGTTGTTTATCCATGATCCAGCTACTGCAGCTCTGTTAGAAAATTTGCATTAACACCATTCATCTGTTTGGGAACTACACCTTGCCATTGTAACCTACTCCGTCCACCCCACCCCCCAAGATGATCAAGGCAAAATGATATGCATGTTGAGTACATGCACTAAGTATGTAACCCTAAACACTTTTACTAGTAAGCCCTGTTGAACTTGTGGAGACTTTCTTCCAGGGCTTTTTCCCCCCAGCCGGAACTCACCAGAACTTAGTTCCAGCACCTCTCAGGTGGAGTTAGGGCTAGCGTGCATGGTGAGTTCAGGCACCTCTTTTTCTAGAAAAATAGCACTGTCTTCCTTCTGAGTCAACATGCATAGGATTGTGCTGGAACACTTTGTAGGTGACAGTCTGGGAGGAAAGGGGCGTCTTGCTTGCTTGGACAGAGGCGGAGGCAGGCTTGGGCTCCATCCGCCTGCCCGCGTGCACCTTTGAGGAAGCCCCACCCCACCCTTCTGGTTTGTGTGAGCTGGAGCAGTATGAAGGCCTGCTCAGCTGTAGGGATGGACAATATATCTCAGCTGCTGCTTCCTCCCCCTAAGGTGAGACATTGTGATATATCAGTATATCACAATATTTAGCTGCTGATATATCGTGATGTTGAAAACCAGGTATCGCCCAGCTCTAGTTATATAACAATATGGAGAGGGAGGGAACATATTTGCTGAATTACTATGAATGTAATTTTTATGAGGATCATTAGTTTATTTTGCTGTAAAAGCCGGTCAGATTTAAAAGGATTAAAATCACTTCAAAAAGCTGACTTGTGTCAAACTGCACATGACATTAGTCTCATTGTTCTGTCCTTAAGTGTAAGGGTTTGGGTTTTTGTTGTTTTTTTAAGAAAAAGCCAGCACAGAAGTCCTGATCTGGATCAGCACCTTAAGACCTCTTGTTGTAGAACTGATCCAGACTGGGCCATGTGTGCCTCCAATTTGCATCACCCCAAAATGCCCCATTCATTTTATTCATGCCCGATTCAAATAGCCTTCATGCTATGTGTCAACAACACCCTGCACTTAGAAACAGAGCTATGTGACTAATGCCACTTTTAGTTTGGCCATCAGGCTCAGGCTTTAGCAGGCCTCCATGGAAATGGAGTCCCCATAGTTGAAGAAAATCAGCAGTAAAAACCTCTTCATGTGAGGCCCCTTGTTCGCATGAGAACAAGGAATCTCTTGTTCTCTGGATTGTTTCACAACCGACTCTCCGTTTATCTCAGGAGATCACAGTGTAATGTAGGGAAACTGGCTATAGCTATGTTAAGCCTAAACTATTAGATACTGCATGAATTAAAACCCTAACCCTGGACCTTGACTTGTTCTTGGAAGGCAATATGAAGCCAGTGCAAATGCTGGAGTGTAGTACCCTCTTGAAATCTCACCCCAGATAGGATGGATGCTGAATTCCGTACAAGTTAAAACTCATGAAGAGGCATTAAGAGCAGTCTCAAAACAATGCAAGAAAGCACAATAGGTCCGAATTGTTCAAAAGGGTTTTCAGCCTTTACGCCAGACAGAGCTGGTGAAAAACTTGCCTCATTACTGTGACAACCCGGGATCCCTGGTGTTCAGGGAAAGCTGAAGGCTGTGAGTTCAAGCAGCTAAGAGACAAAAGTTAGTTATCCCAGAATAAGGCTGGGATAATTAGCATCAAAGTTAGCTTTTTAAAACTAAATGAAATTGCTCCAAATGAAAAAAGAAGCAAGACTGAGCTTTGCATACTTCAGCCTTTGACTCTACAGTACAATATTGATAATCAGTGATGAGTTGACTGTACCAGCTTTAGACTTCCCAGATTACCATGTCACAAACTATCTGGACAACCTCAGCCACAAACCTCTCAAACCTAGTATTAAAATTGTAACTTTGGGTGCAGAGGTTTATGGCCACTTCACACACCATATTTTTCACAAGTCCACAGAAAATATTTTACAAGTATCCATAAAAGTTGGGAAAACATACATTTATGAATGCCTGTATTTTGCAGGTGAACATGTCATGGGTCAGAATCAGCTGTGGTTTGGTTGTGTGTGTGCATTGACTACCATACAGTCTGAAGCAGTCCTTGGACTTAGCTATATTGATATCACTACTATGGACACCATCTTGGATCAGTCCAGGGCTACTTCACACATTACATTTCTAGATGAGTCCCTTTGTTTTAAGTAGGTGCATAAAATGGAATGCAATTGCCACATATACTAATCCATGAACTGTGATTGGCTAAAGAGTGTAAACTTGGTGGCATTCATGAGTTTTTCTCTGCATCATGAATAACGTTGGCCTGTTCCTGAGAGCCAAAATTTGTTGAATGTCTTGGTAATAGGCCAGAGGATAGCTTAAAATGAATTATATATGTGATCAATAAAAAGATAATTTAAGCAGTAAGGCTACTGGGCTCAAAGAAATTTGGGCAACTGATTTTAAAAAAACAAATATGATAAATTGGAAGCACTGTATGTGTTCCATGTTGAAGGTGGTGCTTAACTGCTATTATACTTTTTCAAGTTGAGGCAAATTTTAAAAAGCCTATCAGTAAATGTTGATACGGGTGTAATTCTGTGAGAACCTATATACATATGTGGTGAGAGTGTAGGGTGACCCAAACTTTAAAGCTGTGGGTCTTCTAAGAGATAAAGAGATACTGGCTATGGTTTCCCACATCATACACTGCAAAGATGCCGGCTTCCTTGTTTATATTCCCTGATGCTTTGCAGCAGGTGGCCTGTAAAGCTTTGATTTGTTGTGGCTGCTGTTAGAATTTTCACCCCACTGGTGCTAGCCCCTCTCAATTAATGTTGGGCCATTCATTACATTTGTTAAATTGTGAGGGTAATGCCTCCAGACCACTGAACTCACGAGCCTTGCTTTGGATATACTTAATACCACGATGGTAAAGGAGCTGGTTTATTTGGGCATGATAGTGAGTAGAAGGACTTTGTTTCAGATGTCCTGTTTGTTTATTCTGCTCAGTTGGACTACATACTACCAGAGAGTGCTTGGTTTGGTTTTATTTTGCCTTTTGTTTACTTTTGATGTGATTTGTTTTGTTTGAAAATGTAAATTAATAAGTTCATTTTAAAAATATGCAATAATATTGGCTTTGGACTAGATACCAAGTTGTTTAGATTTCCTGCTTGCTTCTGTTGTTTTTATAATCACTAGGATAACCAGGTGACACAAAGCCAACAACAGAACAAGAAAAAAGCAACATAATATTTATTTATTTAAAGGAGCTCAAACTTATGACTGGCAATGGAGATTTTCCTACAATAGGACCTTACTGTCAACTATAGGTTACCTAAAATGATATCTCAGTTGACATATGACTTGATAAGTTACTACCTAGATGGATAACTTTCCATGCATTAAAAAAAATACATTTTTAAAGCAAGAACCTTTTTTTTATTTGAAAGCACCTCCACATAAAAAATCTCCATTCACATGGAAAGCTTTCACATGAACATCAATCTCTTTTTGATTTTCAAGATTTCTAGATGCAATGGGGTCAGTGGTAGAGCATGCAGAAGGCACTTAGTTCAGTCACCAGCATCTACAGATAGGGCTGGTAGAAACCCCTGCCTGAAATTCTAGAAAGCCACTTCCAGTAAGTGTAGACAATACTGAAGAGTGGACTGACTAAAAATAAGGTATCTGAAGAAGTGTGCATGCATAGAAGTGTGCATGCTCATACCAAGAACTGACTTAGTTGGTCTTTAAGGTGCTACTGGAAGGAATTTGTTTTGTTTTGACTATGGCAGACCAACACGGCTACCTATCTGTAACTAAAAATAAGGAGATGAGGACAAAGGTTTTCCCCCCTCCCCCAAGGAAATGACACACAATTACATTCTATTGTGGTTGATTTCTACGATATGGAGACTGGGCAAAATTGAAAATTAAGATGTCAGTGTTACTAATACAGTACAGATAATAAGCTAACAGCCTGTGATACGTAATGAGTAGAGACTTAAAAGAAGAAGCTATAGATACAAGTCCCTACTCTTAAATCACACTTGGTGTACTTGGGCAAGTCATTTTCTGTCAACCAACACATTTCACAGGGCAAGTCCCAAGATCCTTGGAGGTGTCCTTGGGGGGGGGGATACATAATTCCTGCCCTCACACCTGAAAATCTGAGATCTGTTGCTAGCAAAGCAGTAGAAGCATCAACGGAGACTTTGTGAGAATAGGAGACCAATCTACTATGTCTCAACAAGCTACCATAATACTCAGGAGTTCTGATAGATATGAGATTAGTCTGCCAGCTGTTGTGAACTGGCCATACTAAGGTCCTTCTTCAAAAGGTATAATGCCAGAGTGTTGATTTCACTCCCAGATGATCAAGCAACTGCTGAGTTTTTTTCTAAGCCTGCAGACACCCAATGCACCCACAGACATATTCATTCATGAGAAAGATTCCTTTTTGAAGTATTCTAAGTGTTTTTGTTTTATTTTCTTTGCCCTAAAGAAAGTGCTGGCTAAAACACGCTGGGCTCTTTATATCCTTCATTAAAGTTTCCCATATATTTCAGCACCATTTTGAGATTTTGATTCTTTTCCCCCTTCTCATCTATCACTCTTGATATTTTCTTGGAGAGCTGATAAATCAGGGCTCACTGGCTAGCCCCAGGATGTACCCCATGGACATTGTCTCCGGCATCCAGGCATCTGTTGTGGACATTTGCCATCTGTTGCAAACTGCTGAAAGCATCCCACTATCTGGCTTGGGTGGGAATCTGGACTGGTATCATTCCTGATACTTCTTATTTCCCTGTAATAGGGTTCTGTCCTTCCAGAGGTTGATATAGAAGTTCCCTTTCCTGTATATTTGGCTGCACTCCAGCTAAACTTGAATGTCCTCAACTCATGTTTGGAGAAATAAATGAAGTATGTTTGCCTGGCTTTCTGACATAAGCTATGAAGCCACATGGAAACTAATGCTGTATCATTCTGATGAATAGCATCCATGGAGGACTCTGTCATCAAGGCCATACAGAGGGAAAACAACCTTAGTTGAAAGAAACCTGCCTAAGCCACTATGTTTACTTTGGGCTTGTGGAAAAAAAGGAATTGATCTCTTTGGGAAATAAGATATCGAGTGGCTCTGACGTTGCGGTGTTATCTCTTGAGTAAATTCCAGAGTGTGAATGGCTTTGGTCAGTTCTGGAAAGTACTTGAAGGGAAGTCTCTGTTCCTGTGTTGGATTTTGTCTCTTCTAAGTGGCCATCCTTTTTTCCTGTGACTGAATCTTTCTGAGGCTAGGGTGACCATCCTGATTCTCTCCAGGCTTCCCTCACCCCTAATCATTGGGCCATGCTGGCTTTGGCTGATAGGAATTGTAATCTACATCTGGAGGGCACCATGTTGTCTATCCCTGCTCTGAGGAATTTGCCATGTGTGAAATGTCAGTAGGAATGTGGTGTGTCCCATCATCTCCTCTGTGTATTTGGGGTTAGTGTAGAGAAAGGATGTTTCACTAGGGTGTTTTGGGAGGCTTGATTGTTTTTCCATCCCTTTTTCCATCCAAAGGCAAATCCCTGAATTCTTTGGGGTACTGAAGAAAGAACAAGAATTTCAGCTTGAGAAGTAAGAATACCAGTGTCACCCTGTGCTGTGGCACCATGACTAGGATTTACAGTGCCCATTTGTCTTGTGGAACCACAGAAAGTGAAGAGTGAAGTCTCTGACAGGCAATTTCCTTTGCCTGCTCTCCTTTCTCTAGGAACTTTGTTTTTGCATGTTGCCCACATAAGCCTGGGGACAGTGAGGAATAATACTTGGGGCCCCTTGGAACGGCCCAATTATTCAGTGGTCTCCTGGCCCTGATCCAAAGCCATGAAGTTCAGCCTAGGCTGATCATGAAACTGAAAAATGGCACCCATTACATCTGCAGGCGCTATCATTGTGCCTGGCATGGTTTTCCCAATCATCTTGAATACTTCTTTATAAAGGTGAGATGTAAATAAATCAGAATTAGCAATGCATGGTGTCATCCGCTGGTCTCTAGCTGGGCCACCACTGTTTCCTTGCTTCCTGAGAGGTAGAGGGGAAGTAAGCAATGCTTGCAGCTCTTATAATCTATTCTCTCCACTTCCATGCAAATGTGGGGGGGGGGCAGAGAGAGCTTAAAATATTTGTCCAGAGATGTGTACTGCCTGAAGTGCCCTAGCCTGGAAAAACAGGCTGTTGGCTTAGTTTCTCACTCAGCATGGTTCAGTTACAGCAATCGCCTCTCTTTGTAGTGAAAACAAGGAACAAGTATCTGAAGAAGTGTGCATGCACACGAAAGCTCATACCAAGAACTGACTTAGTTGGTCTTTAAGGTGCTACTGGAAGGAATTTGTTTTGTTTTGACTATGGCAGACCAACACGGCTACCTATCTGTAAAAGGAACAAATTGCTGTTCTTGTAGCAGTTCTCCAATTCATAACCCTGAAAGGGTTGGTGAAGGTGGATTGAGAGCGGATTTGCCTGTAAATATACTACTCAATACAGGCCATATCGGAGATATGGCAGGTTCATCTACACAACACTACAATAAAGTGATGATCGCAAAAAAAGTCATCCTTTGGGGAGGGCACCCCAGTGCATATAAAAGTTACGCTTACACTATACTGTAGTCTATTAAGTGTGAAGTAGTATTATGTTTTATAAAAAAATCTACATTCCTTAATTAAAAAAATAGTGTACTGCTAAAAAAATGCTAACCATCACCTGAGCCTTGAGTGAGTTGTAACCTTTTTGCTGATGGGAGGATCTTGCCTTGATGTTGATGGCTGCTGACCAATCAGGGTGGTAGTTGCTGAACTACAGTGTGGCTGTGGCAATTTCTTAAAATAAGACAACAGTGAAGTTTGCCCTGTCAAATGGTTCTTCCTTTCATGAACGGGCAGGAGGGGGAAAATCTGTCTCCACTAGCCAGCTCCACTTGTGTTGCCAGAAGAGGGGCAGTGGTGGGCTTCCTTCCCCTGGAAGCAGCTGGGCTGTTTAGCAATAATTCCATGGAAGAATCCACAGGTCCTGCTCCCTGCCAACAGACAGGGCCAGTCTGAAAAAAACAGGAGTCTGTCCCCTTGCTAGGGTCAAATAGCAACTCTGGCTTCTGACAAGGAGGCGGCATTCTCCTGGAAGTGAGGACTGTCCTCTGGTTAACATAACCAATCAAGTGACCAGTGGTTTTCCCAAGCAACCAGTAAGTAAAACAAATACTGCATTTCAGTCCTGAGTTAGGTATGCTCAAGCCTGGTTTTAGAGGGCTAAAGTATGTTTAACTGTGTTAGATTCTGGCTAAAATAGTTCTAGTTTCTTAGTAGGAAAAGAGAGGCCCATAGTATATATGTTGTCCTTAGTAGTCCAGGGATATTAGTCCTGCTTCAACAAGCA
>NC_138509.1:41879729-41899729 GCF_964252035.2 Podarcis erhardii
GGATAAGACAAAATTCAGTGCATCCATGCCCCCAGGCACAAGTACTCAACACTCTCTGAATGTGAAGTCATTTATGAAGTCCTTTACAACATGCAGTCAAAGAGGTTAATTGAAAAATTTCTTAATGTCATTATGAAAGAACTAGATTAACCCAAGTTAATTCACTTTATTGTTCAAAATAAAGAGGAATAAGCATTGAACTCACTTGCAAATTTGGGGCATGAATTAGGGGTGAGATGTTGTCTTTAAGGACTCTGCCAGTTTAATTAAGATATGGAAAATTACTTATTGTTCTTCACCACTAAAGTGCTAGGAATTAACAGCCAAATGTGATGCCTGTGCCTTTCATATCTCTACCATGTGTTTGTTTGTTTAATACCCATAAGACTACATCATTAAACCTCAAGCACTGATTTCACTAATTCAACACCAGAGCTACATGCTACAGCAGCAAACACCTTTTCTAGTCAGTCATAATTGAACAGCTGGATATAAAATGCATTATTATTTTTAGGCTCATATCTAACTTTGACTTTAAACCACATACACTGTTTCCTTCCAAAACAAAACACCTTCCTATCTCTGTGATACCTCCAACTAAATATAACAATGGCATCAGGCTATTATACTCTGCCCAGTTATCAGGTATTCGGTACGGACAGATGCCACAGCCTGTTTGTAGTGTTGGGTATGTTTGTTTTTCCATTGCCTTTGTTCTGATGAACTATTTCAGTGTTAAGTGAAAAGCAATTTACTGTTGTTGTTTTTAATTTATAGGAAGTATTACTTAAAAGAGCAGCTGACCTTGTTGAAGCCCTGTATGGCATGCCCCACAACAACCAGGTGGGTCCTCTCATGTGCATATATAGTCACATGCACACAATGTAGCGAATGGGCAGCTGCCCTTTGCAAACCTGGCAAAACATTGATGTGTTCTTCCAGTGCACCACATTATTTTCCCAGCTACCTTAAGGGTGGTGATATGAAGCAATATCTTAATGAGAATTGAGATTCATTTACCATTTTCTTTTCCAAACTTATTTTCCTATCACAAGTGGTAATTAAGAATACAGTGGTACCTTGAGTTACAAACGCCTCAGGTTACAAATGCCTCAGGTTACAAACACCGCTAACTTGGAAGCATTACCTCGAGTTGAGAACTTTGCCCCAGGATGGGAACGGAAATCGTGTGCCGGCGGTGCAGCGGCAGCAAGAGGCCCCATTAGCGAAAGCACGCCTCTAGTTAAGAACAGTTTCAGGTTAAGAATGGACCTCCAGAACGAATTAAGTTCATAACTAGAGGTACCACTATATGTGCCAAATGCTTAAGCTTAAAAGTGGTCCAATATATTGGTGGCTAATGGAAATCGCTAGCTAAATTTACTACGCGGCAGATAAATGTGTATTGTGTTGCAAACTACTGGAAATAATTTTGCTGCATTTTCCAAGTAAAGTACTTTTTTCTTCTTTAAATGCCACACTAGCCGAAATGCTAGATGGGATATTTGTACTATTTATCTCTTTAGAGTCACCACTGGTAAGGTTTACAGCAATATGTACAGCAATTTGCCAAATGAAAGAGGCTGTAAATTTTATCAAGAACTCTGGCATCCTTCAGTGCCTACTATAATCTTAGATTAACCTGCACCACACAATTAGAGAATGTGGTGAAACAAGCACACTGTATTACTTACTTGAAATTAATTCTTTTACAATTTTGCAGGAAATAATTCTGAAACGAGCAGCAGATATTGCAGAAGCATTATACAGTGTGCCACGCAATCACAATCAGATTCCAACACTTGCCAACACCCCAGCTCATACTGGCATGATGGGAGTAAATTCATTTAGCAGCCAGCTAGCAGTTAATGTTTCAGAAACATCACAAGCTAATGACCAAGGTATGTGAAGTTTTAATAATTATGTATCCAAAGTTTTGGATATTCTTGACGTTGATCAGTATATTGCATCTTCCTCCTTCAGTAGATTCATGCATTCAATTAACCACAGGTGTACCAATTATATTCACTGAAGTTTATTTTTTGCTTTACGATACAGAATCTTTATTGAAAATATTGAATAAAATACAAAAAGCTTATAAGAATTAACAGTGCAATTTTCTACATGTCTACTCGGTGCTGTAATCCTATGGCCATTTACTTGGAAGAATGCCATAAGTATTATTATAAAACATGATAATCTATATTATTGCTTATAACATAACTGATTAATTAGAAACATATTAACCTCTAATATAGCGAAAGACAGTTGTGCCTAAACCTTGCAGAGATCAACAGAGCAAGTACGTTCTGTCTGATGCCACAATTCTAAATGTGCTTAATAAGGGAGTGAGTCCAGTTGAACGCAGTGAGACTTAACTTTTGTGTAAGCATGAATAGGATTGCAGCGTAATATTCCTGGATCAGGGCCACTAAATTCTTGCTACTGTCCAAATTATGTGTGTCTGTTGAACTTACTTGTCATATTGATATCATAAATAAATCCAGGCTGGTTTTCACTGAAGCATGGGCACCCAGTGGGAGCACTTGCTTATATTTAGTGTGTAAAAATATCAGTTGTAACATTGAAGATTAAAATAAAAAGCAGCTTTTTGCAGCAAACAGGTCTTTCCTTTCTATTTTTAGCCCTTCCCCTCCTGTTTCTGCCAATTTTGGCATTTGAAGTCCCGAAAAGGCTGAAAGTTCGTTCAGCATGTTGGTACAAACCAGCAACCAAGCCTTCTGATAATTACCACTGAAGACAAATGTGACGGAAGCTGACACAATTGGATCGAAGGAAGCTTTTTGTTGGCTTTCTCTGCCAGGAGCAGAGGCAACATAGAATGATCCTCGATGATTTAAGTAGGGTTGGCGTGATAGGGTTATCTTGAACTTGATGATAGGGCAGTAGCAGACAACTTAGACCAAAGCTGTGCAATCAATTAAAAGTGTGTAATGTATGATGCAGAAGGGAAACCCTTCACCCCCCTAAATAATAACTATTTTCTTGGGATGGGTTTTTCTCTCTTTCTCTCCACCTAACACAGTAGGTTACAGTCGCAACACAAGCAGTGTTTCCCCGCGAGGATATGTTCCGAGCAGTACTCCTCAGCAGTCGAATTACAACACAGTCAGCAATAGCATGAATGGATATGGCAATGCTGGCATGCCCAATCTTGGTGTACCTGGTTCCCCTGGATTTCTTAATGGCTCTTCAGCTAACTCCCCTTATGGCAGTAAGTGTCTTTTTCTGGTACATGTAGCCATTACATAGATTTTTTATTTGTTACAATATATATATATATATATTTACTTTATTTTGATTTTTCTACAATGTGAGCTACTGGATAAAAGGAGGGGTGACTCTGGAGGCTGGACATTTAAAAAACAAACAAAAACCAATTAAAAAAACCATGGCACATATATTGGTATATGCCAAACAATAATCTTGGTTAAAAGAGAAAAGAAAAAAAGAACTAGATTGGACTACAAAATCTGCAACCAAGGTCCAACACAAAAGAGTTTGCCTGTTATCCAGAGTGTGGCAAGCCAAAGCTTTTTATTTTTTCATATATAATTTCCCCCCGCTATTATAAGAGAGACAAGGCCCTATCAATCTCTTTTTCCCCCCTTCCCTCCATGTTTGCCATAAAATCCACAATATGAGTCCTGATTATTTTTGCTTTATTGCAGTAGTGCCGTCAAGCCCTACCATGGCAGCCTCTTCGGTCACCCTCCCTTCAAACTGTAGCAGTACACACGGCATTTTCTCATTCTCACCTGCCAATGTCATCTCTGCAGTGAAACAAAAGAGCGCCTTTGCTCCTGTTGTCAGGCCCCAAGCTTCTCCTCCACCATCTTGCACCAGTGCAAATGGAAATGGACTTCAAGGTGAGCTGGATCTCTGTATCATTTTTTTGTGTAATTGCAGATTATTATTTTTAAAAACAAAACACTAGAACCTAACCTTTTTAGATCTAAAAGGGAAAAGGAAGTATTTTTATTGGCAAATATTAAAAGACAAAACCCCAGACTTCAAAAACGAGGTGCTTATTTTTTATTTTTTTAAATGGCTTTGCATTGCAGGGGCAAGACCTTGGTATTAAATACAGTAGCACAAAACATAGCCAACCATTTTACCATATAGTGGTTAAACTTTAAGCTTTGCATTAGAAGAAATACTAGCTGTTTTTCCAGCATTTCCCCTTAAGGTTTCGTGCATTAATTTTAAAAATAAACACACAACCCTGAATGTCTCTCACAGATCAGATGTGTTCCTTTTTCTTCTTTATACTGCATGCATTTTTGATAGACACATTTTAATCGGCAGCATTTCAAGATGTGCTGTTTCTCCTACTTGTGTCACTATTTGAAACTTGAAGATCCTTACAGACGTTTGAAGCTGTTGTTTCAACGTAGCTTTTGTTCACCCTCAAGATTCCTAATGAAGTTTTTGTGCTCTTATTGGAACTTATTCCAGCTAAACTGTCCATAAAAAGAGGAAAATCAGGACAAATAACTATAAAATAGCTTGTATAATTTACATAGCCACTTGCAGTCATTAATACTAAGTGTGAAAATTTATAGAGGGAGCCGAAACAACTGCAAAGTCTCTTATTAAAGAGACTGCTTTGCATGTATATCACTGCCATACCTTTTTCAACGCAGAACCAAAACCTGCTTCAATTGAGCCAGCCTGAACTGAAACTCTTAACGGACACCAAAAAACATGCTCTGAGCACTTAACACAGCACAGCCTGGGTGGAATGGAGCACAACTAGTATTGATTTATTTACACTGCAGCCGCCATTCACTTTCTGAGTATCAGGAAAGAATAAAAAGTCCTGGATCACAAAGGCATACATTTACATTTTAAGCTCTTGGTCTTATAAAGCGAATATCATGATCATCATATATTTCAACATTAGCACTGAGTATACCTTTAGATGTATAAATATCATTGGTAGGACTGGAAAACGACTTGAGAAGATCAATCTAATTTATGCCAATAAAGATGCTACCCCTTAGGGATTTTTTTATCTCAATTACCTGTAAAATAGCCAGTGATGGAAATATACAAGCTGTCCAGACCAACTAACTGGTCTGTGTGCTACCTTATTTTTCTAATGTTTGAACTCAAACATTTTTGTATTCTATTTTAAGATTAAAAAATCAGGAATATAATCTGCAATACTGAAAAGATCCTAAGGTTCACAAAGAAATGTGGGTACGTTTGTACTTACAGAGTCTTTGGTGAAAAGGCTGGATAGGATTGCTGCCTAAAAGCACCTGTCTGTCAGAGAGGGCCAAAGGCAACTCCTTGTTTGCCTCTGATCAGGTCATTAAAGCATTAGCAAGTGTTGAGAGTTTTGAAATCTCTGGTCCTTATCATCTAAACACATATGCATAACCCCAGCAAACTTTGTTTGCTTGTTTACCTGCAAATTACTTCAACAGGAGCCTCTGAATAGAATTGTTTCTTCTCTTGAAATAAATATGCATTTGGTGAAGCTAGTTAATTTTTAAAAAAACGGAAGAAAAACTTTAATAACAAATGTAAGGTGCAAAGTTCAGGGTTTGTAAATTTTGTTAGAAATCTGCAACCATTTCAATAAAAGTTTAGCAAAGGGGTATTTCTTTCATCCCAATTTATGTTTCCTGAGCAGAGCTTTTGCTTCCACTTGTGAGGAAATAATCACACTCCCAACTTTACATTTGAATTGAGAGGTACACTTGGGATAGCAGATTGTAGAATCTGAGTTGATGCACACCCTAGCTGGGTGAGGGAATTCCTGAGTTTTCAGGGTTGGAAGACAAACCAGGTTCTCCCTTCATGATCTCCACCATCCCTTGCATTCTTTAACTTCTATCACTCCCACTTCTTCTCTTTCAGCTCCTCCCCTCCCACTTACTGGAAATATGTCAAGTCACTTCCTCTCCTCCCCTTTTCTGTGGCATCATGGGAGAAAGACCCTAAATCCCTCCTTTCTCCCATTGTTCTATGCAGGAGTCTCTGGAAATTTACCAGTGCCTCAGACCTTTCTTCCTCCCTCCTGGCTGTAGTTTAAAAACCCCAAACCAATTTAGGAATCCTTTAAAGGCCTCCTCCTCCAAGATCTACCACTGATCTCAGGAAATGTGAGAGGTAATTATGAATACAGTTTACTGAATATGTAAACCTTCTTCCAATAAATTTCTCTTGACTGCCTCAGTATAATTGTCTGTTCCCAAGAGTTACCTCAAATTCACAGACTTTCCTCAGATTTTCCTTAGCACTGAGATTACAAAACTTCCATTGCACCTATGCACAGCAAATTGTTTTTCTGTAGAAGAATGCACATAGTTTGGGCCAGTTCTAACGATGTAAGGAAGGCGGGGGGAGTGGAAGCGTAGTGTTATGAAATAGTATATTATCAACAGTACGTTTAAATACATTCATCCCTCCAATGCTGCAGCTGCACTAGGGCAACAAAACAAATTTCCAGAATTCTGAAGAGCAAAATTTCCTGTACTCATTGGGTCAGAGGGTGGGCTTTTTGGGGTGGGGTGGGGAATAAAAACCGCATGCAGAATGAGGCAATCACACAGGTACCACCTTGGTATTTTTACAGGAAGTATTTCCTTAAAAAGCAGTCCCAGTTGCAGATGGCATACTCTGGTTTCTCTTTAGATCGTAAAAATCTCTCTCATGGTGGGGAAGGGGATGCTCACCTGACCTGTGGTCAGTCATGTTGCTACTACTTACCAGAAGCTAGAGGGAAAATGCAGTGGGACGCTTGGTATGGTGAAATCCAGGGTCCTTGACAGTACATTTGCATCAACGCAACTGACTGGAGCTCAGGTAAGCTCCGCCACCCCCACCATGCTGTCCAGTACTGAGCAGCCCTACATGAAAACCAAGATTGAATCATAAACGTATCTCCCCAGAGAGAAGGACTGACCTACACTTCTCTGTCTAGTGAGGTACATATGGGCATTTTCAATGTAAATGCAAGGTAGCATTGTCCCATCATTAGGTTTGGATTTTGTTGTGTTGCTTGCTGGATGAAGTTATTTTAGATATGTACACCACAGGCTGGAATAACAGGTATATAAATTTTAGAAATAAACAAAATGCATTCATTGTAACCTACACACCCATAGGTAGCTTCTGTTATTACAAAAAAACCAGGGGTGAAGTTATTTTTTAAAAAATGTGCTAAAGCAGCATGTGTGAAACTTTTGCTCCTAAACCATTTAGTTACTTTGATAATTCCACCTTTAACATTTCTCTTGAGAGTAGCTTCAGGGACAGACCTTCAATTTATATGATAGTAAACCAAGGACATGATTTGCCTGGGTGTGTGAAAAAAACGCAGTGAACAGGGCATCTTGAAAAAAGAAAATAGGATTTTCCCTTATGGGCCCCAAATGTATACTTGGTAGGTTCAACCTCCATTTTATTCTGTTAGAGACTGTAATGATGTGGAGGCCCATAATGGTTTCTTTTGGTGGCCCTTGGTGAATATCCAAACTTCTTTCCACCTACCTAAGTGCTTAAATTGTGTGGTTGTTTTTAATTATATAGTTTGGCAAAAGTGTAAATAAGTAAAGAAAAAAAGGCAGACTTATTGGGTATTTGATACTTTATCTTGCCAATTAATAAATTAGTATTAAAGCTTGATGGGCAAATGCAATTAAACTTTGACACTAGGATCCTATTAATCCTGGTCACTTCTAAAGCCTGACGTTCTTACTGACACATTAAACCATTTCCCCAAATTACTTTGCTGTCCAAAAAAATGCAGCATTTGAAATACAACATTGGTGACAAATATAAGCTAATATAAAATTATTCTAATAGTTTCAGAAATCATAGTTTTTCAGCTGTGCTGATGAAATAAACTGATCTTGTGTTGAACAGCTCAGATGGCACCAAAGAGGTGGACATTTACAGCCACTCTTATGGAGCCAGAAAGGTCCCACAGATTTTTTCCACACCCTCCCTAACTTAAAAGCAAGCTCACCCATGTACACACTCATGTTTGAATTGTCTCTACTCATAGAAACTCATTTAACCTAAATTGTCCTGAATCTAGCATGCCATAAGCAGAAAGCAAGAGTAGTTGGGAATCAAATGCATCAAACATGTTTGAATGTACTATCAGTGATCACAAACCATAGCTTACTTCACCTTAAGCAAATTACTTTTCTGTGAAAGGAATTTAGTCATTGAACCATTTGCAATTTAGTGAAGTACACACACGTGTGAAGCAGTCCAAAAACGAACCTGCCCATAATGCTAAACCATATTTTATCATTCTACACATGAAAGCCTCATGCTCTTGCCCTTCCCTGCTCCTCCTCTGACATGGCCACGAGGAGGAGATGAGAAGCTTTCACAATCTATTTCAAGAAACTATGGTTCCTAGTTTGAACCAGGAAACGTTAAAGATGGTGGCCTGGTTTACGTGTTACATTAAAAACAGATAAAAATCAATTGTTATTTAATGTGAATGCTCCATGTGTTGGTGCATGCTGTTGAAAAGTTATTGCTCTGCTTTTCCCTACTTCTGCTACACCACCAGGAAACAATCCTGAGTCTGGCTGTCACAATGTCCAGAGCCAGGCTCATGGTTTGTTTCTCTACAAACAAACCACGAGTGGTAACCAACAGTTGTTCTTAGCTTACTGTTTGTGGTTTCTTTTGATGGAACAAAACACGAGTCCAGGTTCTGATATCACAACAAGTGAAATCCTAGCTTGTTTCTCAGCTGCATGGCAAGAGCATGGGAGGACTGGAGCAATACCTTTTCAGCATTTTGTACCAGCATGCTGCACATTCACATTAAAAACTAGTTTGGGCCAGAACATACATCATAATCAGTTAAAACCAATCATAGCTGTGCTTGAAGCCTGAACACTGAATTTTATTTTTGTTGTTATTATGTGCAAATACAGCTATCGTATGCTAAGCAAATTTCAGCTGAAGCAAACATTGGCATTTTAGGAATGGCTAGTTTGTGTCATGATCCCAACCATGAGCAGTGGCTTGACACAGAGGAGGAGCATGCCAGGTTAAGAGGACTGGCAGCAAAATTTTCAAATATGCTGGACCTAGACTCAGACACCAACCTGAGCCTGAGCTAGAACCTGTCAGCTAGTATCCCACTGAACCAAAGACCTCTGGAGTGGAACCTCCCGAGATAAAATCCCTGGAGAACCCAGTACTCTTTACACTAGGGCAGGGGGGCTCACATTCACAGTGCCCTGCTTATCAGTGTCTACAGTGAGTAAGGTGGGAGCGCCAGGCCAGAAGTCTACCGCTTTAAGTATACAGTATCTCTCAGGAAGTGGTCAGAATCTGAGAAGGGCAACCTGAGTAAAGAGGGGTGGAAGGCTTTAGCTGTGCTCCAGATCTTGTCAGAGCAATTACCAATTTAGAGCTATCCATGGTCCTGTGACTCCGACCTGAACAGTTTATGGCTAGCCTGCTCTCTCCTAAGGGGCTGCCTTGTCTTCTGTGGGCTCCCATGCAGAGACAGAACAGGGCAGTACATTTGCTGCTTCTTTCATGTCACCTTAAAAATTAAATGAGCAAAGCAAATTATCGCCTCAGGTATGGTGCTTCTGCTATGGCATCTCTCCTGTGCTCAATACAGTAGGGTTAGGGCACAGGAATAAGATAATCCTCCCATGCTGGGAATTCTGCTTCCTCAGCAATGCTAATGACCACTGTTCCAAACTCCCAATAACTACAATAAAAGAACACAGTTGGGATATTAAGCCAGCAAAACTATGGATTTAAGATATTTGGTTCCATTTCCTTCCCGCTAAGACACCAGGTAGTCTTTATTGCACTCCTTCCGCCCTGCATGCACAAAACTAATACCTATGTTGATCAACAAATACAGTGCAGGGTACCGATGTTGTAGACCAGGGAGACACGAGTGCGAGAAGCTCTAGTCGGAAATGTCCATAATGAACACTATTAATTAGGTCTTAATGGTATGTAGATTTGAGTCACACACAGTGGCATTTATTGGCTTGTCTAATGCACAGATCAGCCTTGCAGACAATTACCAAAGGTGTGGTCACTGACAATATAATCCTGTCACCTGCCCATCTCCTCTCACATTCTTCCACTGACACTTGGAACCCAGGAGCTCAGAGAATGATCCCTGTGCCTTCCAACTCTTCAACAAGAAAATGATTTCAGGGACCAGTTCCCTGGCATTGCTTCCACTTCTTCTGGATACAGAAAACCAGATTGTGGTGGCAATGGCCTTGACACCACTGTGCAAGTCTGAAGGCAGGTGGCAGAGAGAAGCTGATATGACAGCAACCAGCATTGGTCCTCTCTTTCAAACTATGTATTCACTGCCACTATATTAACCCAAGTGCTAATATAAAGCAGCATTTGAATGACCGACTACACAATTAGCTTGGGTTCTCCCTTCTGTAGCCACAAAAACTTTTAAGCTAGGAGAGTTTGCAGAAGTGTGTGCCACTTATCTAGTTTGCCACTTGGGAGCACACTGAGGGCACAATTGTTAATTCACCTTCCAGGTGAGCATGCCAATTGCAGATTGCATGACTGGGGTAGCTCGAGTCATTCTTTGCCAAAATAAATAAAACAGCATGAACTGCGTAAATCTCCTCTGCTTTTTCAGACCAAACAACATCCTTTTTTTCATTTGCTCTTCCTTGCAGTATAACATGAAAGTCCACATCATAGTTTGTCACCATTACATTTCACTCACTATATTTCCTGAACATAAGCAAGCAGCATACTATTTTTTTCCAAGTGTTGTGCTATTAGTTCTATCATGCCTAAGACTAAATTACTTTACCTGCTTTGTCAATAGTGAAAAATATGAAAGAATATTGCAGACAAATACTTTGAAAAAAGACTATTTCCGCGACAATCAGAAACTAAACTTGTGGGAATCGTATTTCACCACATACCTTTAAAATACATTTCACATATTAAATTTGGGTTGATTTCTAAATATATATTTTTTGCAGATTAAAATTAAGTATTTTGGTTCAGTATAAAAATGAAAGACCTGTATCTAAATAATGTTGTCTCTGACAGTGATCAAAGGCTCATACATTTGAAAGCAGCTCTATAAATAAATGGGGTTAAGTCATATCAAGATATGCATGAGCTCAGAGTTTAGACCAAATGTAGCTAACCTGTGGCTTATATGTAATTGGTATTCCTGTGGTGAATGCCTTCTACCCTAGTCACAGGCAGAAACCAAGGGGGGCCTTGATAGTGTCAGATTTACGGGCCATGGTTTGCACTATCTAAGGATTGTGAGCAAGCCAGGGAAGGTTCAGTGTGGTGTGGGCAGATGCTGAAAGAGTGAAGGGTTCAGAAACCCAATAAAAAAGAAAGAAAAGATTACGTACACTGAATATGTAGCATCAGGAGTTTTGGTGCATCTGGCAGAAACTTACGCTTTGCCGTCTCTTCATGTCAACTTTGCCTCAGTTTTTAGAAAGGTGATTAGAGTATGCATTTGTTTGCATATGTTAATAAGGACAAGGGTTTTTTACGTTTATATGCAACAGGAGCAAGAGATATGCATGAGCATGTGCGATTGTATATATGAATAAGAGGAAAAATATGTAGCTGCGTGTGTGCGCTGAAGACTGTTTGGAAACATGCTTTAGCAGGGACCAATGGTTTTCCTGTATATCTGCTCAGAGCACATCCTGCTTGATTTGTTTATACATCACATTTGTATTCCCTCTCCTTCCATGGAGCTCAGGGTGTTGCTTTTCTCAAGTTTATTCTAATAACAACCCTGTGAGGTAGGTTAGGCTAAGAAAGAGTCCCTGGTCCAAGTTAACCTAGCAACCTTCCCTCTACAGGTATTTGAGCCAGGTTTCCCCAGTCAAAAACTCTAGTCACCCAAGTTGGGTCGTCACTAGTACACTGAAAACAGCAATCAGCTTGTGTGTTTGATGGCACTGGTAATAGTGTCTTTGAGTTTATGCCCTGTTTGCAAGACTGTATATTTTGGAGAACATAACACCTGTATTTTTTCAGGAGAAAATAAATTTCCCAGAAGTATGGTGAGGAAGGGCATCAGCCTCTTTAGGAATACCCAACTAAACTGAACCCTAAACTGCATTTTATATACATTTTTTTAAAAAAATGGGCCATGGAGACTATTGGAACCATGTTTCCTCTTCTGTGCAGCTATTTCATTGGCAATACAGGAAGGTGAAAATTGGCTGAATGTTGCATTCACCACTGTTGGCCCTAATTTAACAGAATACTTGCTACCAAATGGTAATAGTGTTATTAGTATTTATTGCTGTCAATTAATGGCAGAGAGAGCTCGCTGCTGCTGCAGATAGCCAAGGCTCTGCTCCATCCCTTGCCAATGAGCTGCAGTTACCACAAGGGAACATTTACTGGCCGAAAACTGTGAGCAGCACATCACTGTGCCCCCATCATTTGGCATTGTTTCTCCCAGCCCTGATGGCAGCATTGTGCAGGAGCTAAATATACTGGAACGCTGCCATATTGGGGGAATTCACAGCTGGCAAGAACTGGCTGCAATCCAAGCAGTGGCACATAGGGGTCGAAATGGAAGAGAGTCTGGTTGTTAGGCTCCATCTGCAAGCCTGTGACTAATCTTTCCATGTAAACAAAGGCATGCTCAAAACTTTCATGTACAGGATTTGCCTAACCTCGTAAGTTACATCTAAGGCTGGCAGTATTCACTGTGGAAAAACTACAGAAAAGTTACTTTACCCCGCCCCCCAGCATTGTTTTTTTTTCTCTAGAAAAAAATAAATCATCGACCAGTATTTTACAAGCAAGCTGCGAACTGTATGAGAAAACAAGACTTACCGCATAGGGTGAGGGCTGTCTTGCATGCTGTTCTTCCCCTAAGCCAAAGGTCCATGGGTAGAGCAGCAGAATTCATGGAGCTACTGCTCAACACAGACATTCAACTCATCCTCATCGTTCCATCTGTTCTGTGGGGAAAGGAATCCATGAGCACCACTACTCCCATGAATCTGAATTTTAGTCAGTGGGACCACACATGTACAAGGGTTACTGAGTCACCCTTTGTGACACATTGGCATGCATATATTACAATATGGTCAATCAACTGCACAGGGGCTGCTAGTGAAATAGGTAGCATGTCTGTGGCACTCCCGGGCAAGAGGAAAAGCCTATCTCCATTCCTATCTGCCCTTCCTAAATTATGTTCCTCCTTTGCTTCATGACTCAGTACAGGAGCCATAGTTGGGAGAGGTGTTGCACTGCGCCTCTCCCAACCGCAGCTCCTATGCCTGCTCTTGCAAGCAGCAGAGGCGACAGTGGAGGGACGAGCAGCTCGAAAGGAGCCCTTTGCCGCTGGCGGCGGCGGAGGAATGAGCAACCCAAAAGCAGCCCTTTGGGGCTGCTTGTTCTTCCTCCGCCGCTGTCGCCACCACCAGGTTTGTGATGTGGTGAACCGGCTTATACTCGAGTCAATAAGTTTTCCCAGTTTTTTGTGCTAAAATTACGTGTCTCGGCTTATATTCAGGTCGGCTTATACTCTAGTATATACAGTACATGGGTGGCCAGACAAAGAGAGAGTATTACATAAGAAATACAACCAGCTTTCAGGAAAACCCGCAACAGCAAATCTGAGATAAATTGATATTTTTTGAGATTAATGAACTGGGAAATTGAAGTTCGCATCACTACATCAAAAATGTATTAATGTTTCTTGTACATAAATTAATGAGAATGATCAAGACAAAATTTAAACACCATAAGGTTAAAACAGTCCAAATTATACTCTTGCCAAGGAGATAACTAGAACATAATGACAAAATTTAGCTTTTCCCTGTTTAACAAGCCCAGTCCTTTCCCTTGATATACCATATGTACGGCACAGCTACCACAGCGTCCAGTATTAGGAAAGTGTGCCCCCATCGCTTTTAATATCCAGAGAAAATCCCTGTTACAGGTCTTTGCTGACACATGCATTAGGGTCTACTGACCCATTCTTGGACGAGACACAGGGGGCCACCAAATGACTTGTCTCTCCTAAGTGCTCTGCATAGTATTCTCCCAGTGCTGAAGTAGCAACAGTGGTGGCTACTCACCTAAATCCAGGGGCTGGTGCCAGTTCCCAGTGCCAGAACAAAGGGACTCAGATCTCTTTGCATCACTACTGGGTACCTTGAACCTGAGCTTTGTGTGGTGCACACAGACTAACAAGGGATTGGGCTCTAAGCATTTTTAAGAAACAAATTGAACTAGCAAGTGGAAGATTTTAATCTCATGTCTTTTTTATAGTGCTTTGACAGATTCCAAAGCAGGTGTACTATACTTGACTTTGATCTCAGAAAGTCATTGACTTATTAAAGTCAGCATACTATTAGGATAAAGTACAATTAACAGAATGTCAAAATTAGGCTTAGGCTTGAGTGCTTGGAAAAAGAGAAAAAGCTAAGGTTAGTCAGATTTTCATTTAGGGAACTTGAGAAGTGTCTGGTCCTTGATTGGTGAGTGAGCTGGCCTTGTCTGACATTACCAAAAGTGACCATGTTGTTTCTCAGCTGTCAACATAGGCAGTCTCCAGGGAGTCTGGGCCACTGTTTGCCATTAACAAAACGCTAAGAGAAATATCACACATGTGGGAGGCAGGATGCTTTGCACAAAAAAATGTCAGAATCCTTTTCATTTTAAAAGTGAAGTCTTTACAGAATGCTCTGGTAGGAAAGTCCTATTTTAAAAATAATTTAAAATGTTTGAGTGGGGAAAACAAAACCCCTTCCCTCATTGGATAGCCTGATATACTAGTAACAGATGACAAAAACAGTCTGGCAGCTACTGCATGCAAACTATGTTGTAATATTAAAGGTTGAAAATGTCCATCAGCAGTCCACCCAGATTTTAAGAAAACACACACACACACACACACACACATCCTATCATGCTCTGTGATCCAGAGATGATGATCTACATGCAGTAATCAACTTCTGTATGCATCACAGCTCATTTCCTGGTGCAATACTCTTGCATGCAGAGGATCTGTTTCACATGTGGAAATGTTTCACACCACTAATCCAGCACATAACTTTGGCAAGAACATACATATCTGCCTGCAAAGCGGCAGGAGCTGTATTCTCCCACCCGCCAGCCACAGTCCTCTGGATCACAGCCCATATATTATGTGAAATAGGTTTGGTGGTGTCCCTAAATGTTTTGTGGAAGTTGGTACTTCTGGGAAATATTTGTGCATGGTGGGATTTTTTTCCTTCTTCTTTGCAAGTTCTAATAATGCTTATACACATATTTAATAGTTTTTTTTCTCTTTCTTTCAGCTATGTCTGGGCTTGTAGTCCCGCCAATGTAAATTCATTTTTGTTTACCTACCGTAGCACCAAGCTTCAGAAGATTTTAGGGGACAAGTTTAGTATATAAGACATGCTGATGGAAACAGTATCTTCAAAATACAATCAGCAAAACATTGAAATGCTACAAAAAAAAAACAAAAAAACTTTGTTTAAAGATTTTATTTAAACTACTAAGAATCAACATGCAAACAATCAACTTCTTCATGAACTATTCCATTTATTAACTGAACTTCTCTCTTATTTTCACATTTCTTGATCCTGAAGAATAAGGAAAAAGCGACGCCTATTTTGTATAAAGTTTCTGATTACGTCTTGGCTATGTCTAGTACTTGCTATGTGTCGGGAAAAACTTTGTGGATGCACCATTTTGATTATCATGAAACACTGATGAAAAACGCCTCCAAAACATTTTTCTGTACTCATAACTAGATTCACAATGGTTGTGTATCTCTATAATGTGAAATATTTTTTTGTGGTGAAAAAAGGGGGCCAAGGAGGTATGAGCCATCAAAACTGGAAAAAAAGGATGAATATATGATTTGGGAAAATTTTGGGAGCTAGGGAGGGTGGGAGGGTTTATCATTGCTTAACTTCATCTTAAGGAAATGGAACTTTGTAACTTATTGTAGTTAGAAATTGTAACTTTGATATTGAATTCTCTTGCCTTCAACAAGCACACTGACAGAGAAAAAAAATGCTACTGTCTGTTGGTTAAAAAAATATACTTCCACTGCTAGAGCTTCCTGTTAAGCAAGTGTGATCTGCAACATTTTTTCAACTTTTGCTAGCACTGTATACTATTGCATTCTTAGGCTACTGTGAAGTCTATGTTTCTTGTACCAGAAAATTGTCCTTTTGACTTCTAGATCCTTCTTCCCTAATGTGTTTTGTATGTGGTTATAAAATTGTAGACTTTTGTGATTTTGCCAAAGTTGTAGCTAAATATTTATACACTTGTCTTGAATTTTTTTCAGATCCACTTAAATATTTAGATCAGAAAATTTTATTCCTTATAAAGATAAGGAATAAAATAGTCATACATTACAACACTTTCTTTCACATAAACACTTGCAATCTACCAAGGGAATTTATTTTGTAACATATTGATTATAAATATTGTATTTATCTTTGAAATTTTGTATATTGCTTTTTATCATTTTCTCCCCCCTTGTATGTATGTTTTTTCGTCATTTGACTGGTATTGTGATGCTGTGAAAAGCATTAAGCCAAGAACAGCTGCCTTCATGTGTTTCTGTTAAAATAAATTTGTGTTCATTCATTTCATTTGTATTTCAGAAAGTTGTTATTTGTTTGGACTTTCCATCCTTTTTGTTGTTTTGAGGGAAAAAACATTGTTTATTTTTATATTATTTTTAAGTTATCTGAACAAATGATTTTGAAATAAAGTTGTTTGTTGTATAGTTAAAACGGAATTGTGCCACATGGCTGTAATAAATACTAGTAGAATATGTGCATGTGATGCAGCCACAAGAAAAAGAAGATTCTCCTATTTTGTGTTAGCATTTTTGTGTTTTTTTAAAAAAATCCTGTTTTGTCTCATGCCTTATTTTCTTTTTCTATCTTTAAAAAAAAAAAAAGATTGTAAAAAGTCATTTTACCTGCCACCACCCCATGACTTTGCCACATAGCTGAACTGTGTTTACTGGGAGGGAGGGGGGAACCAGAGGCCTAAAAGCTTATAAAATAAAAATCCACTTCTGATGTTTTACTTAAAAGTGTTTGCCACATTAACTACTTGGATGCCTTAAAAGTAGACTTCTGAAGAACTTTTTGTGCTGTTTTATCATGGGCCTACACCACAATTAATCGCTACTTCATCTGGATGATTTATGGTGTAAAAACAAAAGCACAAACCTGGGGTACAATCTTCTAATTTACTGCACTCATCTATTGGGGGGGTGATGCTTTACCAACCCCATGAAAATGGCTGGTTGTAGGACCACAGCAGTGCTTGGTTGATTGCATCCCTGGTGTACAACTGTGTCACTCCTTTGTGTGTCTGCTTTCTGCTGCACTCTGCATATTCTGTAACCCAGCACTGTTTAACAGAGAGAAAGGCTTGTATGCAATTCGGATCGTGCACAATTTTTATAGGTTGTTTTATTTACAGATTCCACCCACCCCCCCTTTTTTGGTAGCAAGACCTACAGCGTTGACTGTAATTTATAAACTGGAATGACCTCTTCAATAATATCGTGCCTGTTAGTGCCAATCCTTAGACAGCTGGTCCCCTGCTTTCTTTCTTTGCACTAAATGCTTTGTAAATGCAGCACTGCAAAAACATTTTTTTTTTTGCAAACTGCAGCAGAATTAAAGTTCTGAGCAAAAAGGAGGGACCATTTTTTAAATACGAAAAATGCACATTTTCAGGAAACATTTATAAAAGGTTTGAAAACTGAAACGATATATCACAAATAATTAGCCAATAAGGTTAGCTAAGTGGGAAAGCCTAAGAAGTCACTTTGAAACTGAATTGCCTCAGTTTTATTTTATATAAGTAAGGTTTTGATCTTAAAAAGAAGGTCATATGTACATCTTAAGAAAGTTTGCAAGTTTCTTCATAAACGCAATCTGTTTGTGTTTTAGATTAATTAGTCAATGCACTCATTGCTTCATTGTCTCCAAATGGAAAACTTCACTAAATGGTAGATTTTACTGTTAAAGACCCTACAATAAGATTGTTTTATCTGTACATTTTTCAGATATTTAACTGTATAAAAATGTTCATTTTACACAATATTTAATTAAAGTATTTCTTGTCTGTGAATTTCACTTCTGGTAATTTTTCAGGTTTGATTATTAAAAAAGCCGAAAACACAAGCCACCAACAGCTGGGACTGTTAATTTCATTCTGAAAGTGTTAAGAATGTACCCCCCCCCCCAGGCTTAACTAAGGGTTCACTTCTATGTTCACGTACAACACTAGATGTTTCATCACTTGAGCTTCTGTGAGCTGTTTCCAGTGAAAACGGCTGTGTTTGACCTGATGTCAGGTGAAGCAAAAAATGCTGTTGTGTTCTACTTGTGATAAGTTTGTCACATACCCCCGCACTACATCGCACTGACAGCACAATTCTATGTCCTAAGCAACCTTAACCTGTCGAATTCAGCAGGGCTTACTTCCAAGTAAGTGAGGGTAGGACTGCAGCCTTAAATGTTGCTTTCATTCACTGATAAATATGCACATATGAGTTCTCCCTGTGATAAAGTGAATTCAGACATGTCAAACAATAGCAGTCGCCTCCGTACTAGGGTGCACCCAGGTAACTGCTTTTGCTGGGCATCGTGATGCTTATGCAGGTGACTGGAAGAGTACAAAGATGTGTTCAGGTGGTGGGGATAAAGACTTATTTGTGCAAAAGCCACAATGGCATCAAGTAAAATTGCATTACTTTTTATGATGTACTAGTATGATGTTTCCTTGCATGGCACCAAAGTTGCTTGGAAAAGCCATTGCCCCAAGCTCCCTTACTCATCTCTGTGTTTTAGTCACAAAAAGCACCAATATGCAAAACAATGTTGCATTCTTCTGCCTTTTAATGCAATATGAGTTTAATAGCTTAGAGCATGGGTAGGCAAACTAAGGCCCAGGGGCTGGATCTGGCTCAATCGCCTTCTAAATCTGGCACGTGGATGATCCAGGAATCAGTGGGTTTTTACATGAGTAGAATGTGTCCTTTTATTTAAAATGCATATCTGGGTTATTTGTGGGGCCTGCCTGGTGTTTTTACATGAGTAGAATGTGTTCTTTTATATAAATGCATGTCTGGGTTATTTGTGGGGCATAGGAATTCATTCATATTTCCCCCCAAATATAGCCCAAAATATAGCCCCAAAATATAGCCCGGCCCCCCACAAGGTCTGAGGGACAGCGGACTGGCCCCCTGCTGAAAACGTTTGCTGACCCCTGACTTAGAGCAACAGTTCAATTTATGTATGTCAGTAAACAATATTCATTTTTAAAACCCTTTATTAATAGTTTGACCCTGTGTGGACAAATATGGATATATATAACTTCCCTTCCTAGAAAATAGATGACCCATGAGCATCTACTTAATTGCTCAAATTTTGTGCATTTTATCGAAAAAAATCCTAACTCTAAGAAACCAACTAAAGCATTTCCATTTTACTGGGCATTTAATCAGATTCTAAAAAGAGCAAATCCTGCTTTTGTCGCAACAAATCAGGAGAAAAAACATCCACAGCTATGTCTATTCTTTTAAAAAATAAAATGTATATCCTCTCCTTTATAATGGATGATTTCAGAGCAGGTCACAACTATACAATTCATTAAAAACATTTCAAAGCCATAGGTCACAGATAGCCATAATAAACATAGTTCTCCAGTTATACTCAGAAATGTAAGCCAAATAAGATTCATACAAAAGACTAGCGGAACAAAATAGTTTTTGACCAGTACTGAAAGCTGCTAAGTGTCACCACTCAGCTAACTTTAAGTGGGATGGACTGAAGAGACGGTCGAGGAGATATAACTGGGAAGACTCTGCCATGAGTTTTCTGGTTATTTGTTGTTGAATAACCAAAAGGGCCTACCTGTTGGATCTCTGATGGGCAAAACTTCAGGAAGAGGTAGTTCTTTAAATAACTGGGCCCTAA
>NC_138509.1:41904729-42019729 GCF_964252035.2 Podarcis erhardii
TTCTCAGTTGCTACAGTTTCAGAAACCACATTGCTGGTACAGTGGTACCTCGGGTTAAGAACTTAATTCGTTCCGGAGGTCCGTTCTTAACCTGAGGTACCACTTTAGCTAATGGGGCCTCCCACTGCCGCCACACGATTTCTGTTCTCATCCTGAAGCAAAGTTCTTAACCCAAGGTACCACTGTACATGATAGCTGTGTGTCTTCAAACAAGATACTCTCTTGAGGGACATCACATGGAAACATGTGAGCTAGCCCTAAATGATTTTAATTTTTTTTTAATGTACATTCATAAAAAACATGTAGCGGCGATTTAGAAGAAGCCACTGCAAAGCAAAATGAGTATATACAAGTATCTAGAGGACAATATGTATGTTTTTGATAAATTTGGAAAACAGGAAAGGGCAGCCACAAAAAACCCTGCATTCCCTGTTTCTGTGTTGTGTAAGCCACAACTCTTGATATTGAGCAAATAGTATACTGGGATCAGTTTCACTCTCAGCTAACAACGCACAAATGTTTCTGTTTCTTCCAAACAGAACCTCATGTGATAATAGGAATTACTCTTTTGGTAGGGGAGAGCGGAAGAATGATGAGCATGATTTATTTATTAATTTAAACATTTTTTGTAACGTATCAAGAGGGTTTGTTGTTTTTAATTTTCCACTAAAAATAAAATGCAAATATTGCAGCAGTGGGCCACAATTCCACAGAAAAAGGAAAATTACAAAAAGAATGAAGAATTGAGCTTGTCTTGCCTTGAAATTAGAACGCATCCCTACTCGAACCTATGCTGGTCAAATATCTACCTCTGTTGTTAGATGGTTTGCCTTTGTAAGACAAGAGGTTTTTAAATTAAGGAGGTGAAATCCCCCAAAACCAAGTCTAGTTGTATAGAGGAAGTCTGCAGCAAACAATCAAGTTCCCACTATGGCAGAAATAAGCTAATAACCATTGCTGACTAGGCAGAGGACTGGGTTTGGGAGGCCTTGCTAGAAGGATTCTGATTTATACCTGAAGGAGCCAGAGTAAGAATTACCACTGGCCTTTAAAGAGGGAGTGTTCTGTAGCACCTGCTTATTGCCAATTGGTCTATGTCTCTTAATGGTGTGCTTGGATCTGAGCTATAACTTAGACCACGTCTGGAGGACCTCATGTTGCTTACCCCTGGCTTACAGACGTAATAGCTCATCATTGTATCTGAGCTATAACTCTAGCATATCCAGGATCAAGACCCAATTACCAGATATTTAGAGCAGTAGCCAACACCTGGTTCCTTCCCTATGTTTTGGATTTCCATCATACCCAGTCAGCATGGTCTACGGTCAAGAGTGACCAGAATTTTAGACCACATCTGGAGGACCTCATGTTGCTTACCTCTTGGCTTAGAGACGTAGTAGCTGATCATACATTGTTGTGCCATTAAATTCAGAATGCTAATTTCCCCCCCTCATGTGGACATAGACCTTCTAGCTTGTTAAGAAGTTCCCAGAAAATAAGACATTTCAAAATAAAGAAAATAATGTCAGGGTATTGTGCAATCTCTTGCAGCAGGTTTTCTAGCTTGTTATGAAAAGTCCATGAAACAAAACACAGACAGTTCAGAAAGTGAGCGTACATAATATAAAATGAAAAGGAAAACCAGAAAACAATACAAGTCACTAATGAGGAGCTATCAATTTATACTGAAATAAAGCAATTTCTAAAATATCAATGAGATACACAAAAAAATAATCTTATCTCAAAGGACTAATAAGTAAGTGATCAAAAAGGAGTTGCAGCTTAATTAACAGGAGCAAAACATTAAACATTGTAAACTACTGGGCAATAAATCAAATATAGAATTAACTAATATGAGGAATTCAAAACACCAGGATGAATTAAGGTTTACTAAAACTCACAAGGACAGTAACTTTGAAGCCAATTTGTTAATGAGCAAAATGAGTAGATCTACAGCAAGATATGTTCTGGAGGGAGTGTTTTGTTATGCACAAAGATGCCGTTGTTTCACATTGCCAGTTATAAATACCAAAAATCAGAAAAAGTGAGGGAGGAAGAGTTAAGGACCCTCATGACATAAAATTTGTAAGGAGCAGGAGGTTGTCTCCCTTGCTGATCTTCCCAACAAATCTTTGGAACTGTGATCTGAATAGTTTGCCTTTCCCCCCCTTTAAAAGTCAGCATGGAAAGCCTCAGGTGGCATTAGTGGCTAGGAGGGCCTTTTCTGTGTTGGACAGAGATGACTTGGCCATGGGACTCCATGCTCTGGTAACTTCCAGACTGGATTACTGTAAGGTGCTCTATATGGGGCTGCTCCTTTTTTGTGGTATCAATGTATTTTTATTAAAGATTTCTTAGTTTACAAAAATACGTGCATTGTCTCTTTTTTCAAGTTGTGTTTTCTACAGATCAGTTCCGTTTGCTGTGAGACATTAGTGTTGCATGCCGTATTAGGTTGGGGGAAAAAGAGGGGGAATGGTGAGTGGGGTAGGGTGCTTCTCTTCTTCTGCTTAGCATATGTGTGGGGTTTTGTGTAAGCATCACATGTATGGACTCTCTTACTATTCACTTGTTGTATTTCCTTGGTGGTGAGAGTGATCTCTCTCCAGGTATACCCATTGTTTTGTCTCATCTTCTAGAATGTATGGGATTATGTGGCGAACTTGGTTGGTGATGTAGTAGTTCTATGTTGGGGATTCCCCACCCTCCTGCTGAGGAGGGGAGGTTTAGGTATTTGGGGTTTATTCTTGGTTTTTAGCGTGAGAAAATAAACTGGTGTAATTTTTTCTGCCATTTGCGGAGTTGGGTTGGAGCAATCCAGATTGGGAGGGTTTGGAATATGTAGGTTAATTTTGATTCAAGCATTCTATTACTAGCACGGCTCCTACAACCAAAAATTCAGTCAATGCTATGGAAGTTGCACATGGCTGTCTTCATGTTTAAATTCCTTTGTGGAAATATGAACTAACATGCCAGGGTGCGGCCACACTTCCCTGGAAGCTATAAGCACTGCTAGTGGGAAGACCTGAGATCTGGCATACCAATTTGAGAAGGGACCCAAAAGTATTTAAAACCAACGTGAAGCTTCCCGTCGTGTCGATGCCATTTTGCTAACAGAGCATTTAAAATGGAACCTCAATTGTGTCAAATCTTAACAGAATTACGAGCGTAAACATTCCTAGTCTGCGCTTCTGCTCTTTTCCTTCCTCCTCGCTGTAAAACACACTATCAAATTCTCTTTGACAACTATTTTTTTGTTTCTGCCAACCTGGAGTTTTTGTGGGCTGTAGCATATGTCATGTATAGTTAATACGAATGGGAGACTGTTAAAAGGCTGCAAGTTCTCAGGTGTATGGGAACCTTTCAAAAAGTCCACATCTTTATCAAAGCATAAAAAGGAATAAACATTGTTTTTCATGTGGAAATTACTCACACGGCTTTTAGTTTTCAGCTATAAACTAATATTTACTGGCTGAAGTCAGCTGAAATAAAAGCTGTGGACCCTCTACCTAATACAGATACCCTCCTTCTCCCACCTTTCAAGATCTGGACCCTTCCTAATTTAGACTTTACCATTCTCCTCATCCATTTTGCCCAAAGAAGAGAAACTAGTTTGACATTCTGAAAGCACAGATAGGGAGCTGCAGTTTAAAAGACAATATCCTGGAGATGCTTCTTTATAATACTACATAAAGATGTAAAACAAGAAAGGGAACTATCTATCTTCTGATAACTGGCAAAGCTTACAAACCCATAATTGCTTACAGTCTAATTAACCTCAATTGGTATGACTCAGCAAAGACACTATGTTACTTTTTGCAAAGAAGCCTAATTTTAATAAAGACATCTGGCCTTTTCTAGCTGAGATGCTTTAAGAATCCTGTTTGAACTCTAAACCACAACATGACAGCAGCTGAGTCCCTAGCACAATTAATATTGGCAGTCGTCTGAGGGACACTTCCAATGCTACTTTATCATGCACTCAGATAAAGATCTATGTCTGTAAACACATGCAATACATTACTTAAGAAGGGTCACACAATCTCTGTTACAGTGATCGCAGTGATCTGTGTCCTAAAACGCATGCAAAACACCATCTATTGTTACTATTGTCGTTCCTATTATTAATTTTTTGAATCACCATCCACATCTATGTCCTAAGGCATGGGTAGGCAAACTAAGGCCCAACTGCCTTTTAAATCCAGCCCGCAGATGGTCCAGGAATGTGTCCTTTTATTTAAAATGCATCTCTGGGTTATTTGTGGGGCCTGCCTGGTGTTTTTACATGAGTAGAATGGGTGCTTTAATTTAAAATACATCTCTGGGTTAGTTGTAGGGCATAGGAATTTGTTCACTCGCCCACCCCCAAAAAATATAGTCTAGCCCCCCACAAGGTCTGAGGGGCAGTGGAGTGGCCCACAGTTAAAAAAGTTTGCTGACCCCAGGACCTAAGGTGATTTATGGACATATCTTTAAAAGCTGCTAAAAACATTAATCGAAACATTACAATAACAACTGAGTATAGGTTTAAACGCAGCACAAAATCAACAACCAACACCAGAAACTTTCCATCTAGCTGGAAAAACTTTACTTAAGAAACTTCACTCTCTCTCTGCCCCACTGCAGCTGTACAAAATGACTGGCTGAGCTAGTGCCACAGTCTTCTGGTCTAGGGTGGGGTGGGGCTTGCACTGGAAGAGAGGGAACTAAGACAGTGGGGAGGGCTCCAAGAATATCCCAGGGTGCTTAAGGTGTGGCTCACTGCTGTATGATAAAACAAAACAAATTCCTTCCAGTAGCACCTTAAAGACCAACTAAGTCAGTTCTTGGTATGAGCTTTCGTGTGCATGCACACTTCTTCAGATAACAATATGTATGATAGTGATTCAGGTGTTAAAGGGGAAAGGTTAGTAAAAGAAAAGGGAACAATGCAGAAAGGTTGCTGAAGAAGAAGTAAAGTAAAAAGCACGGGGGGGGGACGACTCATATGTGAACTAAGTACTGGAGGTGCTACACACAATTCAGAGGCAGATTTTGGGACACACAACTGGTTTGGTTGCATGGGGCGCAGAGCTTCGGGGGTGCCACAATTATTATTTAGAATGGAAGAGGCAGAGGGGCACCAAATTTTGTCACCACACAGGGCACCGCTGAAATATGAGATCCCAAGGTCCACCACTGGAAATGGTCAGGCAAGGCAGGATTGGAGAGCTGCGGGTCAAGGAGCCAAACTACTGTTTAGACTAGCCTTCTTCCCCTAATTTGGGACCCTCCAGATGTTTTTTACTCCCATAAACTCTGGTTGCTGGCTGGGTCAGAAAGAGTTGTATTCTAAAACACCCAGAGGACAACAACAACAGGACTGTGGCCATCTGAGAACAACAGGAATTCTGTCAGTTATGGGTTTCTACTGTCCCTGTAGCAATGGAGTCCAGAAGGGCCAAAAAGCTGGTGGAAGTCGATTTGCACGTACTTGGAACTAACCCAGCTATTCCACAGCTGAAGGCTTCTAGTCATATAGTCTTCACTGCCCGTACATTCCATTGGCAAAAATCTAAAAAGGCAATCAGCCAAATCTCTGTCTTGGCTGTGAAATACACAGATGTATAACATTGTGTACCTCTGAAATTTTAAATTGGGGGGGGGGATTCCAACAATAGAAGCTCAAGAATTCAGAGAAAAATTCAGTCTACTCTGTGTAGTCACTGTGCAATCCTGTGTGTGCCAAGAGGATAATTCCAGAACTCCCATGCTGGGTTTTCTCATTCTTAATCAGCTGCCATTTGCTATCATGTACTGATTCTGACACTGCATTTACAAGCATGAGAGCTGCCACTTGTGTGGTGGACCAATGTCCATTACAGTGGTACCTCGGGTTACATAGGCTTCAGGTTACATACGCTTCAGGTTACAGACTCTGCTAACCCAGAAATAGTACCTTGGATTAAGAACTTTGCTTCAGGATGAGAACAGAAATCGTGCTCCGGCGGTGCGGCAGCAGAGGAGGCCCCATTAGCTAATGTGGTGCTTCAGGTTAAGAACAGTCTCAGGTTAAGAATGGACCTCCGGAACGAATTAAGTTCTTAACCTGAGGTACCACTGTATTGCCAAACTGAAGACCTTTGGTGCTTTCCTGGCTGGGGTGTGTACTGGATTCCTAAAAGAGACTAGACATCCTGCTTCAGCTCGTTTAGAACACTGATTCCGCAGCCAGTTACAGCCAATTTCCATACTTTCCCAGAAAGGTTGCTGCTGTTGACTTTCTGGATTCCTGCCAATTCCAATGTTGACTTGGATGCTGCTTAGATACTGCACTTGTAGTCTTGACTGATGATTAAAGGCTGACAAGGGAAACTGTATCTTTCTGTGGCTTCTGAAATTATAAATCATGAGGAAACTCCAAAATCCACAGTTGGGAAATACTTTTATTGGGACCAACCAAAATGGCACATAATGGTCACAAATGTTTGAGTTCTCCAGAACTTTTTATCAAGCAAGATGTTACACAAAGTAGGGAGCAAGGGATTTTTTGCATGGATAAAAATCCAGTGTTCTGAGAATTCACAAATGTCAGGACTGGGGTACAGCGACTACTGGAGGCTTGAAGTGTCAGATAACAGAGGCACAAGTATGAAGTTCAACAAACTGCATTTACTCTCTCTCTAAAACATATAATGTGTGTGTGTGTGTACACGCGCGCACACACACACAGTGGTACCTTGGTTTATGAGTGTCTCAGAAACTGAACGTTTCAGTTTTCGAACACTGAAAACCTGGAAGTAATTGCTTCCGTTTTCGAACGCACATCGGAAGTCGAACGGCTTCCGCTGCGTGTTTTTCAATTTTTCCAACTGAACTTTGCGTCTCGGTTTTCGAACATTTCAGAAGTCGAACAGTCTTCCGGAATGGGTTACGTTCTAGAATCGAGGTATCACTGTATATAACAACTGCTACATGTAATTTTTTATAGGCCCAGACAGTTCTCTCTTCCCACTTATGTCCTCTAAGACTGTGTGTCGCAGCAAGCAATGTTTCCCAAGCCCTATTGATTACAGGCAACACTGTATTTCAGTGCTGCTTCAGGTGCACGTGAAGAAGATGCTCCCAGGATGACGGCTCAATACATATATAGTTAGCCTGTCTCACCTTTTAATAAACACTGCAACTCTAACACTGCCTTCTTTGCAGTACTAAGAAATTCCTGAGATAAGAAAATAAACATAACCTAGTCACTGATGAGAAGGTTAGTACTTTTCTTGAAGGTTATTTCACCCCGTGACATAGTGATTCAGGACAGTATGATCTCTAGTGTCAGCTTTCTGCATCTGTCCAAATTCTATATGCAATTTAGCACATATTATAGTAGTAGTTGGTGTGAATCAGGAGTAATTTGCTTCACAATAGCTTTACTCACAGAATTTCTTATTTTAAAAATGCTGCCATGCTCACCTTATCATAAAATACTGTTCCTTAAATTATATGCATTTTTTATAACAGAACTCATCTTATTTAACTAATCAATATATATTGATATGAGCACGCCATGAAATCAGCTGTCAAATTTCTAAGAAAATATCAGACTAAGGTAATTTTCTCTGCACGTTTGATATGAAAGGGTGATATCCCTGTAACAGCTTTATCTAACAAGAATCAATATTTAACATTATGTAATGTTCATACCAGTTTGCAGCAGCTGCCAAAGCAAGGGCAAGTCCCAAGTAATTTATAAATGAAAGGTCGCCACTTAAATTGGGGTGGGGTGGGGGTGGGAATAAAGGGAATATTAGGAATCAAGCTTTCTATCTTGGCTGAACTTTTCTGTTCTATTCCGAAACGGTGCACGATATAAGGAAACAATTTGTTTTGTTTACATTGCAAATTCTCGTCACTAAATTCAAACTTCAGATGATAAGATAGGAAAAATGGGAAACACCTTTCAGCACTGGCAAGCACGTTTCATCCAGGTTAAGATTTCACACTTTTACTTTCCCCGTCTCAACTTTTCTTTTACCCTAATAAAAATACTGCCATGCACCTATTCAGATCGAGAGAGAAGCATTGTTGTTGTTTTTTATTGCTAAACTTTAATGGCTATTATGTTCCATATTTTTAATGTGGAGATTAAATATTTATCAGTTGCCCATCAAGCCATGGCTCCTAAGCAGGGTTTTCAAAAGCTACATGTAACATGCTACGTAGCCAGTGCTCACTTAAAAGTCAGTCCAAGGTCAAAAGGTCAAATAATCAAAGTACAAAGGCGTCTACTGAGTACATCTGTTGTCATTCTTATTAGGAACTCCAGTTCTCACCATGGTACTTCTCTTTTCAAAGAAAACCTGAGCTTAGTGATGTTGAATTCTCAAGAATAATCCTTTGGAGAATATTCTCGAGAATATCAGAGAATTTTCATTTAAAATAGGAGAATAATCATTTTAATGCATTGAAAATGATATAATTTTAATGCATTGAAAATGATATAATTAGTTAATATACATGTATATTCATGGGTAAACTTCTTCAGATGGCAACCGAAAACTAAGTAAAAATATAGAAACATCAACTGTTTTAAATCAAGGTCACCTCACATACTGTTACACATAACTGTATAGGCCTAGGTACTTTAAGTGTACAAAGGATTAAAGTTACTTTCTGGAAAAAAAATCACACTGTATGGCTAAGGTTATAGAATTGCTAAGAATAAGGTCACACCAAAATAGAAAAAAAGGCTATTACATATAGTTGAAATACATACAAATTCAAATGTTCCATCAAATTAAATGAATAGCATTTTTAAAACTAAACAAAAATTTAAAATGGTTTCTGTAGCTCACATTTCAGAACTGCCAATGGTGAATGACACAATGCCCAGGAATGTTACTGGATCAAAAAAAAAAAAAAATCATTATTCATTACTTACACTGGCAATATCAAAGCTTGACTTATTATTTACCATATTTTTTTTAATATGGGTTGTAAAGCTGGTTCTTACATTAGAATTTACAGTTTGTGGAGAATATTCTCCAGAGAATTTTCTAGCAGAGAATATTCTAATTCCCGAGAATTTTCTCCCCTCACATCACTACCTGAGCTATAGCAAATCTAAGATTTCTCTTGCCCACTGACCTCACATACCGTGACAACATCAAATAAATACATATAAGTATGAAAAAAAGCAAGAATGCAAAACTGTATAGTGGTTACCACATTTGAAATAACAACAATAACACCACCACCAAATAATAACAACACACCCAAGAAAGTCTGGCTTTCTTCAAGTTCCTTCTGATTCCATCCAGTCCCTACCAAAAATGTTCTAGCATCTTGGCAACTGCATCACAAGGATCCCAAGACCCAGTGGTGGATCCCAGTAAGATCAAACTAAGTATGAGGTTAAATGCACCTTTGTGCTTATTTATTATTACATTTATATGCCACCTTTCCTTCAAGGAGCTCAAGGTGCCATACATGGTATACTTCTTGTTGTTTAGTCGTGTCCGACTTCGTGACCCCATGGACCAGAGCACACCAGGCACTCCTGTCTTCCACTGCCTCCCGCAATTTGGTCAAACTCATGCTGGTAGCTTTGAGAACACTATCCAACCATCTCGTCTTCCGTCGTCCTCTTCTTCTTGTGCCTTCTATCTTTCCCATTATCAGGGTCTTTTCCAGGGAGTCTTCTCTTCTCATGAGGTGGCCAAAGTATTGGAGCCTCATACATGGTATACTACCTCTTCCTATATTTTTCTCACACCAAAGCTGGGCTAGGTTCAGAGAAGTTGACAAGCCTAAGGTCACCTGGTAGGGATTTGTACCCTGGTCTCCCAGGTTCTAGTCCAAGACTAACAACTACAACACACTGGTACTCACTTAACATGCATGTGCCGTTTGAAAATGCAAACAGCAGCCCCTGGGGGGAGGTAGCTAATGATCAAGATCACAGTAGGGGCAGGAAGAAGAGGGGTTAAATTATTTCCTCATCTGCTGCAGTCCTGATGCTATTTGGGTTTTGGGGGAGGTATCACTTACTAGCACCAATGCAAATTGCAGCTTCTGAGGAGCCTTCATCAAGTTCCAATTCACCCTTTCCTCTTGCTGAAACCCGAGTATCTCCTTCTGGCTGGAACTATTCGATTTCCTTAATGTGAATGTTAGATGTAAAGGCACATGTTGAATTTTTACCTTAAAAGTCAATAGGAAGCAGAGTTGTCAAGGTTATTACAAACACTTATTAAAAACATATATTTCTATCCGGATATTTCTTAACTGCTAATTGTGGGAGTTTACCACTCAGAATTTTGATTCTTTGGTTATTTTAATACTCCGATACTTTTATAGTTGCTGATATTTGTCTGGCCAGGAACGATCCCTATTTTATTGTTTATACCTTACTTCTGCCACATTGCTACTGCTTACAACTAGAACATTTCAATAGGGAGAAGTACTGCAGCTTTGAAAAAGAATGCCAGTATTTAATTAAATTCTACCCTTGGTTTGAGTGCACCATAATGATGCTAACTAGCTTTCAAGCTTTGCATGGCTGCAATAAAACTGGCAAGAATTTGTGCAGGCACATCCTTCATTATATCACAGGTTGAATGCCAGGGCCACCCATGAAGATGGTAGAGAGTAGAGTCAGGAATGCATTCATGTGGCATACGGGCAATGAGAGATAGATGAAAGCAAGCCATGTGCCTCCTCATTTTGCCAAATTGGAAGTGGAGGGAAGTCGAAAGCACAGGTGCCCTGATGCGAGTGGATGGCGCTGGAACTTGTTGATCTTTCCTTTTAAAAATGGGTAGCAGCTTCTATCCATTCTAAAAGCAAAACGGAGGCAGGAAGATTAGAGACTCTTGTCACAGTTTTCTTCCCCCTATATCCCAGCAGTGGCTGAGGCACCAAATGGACCCCTGCCTCTCTTCATCCACCATCAAAAGGCAGAAATAACAACGAAAAAGGAAGATGATAGCATTTGTTTGCACACTAGCTGAGAAAGGCACAGAAGCAGTCCTCTCCTCTCACTTAAAGTTCCTAAAAGCCGAGTCTCTCCCTCTTGTTGCTAGTAAACAAGATGGGGAATTGTGGAACAGTATTCAGAACATTTGCATGGTATGTGACAGGATAAGAGAAGGACTACGTGCCTATTGCAGGTGTAGCCAATGTGCTGCCTTCAAGATTGGATGGCTGTAATAGAGGATTAGGCAAATTCATGGAGTATAAGGCTACTGGCCCTGATGGATATGAATACAGTGGTACCTCTAGTTACGAACTTAATTCATTCTGGAGGTCCGTTCTTAACCTGAAACTGTTCTTAACTAGAGGCATGCTTTCGCTAATGGGGCCTCTTGCTGCCGCTGCACCGCCAGCACACAACTGCAGAAGGAGGGAGTGCTGTTGTGCTCAGCTCCTACACCCTGAAGCAAAAGAACAAGTTTGCTCCATCTTCCAAGTGACAGCCCTTCAAATATTTGAAGATATCAGGGTAGTCTGTTCTACCCTCACGTTGGGGGAATGCACAGGATGTTAAACAGGGACCACTGGGAATTTCCTATTTTCCTATATTATATTATTGTGAGCTGCCCTGAGATCTTTTGATGAAGGGCGATATATAAATCCAATCCAATCCAATCCACCTCTCTCAGGCTAAACATACCCAACTCCCTCAACCATTCCTGATAAGGCTTGGTTTCCAAACCCTTTATCATCTTGGTCAACCTCCACTCAACACATTCCTGCTTGTCAATATCCTTAAACTGTGGTGCCCAGAACTGGACACAGTATTCCAGGTGGGGTCTGACCAAGGCAGTATAGAATGGCACTGTTACTGTGTCCTGTGATCAGGATACAGTACTTTACTTCTGTCAATGCAGCCTAGTATTGCATTAGCTTTTCTTGGACTGCTGCATCTTACTGTGGACTCATTTTAAGCTTGTGGTTTACCAAGACCCTTATATCACATATACTGCTGTCAAGCCAGTTCTCCAATGCATAACAAGTCCCTGGGATTGATGGGAGTTGCAGTGCAGCAACATTTGGAGGGCAAATATTGAAAGAAGAATCACGTGGCTTAATGTTGCCTGGGCCCAATGATCTATTGGTGGTTGGTTTTCTTCTCTCCCCCAAAATCTCTCCCCCCCCCCCAGGTACATGAGGAAGTCTTTTAGATCAGCCATTCCATTGTTCACATATAAAGAATATCCTTTTTTTTAAGGTAAGAGAGGTAGGACGATAGATAGGAAAGAGGATAGGAAGAAGAAAAAACTCCTGTTTCTCATCATGATTTGTAGCTCTTCATTAAGGTAGCCAAAGAAGTAGCTGGAACTCTACTTCATAGAGGAGACAAAGATTATGGATTTTTCATTAAAATCAAAAAGCACTGTGAGCTGATAATGAAAATAGCTTAATATTTAACACACATGGATATAAAAATGACCCGAAGGGGCGGTGGTGGCCTTCCGCAAGGGCAAGCAGCCCTAAAAGCAAGGAGAAGACACTAGGTTAATAAGTTACAGAAAAACAAAGAATTTTCTCCTTCAATTTGTTTACAGATTCATTTATTAAATTTATACCCCACCCTTCCTCTCTTAAGTGTTCAGGTTTCTGCCTAAAAGCCTTTATATGCTGTATGGGCACCCTAACCCAGTAGAGGCTACTACTACCTCACATCAGATATATTGGCACATTGTGGGAATAGAATGCTAGCAATGCAAAAAGGGGCACACCTTTTCCTACACAGTTGGGCTATATCAGACGGGTGGAACAAGATGGGTTGTGTAGTAAAGTCACCACAAAGATACAGGTTCATACCATATATGACTAAACAGATTCAAAGAGCAGCCAGTTGTCCAAGCTGGAGTCAGTGACAGGTCAGCACAAAAGATGGAAGGCTCCGTTATTCAAGAAAAACGGCATAGGACTCAGCAACAATAACCAGCAGGGAGCAGTTGCCAGGACTGAAGGTCCCTGCCTTCCACCCTTTCTAAGGCTCCTCCTCTCCTGGATGTTTCCCAAGCAGTCTCAAACCTCATCTGCACATCTCTTGCATCTGGTTCTGCTCTCTTCAATATTCTGCATGCTCTTGGGAGACTGGGGGGGGGGGAGGGGAACCTTGTTGCAGCAGGAGGGGGAGACTCCTCAGATTCTTCAGCAGCCACTTGACCCCCCCTCTTTCCACTTCAGCCTTGGAGTCTGAACTGCCCCCCGTCGCCTGCTCTTCCTGCTCACTAAACCCTGTTGCCCTTTCAGATCACCCTGGGTCTGGTGAGAGCCTGAATAGGAACTGCCTAGGTGGACTCCATGTATGATGGATTTGAATTTGACTTTCAGTACTGCTTTATACTGGATTGTTTAATTTGATGTTTTAATGTGTTTTGAACTGCTTTGAGATTTTTTCCCTTAAAACTATAAAGCAGTATAGAATGAAATGAATAACCATAATTTAAATGAATGAATGAATGCCTTCTCTTCCAGTATGGAGCTATAGGCTAGCCCCAGGCTCCTTTGGGAGGAAGGTTGGGATATAAATGGATAAATTTAATAAATAAATATATGAATAAATCATATGGGCCTAGTGGCACAGCACACGCTATTGCAAGCAGAAGGTTCGAAGTTCAGTCCTCATCACCTTCAGCTAAAAGATCTTAGCTGGCAGGGCTGGGAAATACAATGCAGAGCTACATAAAATTGATCCAGGCTGCTTGACTTAGCCTAAAGCAGCCTTATAGATTCACATGCATGCCATTGAAAAGAGAATGAAAATTGTCAAGCCTTTTTGGCTCAATTAGTAATAAAAAAAATGTCCCATTAGATTGCTGCCAGAGATGCCAACTTTATCACACAAGTCTCATCAATACTAGATTTTATTTTATATATTTTAAGCATTTACTACTAGTGTGAACGTGAAAACACATAGCTCCATTGAAGGTTTCAGAAAGTTTTCACTAAAACCAACAAAATGGATCCCTAAATATTTAACTTATTTTAATCTCATGGGTTTTGGGGGGGGGCACGGGTGGGGTTAGGAATTGACTCATGAGTTCTGAACATTTAGGCCTGGAAACCCTGATTTCCCAAGGGAAGAATATGTAGCCAGTAGAAATAATACCCTGGTATAGAGAGCAGCTGTTGCTGTGCAACCTTAATGGGAGCTGCATGGGAAATGTCATTGCCTAGGAAGAAACCTCAGGCAGGAGAATGGGATGATCTTCAACCACATCTTCTGAACTGAATCTCTCATAATGAACAATGATTTCTTGATGCATTTCATCTTCCTGGTTCATGGGGGAAAGAGGAAGAAGCCACAACACATCATGGAAAATGTAGTTCTCCAATGGGGAAATCCAATCCTTCTCTTTGGCATTTTCTCTTTTTACAGGTCTACAGGGCCCTCGATGCCATATATATTTTCCATAAGTTCTGAGCTAGCAGAGCAGCTCACAGTGGCAAAGAGCTCCACAACTGCTGCAGCTGTCCGGTGCATCATTATCTCGTTCAGAAATGCCTCATCCACCTTCTGTTATATGTGTTAGGCAAGGCTGGGGGAAGTAAGGGTGACTGAGGGTGGCTTGTTTTCTAAATGACCATATGAAAAAGAAAGCGACCAAACTTAACACTGCCTAGTAAAAGAGAACCTATCTCATACATTTGGGCATGAATTAATTCAACTTACCTCTAAAGAGATAAATGGCAATTTGGTAAAGTACTTAGGAAAAAAAAGGTTGCTCCAATGGTCCATTAAAAAAAATCCAGAATCCATATCAGAACAATAATCTTTACTAGACCCAGCTTTATCAAGGAAGGAGACAAACCTGGGTTTCTCAAATATGGGAGAGCAACCACTGTTTCCTACAGCATCTGTTAAGTGCAGCCTGAAACCAAAATAGCACCTAGAGAGCCTCACTGGGAGGCTTACTATCTCCTCCCACACTCCATATTGTGACTAGCCTGTTGAAGACTTCTGGAAAACTTGAAAGCTTACAAACTATTTTATGGTGTTTTGATTGACCTGATAATGGTATGCCCTAGTATGTTTCCAAACAGAGTTGTTTGGAACACAAATACCGTATGTGAGTGGTGCTGATGAAACATGCAGATGAAGCATTCCATCATTTCTGGGGAAATTGGTCTTATAGCTGTGGCCTGCCTGGATCAGGTCAAGTTCATCAAGCCCAGCTTTTGGTTTCCAACAGAAAATAGCACAATTGCTTGTAGAAAACTACAAGCAAAGAGAAAGGCAGCTCAGGGTAGCACAAGGGCCCATTAAAGCACAAAGACCTCTCTGTTTGGCCTGGGTGTTTTGGCTAAGGTGTAGGGCAGGTAAAGACATGGAGGGTCTGTCTAGATATCACAACACAGTCATGCTTTTCATCTTCATTTCAAGGATGGACCTGACATGTGTGGCTCCTTCTAGAGGCAGCGTGATTGAGAAGAGCTCATGTCATAAAGGGTCTAGAAGGAAGCTTCCTAGAGAAGCAAAAGCCAGACTGGAATTAATGAGTGACATAGACAGCAGAAGGATAGATAGATGTACGGAGTATACTGTATGTTTTATAACTTAGCTAGCTAAAACCCACTCACTTTGTAAGCAAGCAGGAGACTGAAGGTTCAGCTTTGATTAGAGTCATTCTTCTCTGCCCGTTTACTGCCAGCAGCACATCAATGCACAGACTAGTCTTTGGGATCACAGTCCACTTTATCAAACGCATATAAAGAAGTGGGCACTAGCACACTAAAACAATAAAAATGTGTCAGTCTTTAAGCCACCACTGTCATTCTGTGATGGGGTGGAAAACTTGTGGCCCGCCAAATGTTGTTAGACTTGAACTCCCCATGATCCTTTTGAACATAAGCCAACATAAGCCCATCTACCTTTGGAGGGCCACACATTTCCCACTGCTGCACTATAACACCGAGCAAAATCACAGCAGGAGAAGGAACTACGTATTAGAAGTGAAATAAGGCTGTCACCCTGTTCCTAGGACCGGAAGGATGCATCCTAGAACGGAAGGATGTACTAGCTAATGGATGCTTTATCCTTGGTAACTGGGGTAAAACTATTGTTTCTGCTATTAATGAACTCAGATGTGATACAACTGAAGCAAAACTGGAGCTACTTAGAAATGAGAGGTAGGTATGAGGATGCTCAGGTGGACTTTTTGGCTTGCAGAAATCCTCCCCCACCCCAAGAAAAAAAGACAACTTAATTAGGACTGTACATGCTTAGCAGTCATAAAATATTTTTCCCTCCTACTTGGAGGGAATGGTTAGCTGGAACCCCAAGCAGGAGCCCTCTCCGCTCCCTATATGTCAATTTAAGCCTATTCCATACTTACTGATCGCACCATAGTTTTAATGCACATGAAAGGGTCACAAAATACTATGCAAGGAGACTGGTGAGTAACTTGCACTTATGGCAGCTCCTGTGCAAGGCGAGGTCACAGCTCCATACACAAATGCCAGTGGTATCCTAGCAGAAGAGCCAAGATCCATACTTACTTGCTCCATTAGCAAAGGATTGGATAATCAGGCTGCAAGTGACTTGAAAGTAAAACCTACTGAAGTCAATGGGTTGAAATAAATAAATTAAAAAAATCAGAGGCCTGACATTTAAAATTCTCCAATATATTTTTAAAAGTGGAATGAGATGGTGGCATATTCTGCCCCCACTTGCAGTTGGAAACCGCATTAAGAGGTTATCTTAACAAGGCAGGACTTTGAGATAACACTGTAAGCATTATATATAAAAGTATTAAATCTATGACTACATTTTGTAACCAAGAGCCACAGTATTTTCCTTATATTGTAAGGCATGCATCATCTTTTACTACTGAATTTAAGTTTCAACTGCATTTTCAATTGTAATATCACTAGTACACACTTTGCTTTTTTAAACTTTCGCTGGATGACTGGAAGTGGTTTACAATAATCACCTGTTACCACCCCCCTGAAATATTTCTTTATTTTGAATTGCTACTCTATGTCCATTTTGGTAGAGAGAGAGGCGTTTGTTGTTACACTGCCTAACTATTTCAATTGCTTGATCTGCCAAGTGAGAAGAAGATCAAACAAATAGGGGATCAATATGATCATTGACCAAGTCTCCCTCTGGGAAATATAAAAGGCGAATTAATCACTGCTCTTCAGAGACTACAGCAGCAGAAGGCACCCTTTGGTTTTCAAACATAATGCTGAAACAGCCCTCCTAATTCACCTTTCCATAATTCTTCTCCTAATTTTCAGGGCCCTGTGCTACTCTCTAGTCTCTCAAATGCCTTTTAAAACTCTTCCCCAATAGAACTGTGTTTCTTTTGTTAACTATCATAGATATGCATCCCTGACTTGATTCCTAAATAGATCATCTTATCCTACTGTGATTCTATTTGCAATCAAACCATATACAGGTTTGCACGTTCTACTTGTGGCGTGGCACCAGGAAATAAATAAATAGCTCATTTTGAGCCCGGAAATGGCTGGAGAGAGCTGGAGAGTCCCCAAGGCTCAAGAGGAAACCTGCCCTGGAGCCCGAATAAGACGTCAGTGTAGAGGGAGGAAGCCCCGAAAAGACCAGAGGTGCAGCAGGGCCTTGTTTACGCTGCTCAACCTCCCCGCCTAACAGCTGATGTGCTGAATAGCGCAGCAGAAGCAGCCGCTTTCCTGCACGTCCTCCAGCCTCTTTCTGGCCCCAGAGCTTCAATTCTAATTGTGGATATTTTGGGACACAGTATTTTTTGTTGTGGATTGAAGAGAGAGCGACAGAGAGGGTGCTCCCCACTTTATGCAATTTCATTTATGCATGCAGGGCCCCAGAATGTAACCCCCATGTAAGTGGGGAGTCGCCTGTACCTCCCCCGTTCTCCCTCTCTTAAAACAGCTTTAACTAGAATGCATGATAGTTGATTAGTCTAGCTGTGAAGTAAGTTAGCATGCGAGATTATGGGTTCTCCAAGACTTACCAATTTTGCTCTCTTGCTCCCTGCCACATGCATGCATGCATGCACGCACGCACGCACGCGCGCGCGCACACACACACACACACACAGCCTAGAATGCAACTCCACTGTTTCCTATTCATCACACTCTAAAGTGCATACATTTCTAAGCTGCAGCTAATATTTAGTTCTTACCAATTGTAGTCAGGTAGTCCTGAATAGATTACTGAGGGAGAGAAAGCTACCCATTTTGGAAACCAGAGCACAATATTTGCATGCAAAATTTTCCAGGTTCAATCCCCAGCATTTTCAGATAAGAGTTGGAAGGAACTCCTGCCTGAAAATACCAGACAGCCACTGAAGGTCAGTGTAGACAGTACTAGCTAGATGGATAAGTGGCCTGACCAATCTCTTACTAAAATCTAGTTCTATGTATCCTGCTTTTAATTTTTAAAAATTCTTATTTTTTTATAATTCTCATCATCGTTGTTATTGTATCATTTACTCTCAATGTTACTTGTGATACTGTCTTATTATATTGGAATGAAGAGGCTGGTAAAGGAGAAAACACAAAAATGTTACACAGATATAAAAATGGGTAAAGGGAAACAGCTAATTGTCTAGAAAAGTCATTTCCCAGTTCATGCTGAGAAGCTATTTTTAAATGTTTCCAGGGATGGAAGCAAAAGCTGCATCACAGTTTACTCAATGGATGAATCCAAGACTTCAATGTAGCTGGGGCTTAGCACCAGTGTGGATATCCATCCGCAAACGTATTACTGCAGCCGGTGCAAAACTGTGGCTCAAGAGAGGGGAATGGTGTGACACACATTGGATGTCACTGGCGGTGGAGTTAGCAGACTATATGTTCCTTTGCTCTGCTTCAGGGCATGTTTCAACCAGACACTCTGGAGCAAAGTACAATTTCTTGCCTGTCTTGTGGGCAGATTCACCCCACAACTCTGTGTAGTGAGCTGTAGGGAGTTGGGGGTTAGGTGGTGAGTGTGAATAAATAGGTCAATCTGGTCAAATTTGGCAGGTAGGTGCAGGAGAGGGAAGAGGAGTGAGACCATCAGGTGAGGTGGACAATTAGGCATGTTTGCAAGTGACAGGTGTTTCCAGCTGCTCTAGGCTGTGTGGCCTGTTTCCTGGAAACGGTGACTTTCAGGCTGACCGGTTTTACGCCTCCAGAGTTGTGTGGCCGGGCTGTGTGTGTGTGTGTGTGTGTGTGTGTGGCATGCCAGGAAACCCTCCCTGCTCACCTTAGCCATGGACTCTCTTCAAGCCTCTTGTCCTTGGGCTAGGTGACTCTCCCAAGGTTTTTCAGTTAGGCTTACTGCTACTGCAGTGTTGATCTCCCTCCGCTCAGATATGTTGACGGTAAATGTAGCCCCAGTTCAATCCATGTAGTTGTGTCACGTTGACCCGTTATTTACCTGGCTTGTAGCAAACTTCAAAAACAGCCCAGCGCTGATCATGTGTGCTCCATGGACAAAAGAATACTGGTTGGGGTGGTAGCGGACAGAAACATGAAATACATGGCTAAACCCCTGAGGAGGAGGAGGACTCTGCACTGCAACATTTGGCTGCAGGGGCCCACTTGTATAATGTACATAAGCATGGGCACCTGAAGATGCATTTTGCAGCAGAAAGTTCATCACATCATTTCATTTTCCTTCACCCGCAACATTTAGAGGAAATAGATCATGTCATTTGATCTCCATCTAAGGTGAGGATCTGAATAAAATTTTAAAAAACAAGGTTTCTCGCTAGACTCCACAGTCAGTGCAATGTCTAAAGCTAAAGCGACCTGTGTTACTAACCAGGTTACATACAATGCACTTCCAGAATCTTTAGCTCTGTGCTTAAGACGGTGCAGGGGGAAAGGAGAAGAAGAGAAGTCTAAATGAACCCAATACTGATGTTTAAGGTCCTAAGAGATGATCTAATTTAGCTATATAAAATCATGAAAGGGAAAGAATTAATTGATACTAATGAGTTATATGAGATAACATCATAATTAATTCCTACATAACAAGAGGACACAGGCCTGAAGTTAGAAAAAGAGAAGAAGGGGGCGGGGTGGATCAAAAGGCTGGCCTATATATTACAGAACATATTTGAAATACGAAATGAACTAGCAAAATCGGAAGTGGAAGGAAGTTGGTGCACCATCTCAACAGTGAATGGAAAATTTATTCTTTGGGGAGGGCTTTTCTGGCAATCCGTCACCTGTTGTGTTTTTGATGTAGCTGATTAAACATAGGTTGGCATCTTTCTTTTCCCAGGGATGCAAAGGGGGCACGCCGGGCATTCCTTCAGAAAAGTGCACATGTTCCCAGTTGTATTCAAAGCCACACAAGATAGCTAGCTAAAAAACATTTAAAGATGTGAAAGTTCACTTTTTTTACCGTACTGTGTGGGCTTCTTGAGGGGACCATGGGCCAGGTTTATCCCTAGTGTAGACTATGGAGTTACATCAGGGATTTCTTGCCTAATCTGTCTATCAGCAAGAGTACAAACATATTATGGCAGTTGCTAAGGTAACTACATAGATTTGATTCCCCCCACCCCCTAAATACCAGAGCCAAGCAAATCAGCACATAAGCCTTTCTGAAATTTCTCAGTGTATTAAGTTACCATTCATATATTACTGCACCAATTTAGGTAATTTTTTTCTTTTTAAATATTCCCATTTTTGTGAGGCTCTTGTGGCATTAGCCATTTTTTCCTTATTCGAACAAGGAGCTACTTACTTCTTTGGTGTATAAATCACAAGTGACCAGTTATGTGCCAAGCATAGAAAGCTTTGATAAATCACAGAAATAATAAATTATGTGGGGGAAAAGGGCATTCTTTCCTCTTTGGGCTGGTGTGGTGCAGGAGCTGTGGTGAAGGCGAGTAGAATTTCCATTTAAAAAACCCCATTCCATATTGATGCCACATTTACAAATCTGAATCTCAATCTATGGACATTAGGAGCTGCATTTGCTTTTAATGCTCAGTATGTAAAACATATTTTACTAGTAAAATCCACAGAACCAAGATGCACGATGATGCTTCCTGGCTTGTCACCAGAAAGTCCAAATAAAGACATTATGCTAATACACTAAAATGACTGACAAACTGATGTCAATATAGATACTGGCATTTCTCACAAAACACAAAACTACAAAGGGAGCCTTACCACGCAAGCCACCAGTTCAGAGGGCAAAACAGCTCCAGTCATACCCAAAACTCTCATCTAAGCCAAGGCCTTGTAGGCCATAACTGAAGATGTAGTGCAAATGAGACCTGCATACTTACATCCCAACATCAATTGTGATCACCTGTCCAACCACAAGCCCATGGGGACTGTAGCTTGGGTTGCATTCGGTTGTGTTGTTGTTGCTTCCCATAGGCAATAATGGGACAAGTCGGCCAGCACATCCCCCCCCCCCAGTTTACAGCCCTTAAATCCTGCAGTCACTGAGAATGTGCAAAGAGCTTTGGCACAGGTGTGAGGAAACATGGGCCCTTCAGTTGTTGCCAAACAATAATTCCCATCAGCATGCATGGTCAAAGGCCAGGGATGAAGGGCTCTGTAGTTCAGCATCATCTGTAGGTCTACCTGCTTAAGAGGAACATCTAGAACGTGGCCTTTCAAGTCACAGTTAATAACCAGCACAGCAGTGGAAAGAGAGGTGAACCATATGATTAACAAAAGGGCATTAGGGTGATCACCACCAATAATTATTCTGAAATTATGCTGCACCATAATCAGATAGGTCAACAAAAGAACATGTAGAACTGAAGCAGAAACTACTCTGTTTCTTTACCAGAGCACAACGACCAACTCCACCATTCTCCAGTGTAAATAAATCCCAATGCAGGAAAATCCGTACACTAGTAAAATATGTGGCAGTTCAGGGATGTGCAAAGGGGGGATCGAGTTTACCATAATGTGTGTTGCTCTGTGGGCCTCTGCCTCTTGACATGAAGGATTAGAGGGGTATTACTCTATGATGCATGCACGACTTTTTTCATGGGCAGGAAATGCCAAATCCCAAACAGCCCTTGCTGCTTAGTTTTAAGATTCTTAAGTACGAACAGCAGGCAAAAGAAATAGCTTCTTCCACATTAATCAGGCAACTGTTTTATGGACAGTGCTTTTGCAAACTTGATATACAGACAGGATCTCTCAGTCCACTCAGATTGGATGTTCCATCTGAAATATTTAGGTTTTTATTTATGCAATACTTATAAAGCTGTTTAAATGATTCTGGTCCAGCTAGTCTCTTGCATTTTCTAAATTTTCACCATCAGGTGGCAAGTGGGCAATGGGCAAAGACTTGAAGCTTGGTTGTCCAAAACATGGCCTGAAAATTCTACCACCATTCTCCCACAAAGTAAACATGGTATAAAGTTGTCCTGAGACAATCTGTGTCAACTGCACACAGCCTTTGATTATGCTAAAGTACTGTAGAAATGTAAATTTGCAGCATGAAGAAATAGGTATAATGTATCATATCTAATATAACTAGCTTGGAGATTCATAACTGGCAAAGCAATACTATTTTTGAAAATATTTACATTGTTTAAAAGGTCCGGGTGTTTGAGACTGGAGTTCTGCAGTTTCAGACACCACCAAACTGTTTTGATTTTTGCTCAAAATTACATTAAGGACTCAGGTGGGGTGTTTTTTTAATGGAAAAGAAAACTTTTCCTTAAGACTGGGAATAATTTCTCTCCCTTCAAAACCCATATATAGCCCACATTCAAATAAATTAAAATTTTAAGAAAACTGAATTTAAAGAAGACTATTACAGTGGTACCTCAGGTTAAGAACTTAATTCGTTCTGGAGGTCTGTTCTTAACCTGAAACTGTTCTTAACCTGAGGTACCACTTTAGCTAATGAGGCCTCCCGCCGCTGCACGATTTCTGTTCTCATCTGGAAGCAAAGTTCTTAACCCGAGGTACTATTTCTGGGTTAGCAGAGTCTGTAACCTAAAGCGTCTGTAACCCGAGGTACCACTGTATTTACTATAACTATAAATGTGATTGAACTACAGACTATTACTTTTCTGACCTGAATGGTATGGGGAATATTGGAATACCCAGGTTTTTAAAGGGGATCACTGCATATGCAGTGATACAGTTTCAGTCTGGTCATGTCTGAGGCTACGTGTGCACCCGTGAATAGGCTCCATTTAAATCAATGGCACTTACATCTGAATCAACATTGCATACAGCCTGATACATGTTAATACCTTGCGATGACAGAGTAGCAGAAAAGTGAAAGAGAAGTTGCTGTTTTAAAATGTAAACGACAGTAAACAGCTACAGTATGAAGGTAGTTAAAGTTAAACTGACAGCATGGGATTAATTAAATAATATGCGGAGTCTATCAAAATTAGCACTGCAAAGGCAACCGATTAAGCGTTAAGGCACATAATGGGATGACCTATAATTGGGGTGGGGGAAGAATAACCTGTTAAATGCAACTGGATTTTTGGATTCCAGATGCTGGTAGGTTTTCCAAATGCTGCACAGTTTTCCTCGTGCCACTTCCTATTAAGTTCATGTTTCCTTCGTTTTGGAGCATAGCCTGCCTTATACATTCATATTCAGAAATGCAAGGATAAAAAACTAAACAAAACACATAGATTCCGTCCCTCAGCCCTCCCTGCCCCTGCAATGTGTAGAGCATCCCTCTGCAGCTTATACACGTCTGCCAGGTGCTGGACTCCTTATGCACACACAGATAGTGCAGTGTCAACAAAAATGCTACAGTGACATTTCCCCCTTTCCCGTTTTCACCCACACTACCACCCTCTCTCTCAATTACATGTAAGCTTTTCACTGCCAGTATAAAATACATATTGTGCTCTTGCAAGATTCATTGTACTGAGGTCAGCTGGAACTTATTGTCCTTCTTGCTTCAGAACAAGACAAAACTGACATCTGTAAGATTTGCTGTTAAATAATCCAAAACAGAGAAGAAGCAGGGCAACACAGGGGAAAAAATTGTTAAGAGAACTTTGATTAGGGTTTTTAAAACCCCATTTGATGTAGATTTAATTACATTCGTGTTCTTTTGCTGTTTGTCATGTGTTCTCCACCTAATTGTTTTACATTTTTAAACACCAGATTTTGTGTGCGTTTTGATGCCACATGTATCCCAGGTTTTTTATCCCATATGCATCTCATTAAAACACTGATGGTTGGGACAGTCTTTTAGTTCTACTGTGTATGCTTCCTGTCTTCTGTTTAATTCATTGTTTGCATTTTCTTGAATAGCAGTAGGCTGAGCAGATATTTAAGGATCCCAATTAAGGAACAACAGATTAGTTTACTTGACGCTACAAGTAAATAAATAAAAATAAGTTAACCAGCCAAAAAGGCATAGTGATGGGGGTGTCGGTGAGGGAAGAGGAAGGATAAAAGAAATGGTGCAAGCTGTTTTTTAAAAGCCTCTCGTTTTCTAAAGTTGTGGAGGGGTGGGGGGTGTTACGTGGGAAAACCACTAGGAAGGAGACGTGGGGCTTTCCCTAGAATGAGCTGCTGATAAATCTAATCCTGAAGGACTGGAAATAAGGTAACAGAAATTTTGATGAAAATTATGTACATGCACTGTGACAAGCTCATAAACACTGCCACTATGATAAGTTTTCCTAGGTTTTTTTTTAAAGACCCGACAGAACTGTATAAGCCCGAACTCTAATTTTTACAGCCTTGGGTTTGGAGATCTGTCATTGGGAGATATAATGGAAAGAATAATTGCTTGGTAGCTGCACAAACATGAGATGTGTTGTCAGGCTACAGTTCGGAGGCTACATCTGGCTTGAGAAATGATTGATGCTGTCTCTGTGTGCAATTTGAGACACTCCCCCCCCCCTTACTGTGGCCAACATTCCTAACTCTCCTGCATCTACAGCAATTAATTCATTACTATTGTTTGGCGGGGGGTGGGGGGTTAGAAGGGGAGGAGAAAACTTTCTCCAAGTTTTTTTGTTTTGTTTTCGTTTTTACTTTTAAAAACCATTATTTCTAACATGACCCTTCGGCATTCGAGAATATAGTACGCAAATGCAAACCATGTGATTTCAATTTGAAATGAAAAGTAATGTCTGAATCACACAACAGCATTCTCATTTCCTAATACTCTGGTTTTTACTACTTTGCATTCAACTGTGAAAAAGTCTTTTAAAACTCCGAACAGCAGTAAAACTTGAATGAATTTTTGACCCATTATTGCATAGCGGGTGCTCTTTCCAAGTTGTAGAGACTGCCAAGTTCTCCCCACCTAATATTTCCACTTTAATTGTGCCACTTGAGAAATTTACGTGCCTCAAAATATGGCATGAATCTTACGCTTATTGCAGTATCATTAGCAGCAACATTTAAGCAACATCTGTGTGCTATAGAACTAATTGAAGTAGCAGAAGTGGCAGCTGTAAATCCACAGGAAGATGGCAGTTTGCACCCAGCACTGCTGAGTTAGCTAGTAACTGTCAGCCTGTTCCCGCAATCTGCTCTCAAGTACTCTGGTACAGGCACACAGTGTCCAAAAAAATACAGCGAGTAGGCTAATGATCCTATTAACCACTTTGCTGCACCAATTTGGCTGTTTTTCCAGTTTCCTTGTTGAATTTCATTATATATTTCACCATGCCAGTAAAAAAAACCAACCTACTATGAGACATGTCTGACTTTAAACCAGTTACCGGTCCAAGGGAGACCATTTTCATAAAAACAAATCCACCCACCTCCATTGTTATTTAAATTTATCTCCACTTTTATTTTATTAAAAAGAGAAGATGCCTTCCCTAAAGAAAAGGGTCATATTTTAAACATCCCCCACTGAAAACGAAATATTTAAAAGCAGTTATTAAAAGAAAAACCAGGGTTTTGTGGGTTTTGCTTCTGATTAAAACACACCTATGTTTTCAGCAACAATCTTAACCACTATCACATAAAAGTCTTTCAAAAACCAGTTTGGACAATCCAACATACCCTATGGAACTTATCATCCACTTCCCTTCCTTCTCGGCTACAATTTCATATTCTGTCCTTAACATGTAAGTCCTAATAGACTAGGACACCCCTCCAGACCTGGTTGTCCTATTATTCCTTGTAAAAATAAATAAATGTTCATATGAAACTAAAGCCACTTAGCCCTGTAACCAGTGTTTAATGTGGGTCTAGGAAGGGGAACCTAAACCATAAAAAGCAAGATCAGTATTGCTGTTAAAAGGAACATTCTAGTGTGCTGCAATCACATGCACCCCATATATTTAAAGCACATGGCTTCCTCCAAAAGAATTCTGGGAACTGCAGTTCTGTGAGGGCAAACTGTTCCTATAATTCTTTAGGAGAAGCCATGTTTTAAATGTATGGTATAGATGTTTCAGTGTCAAATGATGCCATTGGTTCAGGTCCTACCCTCCTGAGAAGGAGAAATAAGCTTGCTCCATCTTCCATGTGACAGCCCTTTAGATATTTGAAGATGGCTATGATATCTCCTCTCAGTCTCCTCTTTTTCAGGCTAAACATACCCAATTCCCTCAAACATTCCTCATAAAACTGGGTTTCCATACCCTTGATCATCCTGGTTGCCCTCCTCTGCACATATTCCAGCTTGTCTATATCCCCTTTTAAACTATGGCACCCGGAACTGTACACAGTATTCCAGGGTGGGATCTATCTTGACACATTAAAGAAGCGATTCAGTTAAACTTGTTGCAAACTCATACAGGGAAATCCAGTAGGGAAAGACGGGACTCCACAGCGCCATCTGGTGTCACAATGTTATATTGCATATACAATGCATAGAAAACGCTTATTCTTTACCAATCTTGCCAAGTCCCAGGTGTGGTCTGAACAAGGCAGAATAGAGCAGGGCTATTACTTTCCTTGATCGGGACACTATACTTCTGTTAATGCACCCTAGAAGAGCTTTCTAGGGTGCTCCATCACACTGTTCCATCACACTGTTGACTTGTGTTAAGCTTGTGGTCTAAGATCCCTAGATCCTTTTCACATGTACTGCTAGCAATTCACGTGCACCCCATCTTATATTTGTACAGTTTGTTCTTCCTGCCTAAGTTTAGAACCTGACATACATCCCTACCGAAATTCATTGTGTTAGTTTTGGCTCAGTTATCTAAGCTGTTAAGGTCATCTTTAATTCTGACTCTTTCTTCAGAGGCATTGGCTATCCCACCCAGTTCAGTATCAGCTGCAGATTTAAATACTGCTTGTCACCCCAACCATAGCCTCATAGCCTTTCAAAAGAAAGTTCGCACAACTTTTAAAATATGCTCTCCTTTGTGCCTTCTTAAAACATTTTTTTTGTTTAGGCACTCCTATTCAGACCTGTAGAAGTTACTTGTGTTTTATTTATTTTTGATTCACTGATAATTTTAATTGTCCTTTGGGATATTTTAAAAGACCTGTTGTTTAACCATTTGTTATTTTTGTAAACCACTTAGATGTTTTCATACAATCAAGCGGTGCCTAAAATTCACAGAACAAAATGAAGTGTAGGCATTACGCGTACTTTGGCCTTCAGCTGCTACTCGTCTGGGCGGGGGGTGGGCGTTGTACAGTGCATGGATCTGAGTGGGTTTCAACTCTATGATACATCCTGGAAGTGATAGGCTGGTCTTATGTAAAGAAAGAACTTAATTGGTTGGGCTCCCTTATTTCACGGTTTTGGAACTGCAGTGACAAGTTATTTATGAGAACTGCAGCGCTGGCTCCATTGCTGATTTAATTATCTGGTGACTGGGGGGGGGGGGAGTGTCAAAGAGGAAATCAGGGGTTTTATTTATAAAACAATATTAAAAAACACACAATCCAGTTTTATGGCAGCCCAACTATTTAGTTTTATTCTACATTCTGTGAATCCGTTTTGCAAAACAACACTATATAGTCAAATTACTATTAAAGTGTGCAGGTGGGGGAGGAGAACGGATGTAAATATCAGCAGCAGATAAGTGCTACCTTAAATGTTTTCTTTTAGTGCTTTAAAATAGTGGTGCTTCAATCGTAGTTCCACCCCCCCTCCCCTTCAGAATGCAAAGCATCTTCAGCCCAAGCAGCAAATAAATATGCAGCCTTATTAAGGTTTACAGACTTGGTGTGACTTTGCTTTTAATTCTAGTATTTTTTTGTGTTCCCTTTTGTGCTGGCGTTGGTTGGATGCATTTTCACTCTTCGCTTGGCCCTTAGACAATTATGTAACTGGTATCTTTAGAAGCATTCAAGTGTGCTGGAAATACACAAAAGAAGACCTCTTTCAATATATGATGACTGGTGTGTTTGCCAACAACCCAACTTCATTAGAAAATTGGCACGTCCACTCAGTTACCATGTGACACACCGTTAACCGTGGATATTTGTTGCCTTAATGCACAAGTACTCAGGGACTTAACTGATAAGGGGAAAACTCTTCCAAATCTGCTGAACTACACGCTTAGGGTGGCACAGAGCCTTACAATATTGAAAATCAATAGTCATGTGACAGTTTAAAGATCAGAGGTTTCACGAATTAACTTTCTAGTACCAAATTACTAGCCTCTTATTTTATTTTCCAAGGGCTAAAATATATGTGTTTTAGATTATACAGCTGAATATCATCATGATAAACAAACATGATAATGAAACAAGGATAGTGGGCAATCAAAGAATCGTAATAGTTAATAGGACATTTTAAGTATTAGCATCATTTTTCAATTAGGAATTTGGAGAGAGTTTTAAAGCAGTGCAATATTATTCCACTCTACCAGTTTGCTAATGTTTAAAGCAGTGCAGTATTATTAGGCTCTACCAGTTTGCTAATGAAGTACTTTTAACAATAGAAAAGGATCCTGCAAATTTAAATAAACCTGTAATGGCTTACAAACACACACACAATGTTGTGGTTTAATATTAACCAACGTTCTGATGTCTCCTTTACTATAATATTTAGTGCAATTACCTGAATACCAGTTCATTATTTTAAACATTATCAACATTATTTATGTATAGCTATGATACAAAATACATTAAAGAATTCAGAACTTGATCATGCCAGTAAAAGAGAAAATGTTCACATGGGAGGGGGGAGCAGCTCTGTTGGGTTCACAAATATATTTTTTGTTAATATGTTTGCAGAAGTGACATCAACATTTTTTATTCCACAGTATTTGCAACTCAATGGTTGAAGGTCTAGAAATTTCACAGGTGGGCTGTGATCTGTATGTTTCAGCAAGGATAACAACCCTTCATCTCTCCTGTCCCAGCCCATACCATTGCCCTTGTTTCCATTTCTGCTTCTCATGTTCAACTATCCAATTTCTGTTCCCACCCAGCTTTTGCTACTACAGGTTCATCAATTCTGGAGTAGAGCTGGGTCTAGCGTCACACTAACACCACAAATTTAAACAACTATTGTATCACTTTAAACAGCCTTGGTTTCCCCCAATTAATTACAGTATAGGAGTTGTAGTTTGTTTAGGGTGCTGTGCGTTATTAGGAAACCACTATGCCTCTTGAACTATGTCCCCTTACAGGGGACATGGGTGGCGCTGTAGTCTAAACCACTGAGCCTCTTGGGCTTGCTGATCAGAAGGTTGGTGGTTTGAATCCCTGCAATGGGATAAGCTCCTGTTGCTTGGTCCCAGCTCCTGCCAACCTAGCAGTTCGAAAGCACGTCAAAGTGCAAGTAGATAAATAGGTACCGCTCTGGCAGTAAGGTAAATGGCATTTCTGTGCGCAGCTCTGGTTTCAGTGTTCTGTTGTGCCAGAAGTGGCTTAGTCATGCTGGCCACATGACCCGGAAAAACTGTTTGCAGACAAACACCAGCTCCCTCGGCCTTTAACGCAAGATGAGCTCTGCAACCCCAGAGTCATCTGCGACGGGACTTAACTGTCAGGGGTCCTTTACCTTTACTTTATGCCCCTTGCAGAGTTACAATTCCCAGGGTGGTTTAATAGTCAATCCCTCTTCCTCAGAAACCTATGGGAACTCTATCTCTGCGAAGGGCATTTGGGTCTCCTATCAACTTTCGGCATCCTTAACAATCTATAGCTCCCGGTATTTATTTTGGTAAAACACTTAACGTGGTATCATAGTGCTTTAATGGATGGTGTGAATGCAGTCTGGGAAAGTGTTTGTTTTGACTTCATCCCCTTGTGACAATTCCATCTATATAATTTCTCTGCATTTTCTGTCTGAAATATTCTGAACTTAACACTGCACTACATAGCAGACATAACATGCTGGAAACTAACTAACATTTTACCATTTTCTCATTTCCCCCCATTAAATTTCATAGTAAACTAAACTTAAGCTGCCCTAAAACCAACAGGTAATAATGACTATCTCATCTTTAGGCCTCTATATAATGCATTAAAAAACAATAACTGGTAATATGTAGGATAACTTTATTTTAGGGCTAGAAAGCAACGATTATTTGCATCTCTGAAATTATGGTGCAATGGGACATCCCCTTCCTCTCCCAGCACAGTCTCAAAATTAGCTGCAGAAGGTCCGCCCCCCCCCATCTTCTTGACCAGATTTTGAGGGTACCCAGGGAACTGCAGAGGTGAGAAGATTTTGAAGAGAGGAGGAAGTTCCTCTGCATAAATAGAAGTACAGTATGTTTCACGACTGGAATGGCAGCGGTGGGCAAAACTCTGTGGCTTACTAAAAAGCCAAGAAGCATCTAATGTCACTGGATAATATTGCCCGTCTAAGTGTGTGCCAGCACCAGAATTCCTCTGTTCCATTTTATTTCTCTTCGATTGAGTTGTCCTTAGTTGCGCAATGTCTTTCATTATCACAACACTGCTTATTTATTTTTTTGCATTTTTGCAACATATGTGATAAAAACGGGATTTTTTTTAAAAAAATGAGGGACAGACTTAGTTGTGCCATTTCCAGCAGTGCACTACTGTGCTTTCCCGTAAGTAAACTTAATCAAGCACAGCAGCAGCAATATTGCTGCATCTTCCATTGAGTAAATTTGCTTAAGAGGAAGAGCAGCACTTTAAATCCAAAGGGATAGTACCAAGATATTGCTCCTCTTTTCCTCAGTAAATTTACTGAAGAATAGGCGTGGCACGCTGTGTGAAATCTCACATTACCAAAGGCCTATTCACTTATTGCCCCCCTCATATTATTAATAAGCTGTATGAGACCGGATTGTAGGGCCATGCCCTTGCTAGTCACATTTTGGGTACATTTCTGAACTACAGTATTGTTATTATCATCACCTGCCCTTTGCCAGCAAATATCAGGGTGAGTTACAATAATTTAAAATTCAGTATTAAAAACAGCAAAAACATGGGAGTCTGTTTTATGCATGCAGGGTTCAAAACTGGGCAGGGAGCCTACATGCACACAGCATGCATTTCACTTCAGAATTTATTTATTAATTGTTATTAATTAGATTTTTTACCTGCCCTTCACCATAAGATCCCAGTGCAGGTTACAGCAATAATCTGCAGTGTGTGTAGCAAGTTCCCCCACTCTTTATACAAAGAGGTTCCCTAGACTAGATGGATGGGCTTGGGTTATGCTCCCTCTAAATGTGTGTCGTGCATAGATTTGGGGTACTTATGAATCAATTGCTGTTGCTTCAGGCTCAAGTGCCTTGGTGGTATTGACTGCCTTCAATTAGCTTTGAATGGCGGCCCAGCTATGCTCCAACCTGATCAGGGAAAGCTTAACTTCTGTTGTCTACACTTTGATAACTTCTAGGTTTGATCACTGTAATGCATTGTACCTTTCGAAACAGTTCAGAAACTGCAGCTGGTGCAGAATTGAGTAGCTCAATTGCTGAGTGAGGCAAGACAGCGTTAGCATATAGAATCATAGAATTGGAAGAGCTCCAAGGGTCATCTAGTCCAACCCCCTGCAATGCAGAAATCTGAACTAAAACATCCACAACAGATGGCTATCCAACCTCTGCTTAAAAACCTCCAAGGAAGGAGAGTCCACAACCTCCTGTGGGAGTCCGTTCCACCAACTGATCAAATTAATCAGGGGACACAAAAGGAATAGTAGGGCAGGCATGATCCCACACCGCCCTTCACAAAATTATTATTCCCCTAAGAGGCAATGAGTGAATAGGGCTCATTTCACCCATTGTGCAAATCTACAACAGAGAAGACATTGTAAGGTACCATTTTTATTCTATAGGCCACCTACTCTACAGGCTTTATTGATATGATTTTTTTAAACACACACACACACACACACACACACACACACACACACACACACACTTCCTTAATTTAAGATATTTATATCCCTCCTTCCAAGCAGCTTAGAACAGGTTAAAATACCACAGTGACATTGTTTTAAAAAAAACACACACACAACACAAATGGCAGAGTGTCAAAGCTATCAGTAGCAATGTAAACACAAAAATCCTTAAAATAACCAAAGTAAAGCGGCAAAATAACTTACACATCAACTGCCTGAGAAAATATCCATGAACAGCTTGTTTTAACTTGGCACCTAAAACCATTGATGAAGGTGCCAGGGAACAGTCTGTGAAGTGGGGACACAATCACAGAAAAAGTTGCCACCTCCTAAACTGTGAAATAGGAGCATCTGAAGAAGGGCATCAGAGGGGGACACACACACACACAGGCTTATGCCGGAGAAGAAAGTCTTTGCTATACCCTGGTCATAGGCTCTTAAGAGCCATTAAGTATACTACCAAGCCAGGTTCAAGGTTCCGGTGTTCGCTGTAAAAGCCCTGAACAACTTAAGTCCAGGATATCAGAGGATACAGGTGGCTCTGTGGGTTAAACCTTGCCGATCAGAAGGTCAGCGGTTCGAATCCCTGCAACAGGGTGAGCTCCCGTTGCTCAGTCCCAGCTCCTGCCAACCTAGCAGTTCGAAAGCACGTCCAAGTGCAGGTAGATAAATAGGTACCACTCTGGCGGGAAGGTAAACGGTGTTTCCATGCGCTGCTCTGGTTCGCCAGAAGCAGCTTAGTCATGCTGGCCACATGACCTGGAAGCTGTACGCCGGCTCCCTCGGCCAATAAAGCAAGATGAGCACTGCAACCCCAGAGTCGTCCGCGACTGGACCTAATGGTCAGGGGTCCCTTTACCTTTACCAGAGGGATCTCCTGAACCCTTATATCCCAGCTTAGTCCCTGAGATCATCTGCAGGAGCCTCTCTGGTGGTTCCTGGGGTTGGAGAGGCTCATTGGATGACGACAAACATTTTGTGTCATTGGCCCAGTCCTGTAGAATACCTTGCCAATAGAGATTCAGCTGCCACCTAACTGTGCCAACTTTTAACCGCTTGCTGAAAACTTTTCTGTTCTGTCAAGCCTATCTACTGATGTTTGTTTTTAATTCCTTGTATACTGTTGGTATATATTGTGATATATTTTTATGATACAGCAGTATATATCCATTTTTATAAAATAAAAATAAATAAAGCCAGTGCTTTGAATTGTGCCTGGAAAGAATCTGGGAATGGACAAGTACATTTGATATGTTCTATTTGGTAGACAATGCCACTTTCCACACATACAGTAGCATACCCTGGACACTATGAAATATGGATAACTACTTCACATATGGCCAATCATGGCTTCCCAAGAATACCTATGATGTAAGTAGGCAAGATTTGCATACCAATGTGTAAACTGGAGGAAAAACCATGTTTGAAGCAGCACAAAGAGTACAGAAAACGAACAAATACATTTTTTGCCTTAGAACAGTGAGGGCCAAACTTGGCCCTCCAGCTGTTTTTGGACTACAATTTCCATCATCCCTCACCACTGGTCCTGTTAGCTAGGGATGGTGGGAGTTGTAGTCCCAAAACAGCTGAAGGGCCAAGTTTGGCTATCATTGCCTTATAGCATGTAGCTAACCAAGATACAGAAACAGAAATGTCAATTTGCCACAGAGCAAGCATTCAACAGATAGTCGGTAAGACAAGGAAAGTTCTGTCATTGCTAACAAATGGTCCTGAAATATCTTCCCTGTCCACTCCACAGAGGTCTTTGTATTTTAGGGTCTCATATATATCCAGTTTATTGTGTTTTACTTAATGTTGTGTTGGGTTACTAATTACGCATGTTAGCATATGTGTTTTTGTATCTTTGGGAAAGAGATTTGTTTTCTAAAAAGTTTATGAAGTTTGGGCATTTTATTTGCTGTGGTAGGCATTTAGAACACAGTAGACATATTCATTCTCCCCCCACATACCTTTTTTTTTTTTTTTTGCAATCATGGCAGCCAGAGATGTTTCATTCATGAGACTCGCAATTTCAGTCTTTCTAGAGAGCCCTAAAAAATCACAAGCATTGAGATTAAATTGTGCTGCCAATACGTGAGAGAAGACACCAACACAGGTGACAAATTACCCAAATATGGAATACCCGCAGAGCGTTGCATATTGCAATTGACCTTTTAAAACTCCACTTCCCCTTGCAGTAGAAAGTCTAGGAGTTCCAGCTTTCTCAGCCACACTGCCACTATATAAAATAATCCCGACTAATCTCAAAGTGATGTTTAAAGGAGATAGAAAAGTAATCTAAAGAATAGGTTCTAATTTACTGAACCAACCACTACCGGAGGACTATTATTCAAAGAAATTGAGGCAACAATCTCAGCACTGGGTGGCAACAGGAAGAGGGAGGGTGGAGGATGTAACCAGGAATATAAACCCTATTGGACATCTTGAGTGTCCATTCCAATCTGCGATTTCTAAGGGGAGGTGGTTTTTCTGCTCAGAGACACATGGGAGGAACCTCTTTACCCCAGTAATACTTTTGGATTGGGATTGGGCGAGTGCTGCGCCAAAAAGCTGACTTGTCTAAAAAAACAACCAGGAGATTGACAAAAAATGTTTTCAGGAACCTCTTTAAATGGATAAGAAGAGAGATAACAAGGCAGGGAGTTGGCAGAGAAGGAAAAGGGTTAAACAGTCTTCTCCCACTGCTCTGATCAAAATTCAGGTTTCTGTGCCAGATTTAAAGTTCCTGTTCCTTTTTTAAAATAATAAGAATAATAATTAACCCACATTGAGAGATCAGGTTTGGTGCCTTCACTTCCCTGACTGAAAAGTCAAGCAGTGGGGTTTATATAGTACAAGCCTATGGGGTGTTTCTCCTGTTACAGGCTCTAGCTAAGGGTTAATAATAATAATAATAATAATAATAATAATTTTTATTATTTATACCCTGCCCATCTGGCTGGGTTTTGATCTTCTGAATAAACATTATGGAGCAAGAACAGACCGTTCCCACCAACCACAGATTAAGGGGCACTTGTATTGCATAGGCATCACACATGGCAACAATAAGGCATAAATCAAACTTTCCTCTTGGAAAGAGGGAGGAGCATCTGCACAACTAGCCGAGCCAACAATGCCAAAATGGGGGGGGGGGGGCAGAGATGAGCACCCATTTTAATAATGGACAAAGGCACAGAAACTCAGGAGAAACGAAGGGAACCCAATAACCGGGGTGGGAATAAGGGAGAGAGATGTGCTTTTTCCAAAGCCCCTGCAATTCACCTCTTTTCCCAGCAGGAAAAACGAAAGGCTTGGCTAGTATTGTAGGGAGTGGGGTATTATTAGTATTATTTTATTACATTTATTCATCGCTTTCTGTCTCTAAGGAGCTTACCAATACTGAAAATAAAACACCCAACACCTTGTGTGAGTCATTTAAATACACCGACTAAAACACAGAAGAAAATTAACCACCTGGTTCAGTTTCTTGGAAGTGAGTTACAAGGAATGAGGTCTTTTTATGAACGAGTTTGGGTTTTAGTGCTCAATGTTTTTTTTTTTTTAAAAAAAAAACACCTTCAATAAGGCGGTTTTTAAAAGACTGAGAGGAAGAGAGGGATATAAACGTTAATAAATAAAAATGAATGCGACTTGGGAGTAAACTTACCGGGTGTTGCTGAGTGAAGAAACTGGCCCTCCTCTCAGATGCCCCCTTGTCCTTTCAGCTTGAAAGCCTGCAAAAGGGGCTACAGGAAGAACCTTGCAAAGCTGACTCACTCCTTTATAGCAGTTCTCCTAAGCCCCTCGGGTTCTGCGGGAAGGCACAGAAATGGCGGGAAAGCCTGTGCGGGGACCAGGAAAAGCTGCCCAATTGCGGGAAGGAAAGCACCGCCCTTCTCCCCATTAAGAGCTGTGCTCCCAGTGGCTGCCGCACCAAGGACCTTGTCGTGTAGGAAGTGAGCTCTTCGTCAGTCCACACAAGACACACATGTGCTTTAATTCTCCTCAGAAGCAGGCAAACCAGCACACACACAAAAATAGAATGGAAAGCAGTAACTGGCATGCAAAATTGTTGTAATGCAGCGTAGCCTCTTTGTGAGTGAAACAGCAGTTCCAGGCCCATAAAGCTGGTGTGGAAATAGCCCTTGTTTACTGTTGTCCATAGTATCCTGTTTTGTTGCTAAACTACCGCTTCTGCTGAGATTTTTCAAGGAAGCAGCCTTTCACTTTTTGCAAGAGATGCAGCCTGCCTTCTCATTTAGGTGTTTTTGCGTACTTCAGGTTGCTTGAGGGTGACTGTTTATTCGGGGTTCAGATACCTTGTGGGAACATAATACTCTGCGTAGATGAAACATCAAGACACCTGTGTGTATACTGTCATTTGTGACTGTCACATGCACACGTCTGTTTAATTGCATATACTTATGCTGCAAAAGCTAGGATTGGTTGTAGCTATGCAGCGCACTGTACAACCAGATTTAGAAAGTTGAGGTAATTTTAATCTGTTTTTGTATTTTAACTTGTATGTTTCAAAGTAGGGTTGTATTTTATTTTATATTTTGCATTGAGGGGTTTTTTTTACATTCAAGCGGTGTATAACATTTATGAAATAAAACAAAATAACTATTTGCGCCAAATATATTTATTTCTTTTTATTTTAAACATTTATAGACTGACTTTTTGAGTAAAAACCCTCTCAAAGCGGCTTACACAGTAACAGTTTAACCATAAGGTAAAGGTAAAGGGACCCTTGACAGTTAGGTCCAGTCGTGGCCGACTCTGGGGTTGCAGTGCTCATCTCGTTTTATTGGCCGAGGGAGCCAGTGTACAGCTTCTGGGTCATGTGGCCAGCATGACTAAGCCGCTACTGGCGAACCAGAGCAGCGCACGGAAACACCGTTTACCTTCCCGCCGGAGCGGTACCTATTTATCCATTTGCACTTTGACGTGCTTTCGAACTGCTAGGTTGGCAGGAGCAGGGACCGAGCAACGGGAGCTCACCCCGTCGTGGGGATTACAAACCGCCAACCTTCTGATCGGCAAGTCCTAGGCTCTGTGGTTTAACCCACAGCGCCTTCAAGCAATTAATAGTACAAAAGATGCAATACAGTCTGCTGTAAAAATAAAGAAAAAAGCCCACAACATTAATAAAGCAGCAGGAATAAAAAAACACCCCATAATTAAAACACCTTTTAAAAAGCCACTGGCTAAAAGGCCACCAGGACTAAAATAAAGGGAGTTCAAAACCAGTGAGAGATATATATATATATATATATATATATATATATATATACACACACACACACACACACACACACACACACATATGATGGTTATCACGTGTGATCTATACATAGCAACCTTGCTTTTTCCTACCCAGATGTGCTTCCTGTGGAGGAAAAGCATAATGCTGAGGTGGCTTCAACTTTATAATCCTACCTGAAACAAGACAATTGCAAGCTTCATTTCAGAAACACTGTTCACCGCTTCACTTACATAAGCCATTGTACAAGACAACAGCGTGGTACTTGAGTAATTCGAATGGAAATGTCAAGTTTTCACAGCCTATGATTAGAGGTAAGTGCCCTGCTATTATACAGTAGTTCTGTCAAGTAGACTGGGCTGAGTACATGTCATGACCTCTTCTCAGCAAATGCTTGTCTTTCTTTCTCTCTCTCTCTGCTCACAGAGACTCTCACCACCCCCACATTTTACTGCAGCAGCAGTGAACAAAATAACCAACACAACACTTTATGAAGCACCAAACCCCCACTTTGCCATATCTTTAAGTGACTAGAGTTGTGATTATTCACATATTGTTTAAAACGGTACTGTATTGTGTTATGATGTACAAAATCTCTACATTCCTTATTGTATATAAGGTATAAAATTAATAGTAGGCTCTGTCCTGGAACACCTTAAACAGAGAAAATCCCTCCCTCTCCCTACATTTCTCTTGTCAGCTCTGCCTGACTGAGGACTTCAGGGTATGGACAATAGGATTTACAGCTTAACAATGTAATCCACTGGTTTAACAAGACAAGGTGCAAGTTATATCATGTATGTTATAGATATGTGCAATAGATTTGGTTAATTCTGGGGGAAAAGACCTTTCATTGGTTGCAAATGCTCGTTGGAGAATGGATTTGCAAATTTCCCGCTGTAACAAAGCTATATAATATGTACATGTGCAATCCATCACATGATTTCTAAACAAAAACAAAAAAACCCCCTCTTTGTAACTACACTTACGGAAGCCACATTTAAAAAGTTACAGCTTGTATATGTAAAAAAAATTGCCAGAAAATAAAAATGGAACACTGAAAGTGACCAAAAAAATTGTTTTTCATATAGACTCTGGAAAAGGTTTTAGAATTATATTTTTAAAAACAAACCAACCAACCATATACTAGTTATGTACATTCATCACAAGCCAAAGGTTTGGAGGAATCCACTGTCCACACAACATTTCATGTAGGGAAGGGGTTCATTGGTTTCCTTCATTGTCAGGGAATGCATAGCACAGCTCATGTACAGAGTTTTCTACCAACATGGAGTTCAGAAACTCCATCTCCTATGTGCCTGTGTGGCGGCATGGAGCATTTTCTGTTATTCACCTTAGTAGCACATAGGGCTAAATAAAACCATATGGGTATTAGAGACTTTCTGACTAGACTGTGCTAAAAAATTATTCTGGGCCAGTTTAAGTAGATTTGACAATTTTGTAAGGTGGCTCTTCCCCCCTCCCCAAGATCTCAGGTTCAATAAACCTTGGGTACACATTTATTGAGATCCCATGCTTGTAGCCCCCACCCCCTTGTTGTTGTTTAATCATTTAGTCATGTCCGACTCTTCATGACCCATGAACCAGAGCACACCAGGCATTCCTGTCTTCCACTGCCTCCTGCAGTTTGGTCAAACTCATGCTGGTAGCTTCGAGAACACTGTCCAACCATCTTGTCCTCTGTCGTCCCCTTCTCCTTGTGCCCTCAAGCTTTCCCAACATCAGGGTCTTTTCCAGGAAGTCATCTCTTCTCATGAGGTGGCCAAAGTATTACCTACCGTATTAAAATAACAGCAGTATATGCATTATTTGATAAAACCCATGGTACCTTTTTTTTTTTTTTTTGCTACTCCGCTTTGTGTCTAGAATGGGCAAAACGACTTTTGCTGCATTGCCCGTTTTTGTTTTAATTGGGTATGGTTTCATGTTAGAAAAAAAGCTAAAATTAAGCTAACATCTTTGCTTTTCTTCTCACAACTACCATGCCTGTTTCTATGCTCTTTCTTTAGGCATGGTTAATCCAGACCTATTTTCATTAACTACAAATGGAAAAAGCAATGCGCGTTATCCGTGCCTGGTCTCCATTATTGTTGCATAGAATAGGAAAAAAAAGAAAGAACAAGATTATTCTGCATGGATATTTGCCTTGAGCTTTTTTGGCATTGCAAAATGATAGCATAATTTAACATCATTCATGATGTAATTGAGGGCTTCTTCTAACAGGCATCTGCTCATAAGGATTTCAAAACAAGAGTAATTTCTCTAGAAAGTCTTGTTTGATTCTGGTTGGTTTTCATGATGTTTGCATGTCTAGCAATTCAACAGTTAAATTGTTTTCTTTCAGGGAGAACCATCCTTGGGAAATAAAGGTGAACCAGTATATTGGGGACAAAACTGACTTTTTGGAGGGCTTGAGGGAAATGCAGGTAACAGAAGTATAGATGATGTTGCAACATTCTTCAATTATAGACCAATGGTATTTGTTTTACCTACTCACATCCCCGGGTAGGCAAAACAACATTGCATCTGGGATCAATTTGCTTAAAATTAAAGTGCAACTGCCATCTCTCTTCTATCAAAAGTAAAGTGTTGCAGCTATAACGTACAGACAATTACACATTACTTTGGATTGTAATATTTAGATTTGTGTCATTTCTTATCCAAAGTAAAAAGCATCTCTAAATAAATGAGTGATCTTATACTACATATTTTATAGGCTGTGTACTTAGCAAGATCCATCTATATTTGCATGTGCATATATACTCATGTTATCTTCAATCTCATGCTGCATATTTAGAAAGTTGGAACTTTAATGCCTTCCGCCAAAGTAGACTGAGTGAACAATTAGGCTTGCATGCACAGAAAAACAGGTCTTCTGCAGCATTTTATGGAGGCTTAGATGGGTTGTGCATTAATTCTGGAAGCACGAGCCTTCCAAATCAGTTATACTGCTGTTTGCTTTTCTCAACAAAAAGCTGGAAATGTCTCAATAATGCACCTTTTAAAATGTCCATGCACTACCTTTGTCGTCATGGACAGTTTGCCGGTATGATTGCTCCACCCAATTAGCAGCCTCCAGTCATGCAATTTGGAGCGGATTGTGAAATGAACTTGTGACCTTCCATGGAAAGAGGCTACAGAAATCAGAAATTATCTATCGTATTTACCTTGACTCTTCCAATGGTGCTGAGCCTCCAATGAAAACAAAGGCCTGTACAGAAATCAGAAGATGCACCTGTAGGTGTTAGATTCGGGGCCCTCCAGACTGTAGGTGTTGTTGTGGGCATATTCTGCAACATGTTCTTGACTCAATTAGTGGTGGATTTGTTTTGCTTTAGCTTGTTCTGAGATGCAATCATGTTATTGCTCTTCAGAAGGGCGCAGCAAAAATGGGACAAAAATAAACCAGAACATTTGTGCTCTGTGAAAAGTTACAGGATTTCAGCAAGAAATTGCAGGATATGTACTGAATGAAAAGAAGCAGTATGACCGCCCCCAAAACTTGTGCAGGTGCAAACAATATTGAAAGTCAGGTTGTGGTGACCATGCTGATAGCACTATGAGCACAAATCATCATGAATTGAGGGACCCTAAGCTATATTTGAGAAGAATATTGTGAGCTACAGAAACAGGAAAACTAAATTTGGAATCTTCTTGCCTACTAATCTCAAGTATTGCTTTGTGCCTATAAAATAGACAAGTTTCAAGTCACCCCAGACCTTCTTCTAGGTCAAGGAGATATTTTATTGAATATATAGACTCAAGGTTATATGTGAATTTACAGCCATAACTCCCATGAACAGTTATGGGAACATATTTTTAATTTTCAAATCGGCAGCAACTGAAACCACTAATCCATTAATCAACTAATCCACACATTTTTTTGGGGGGGGATACTTTAATCTAAAATGGCTTAAAGAGATATCTTATTCCCTGTCCCATCTTAAAATATGAATGTTATTTAGAATGGATATTAGTTGTGAGGGGTGGGTGGGAAGCTAGCTGGCTTGGGAGTGTGGGTAATGGGATACAAAGCCCTTCAGCTCTAGGTCACTGGTTCAAATCTAGTACATGTTGTCAGTGACAGAAAATCATTGCCATCTGATTGCTGCTTGACAGTTGTATGTGTCTGCAACTGCTGGTGGTCGGATGTACATATCAGTGCACAAACTGGAAGACAGAGGCTCTCTGTCACAGCATCAGTGAAGGCTGAATCAGATGTAGAACTGAACACATACCCACACACAAAAGCAGAGGCACAATATTACATTTCCAGTTAAGTTCACTGGCAAAATGGTTCTCTTGAGGAGTTTCTTTTTATATTGCGTATGAGCACATGCAGTTTTCTTTAGACTAAGTCAGACCATTGCTTAATATAGTCCAATATGGTCTATTCTGCCTGGAAGTGGCTCTCCAAGCTGCTATGTGAAGGTATTCCCAAGCACCACCTGCCTTAAGATTCTTTTACATGGAAATGCCAAGAATGGAAGTTAATAATTTCTGCAGGAAAAGTATTGATGTACCACTGTGCTGTGGCCCCTTGCCCAGTTCCTTTTCAGTTACACAAACACAATGGTGAGCACAGACCCATCTTTGTTCAGCCATGAGTCCTTGGGAAAAGAAATACTATCTGCAGACCGAAATTTATTTATTTAAAATATTGTACACCATTTATGTACTGCAATTTTAGGGAAGGGTTGCAGCTCAGTGGTACAACATCTGCTTTCCATGCAGAAGGTTCCAAGTTCAGTCTCTGCCATCTACAGGTTGGGCTTAGGAGAAGGCTCTCTGAATTCTTGGAGACCACTGCCAGTTAGTGTGGAATGTGTGAATAAGGGAAGCAGCTTTCCTTGAATTAAGTGATTACAATAAGGGGGGGGGTGGAAAGAGGGAGGCTTGCTACAGTGTTGGTGAAAATAGTTATAAACCTGGGAAGCTGCATCACAGAATCAGCTGCAATGCAAATCTGGTTCCATTGCAAAGGGAGTACAGTTAGGCACCAACCAGCCTGCTTTCTGATGGAGTACCCTGACATCACTATGCCACTCTTATTCTGGATTGCATCTTTGAAATATCTGCAGACATTCCGCCTTTTACCACCTGATAACCACTAACAAAGAGAGTCTTGTGGGGTTTATTAAGACTAACAGATTCATTCAGCAAAAAGCCATAGGAGGATGATAAATGCCTTCCTAGAGGATGATATAGTTCCATCTAACCTTAAGATGGCTGTTGCAAGACCTTTATTGAAGAAACCCTCCCGGCATCCCACCATACTGGATAATTACCAGCCAGATTCAGATTTGTCATTTTTGAGCAAGGTAGTTGAGCGTACAGTGGTGTCTCAGTTCCAAAGATTCTTGGAGGAAGATTTTCTAAGATCATTTCAATCCAGTTTTATGCTTGGCTTTGGGACTGCAGGAAAAAAAATAGGAATTTGCTTCAGTACAAGCACCCCACATGTATCTGGGTTTTTGATACTTGTAAACAGCTTAGAAGTCTATTTGGGCACTAAATGGCATATAAAATAATGATTATGTCACAAGTCCATATTTCCTTCTAATTCTGCTGCCACCACAAGACTTTAATAAAACATTCCCCTTTATACCACCAACAATATAGTTGCAATAGCGGGCTATTAGCGGGCTATTAGGCTATAGATATGGGATGAGCACACACAGAAAATTATTTACTAGATAAAGCAAATGCATTTATTTTTATTTACATACAATATGCTTTATTAGTTGCTTACATGAATTGTGCAGTGTTTCCTTAAGGAAGCTGTTACATCCTTGTCTAAATTCACTTTCCTAATTAAAATCCTGGTTGCCAGTTACCTTTCGCATAACTCCACCCCAGTTAGCTTTCCTGGAAAGGCACAGAGGGACAAGGCTTGAAGGTCTCCCTCAGGCCAGATGAGTGCATGGTTCAACCTAATCCCTCAGCGATAACTTACAATGGGCTCTCAAATTCTTGACAGCCTTGCTTCAGCTTCCCCTGAAGTCTTGCTTCCGGTCAGGCAACTTGAGAATCAGGACACTGCCAGGAAGATGTCACATAGTTGCCTCCATCTGATGTCTCCTTGCTTACTGAGGCTGCCTTCTGCTGCCACTCTGGCCAGAAGCTATCCTGGAGAACCACCCTGCCTGGAGTCTTCCTCTCCTGGCTGGCTCTCACAGCATTAGCTTTCAGTGATCCCAGCTTTTCTTCTGCTTCCTCAGGTTCTTCTCTGACTGAGCACTCAGACAAATGCAGTGACCGTCTTGTATACAATTTGGGTCAGCACCATGGGGCCAGAAACTCCCAGTTACCTTAATATCTGCCAATCCACTGCCCTTTAGGTATGATCTAAGGAGAGCCCATATAATGTTTCCTAAACTAGCCTATCAAAATCTTCCTGTTGGTCTAGCAATGATAGCAAAACAACAACTCATGCCAATATTAAAATAATTTTGAAATGATTTTTTTTTTTGAGACAATAGACTAGTATAAGAAACAAATACTAAAAGTTGCAATGTCCAATGACCTCTTTGGGCACCATAGGCTTTCCTCTATGGGGTACCCCAACGTCTTCTTGTGATTGGTGAGGCCTCTGACTAGGTTCTGAGAATGAGCAGGGCATGCAGTGCCGCAGGCACTCTTTAAAAAGCTCAACCAGGACCCAGTGATGTGCAGTAACTATTAGGCAAACAAACCCCTTTGGGGGTGAAGGTAATGGGGAGGGTGGTGGCAGAATAACTGCAAGTGTTATTGAATTACAGAGATTATCTGGATCTGTCAGTCTGGGTTTAGGCCTGGTTTTGGTTCCAAATCAGCCTTAGTCATCCTGGTGGGTGGCCTTTATTAAGAGTGGATGTACCCTGGAAAGTATGTACCCTGGGAAGAGGGAGGTTCTCTGAGTAGGTAAATCCTGTTCCTGTTACTTATGCTAGACAGGGTTGCATTCCTCCTAAAGGAACAGGAATGTAGCTTATGGAGGTGATACATCATTGTCACTGATGACCCAAGTGACTTCTGTGGCTAGAAGTGCCTTTCCCCCAGTAGCAGCAATGGCCTTACTGGTGGACAGAGCAGTGAAGGATTATTCTCCACCCTTGCTCTCTTGTCTATTATGGAGGTTGCTGTTGTAGGCAGAATGAAGGAAGCTTGCCTTTACAGGCCTGCAGCTGTCCAAATTCATCACTGCGGCCTGCAAGAGTATGTAGACAATAAATATTCTGGGTGGTATCCAATGCACATGTTCCATTAGCGCAAGGATTTGTGCTTGCCCAAGTGCCATAGGCATCTGGTTGGCCACTGTGAGAACAGCCCTGGACTAGACTGGCCTGATCCAGAAGGTCTGTTAGAAGTTTTTGTCCCTTAAGAGATGAATTTTATCAAAAATACACAAATAAATTGGATAGAGACAGATATTATAGCCTTCTATTTTTATTCTGCCCTTTCTCCAAGGAGCTCAAGGCAGTGTACCTAATTTTTTCTCATAACCACCATGTGAGGTAAGTTAGGCTGAGAGATAGTGACTGACACAAAGGCCACCCAGTAACCTAACCAGTACACCCCACTACATCTCTATTATGGGCTGTGCATTTATTTAGATTTCCCACCATGGGATTGGACATAACGCACAAACAAGAAAATATACTTCCAGAAATAAAACTCTCTCAGGTAATCAATATTTTAGTTTCCATGTCACTTTAAGATTAAATTATTTCCTAACCTGTTTATAGCATCTGGTGGTTTTTATTAATGCTGATGGGTGCCCATGTTTCCTACCAACCCATATACCAAATACTGCAAGAATGTAAATGAGGCCTGCCTACCTACCTGCATTGCTGAGATACCTTTCCAGTTCCTTTTCCTATAGTCATTATCCTCCCTCAGCCTATCCTGGCTGCTTTTTAAAAATATCCAAGATATTTCAGATATTTTCTAGATTTTCATAGATGTCCCCCAAATCTCAGAAATCCAGTGAACTGATTGTGGTGTGTGTCGTCCCCACCCCCGCAATATTAGATTACAGTGATACCTTGGGTTGAATGTGCTTCAGGTTGAGCACTTTCGGGTTGTGCTCCGCGGCAACCTGGAAGTAACAAGATGACTGGCAGAATCCGAGACCTGGGAGAGGAGAGGGTGGAAGAAGACTGGAAGAAATTCAAGATTTATTTACAAAAACATTGTAATTTGGTTGAATGCTAAGAAGGATGCTAGATCATAAATAATTTGGCACCATTAAATTAGATTGAGTTATGATGATAAGTTAGATTTAGGAAAGCATAAATTTTTGGATAACCATCAGATCATATTTAAATTTCTAGGATTTGAACATAGGGTATCTGAAACTAGAAAAGTAACATGGGAAAGATAGTTAACAACAATGGAAACAAGGCGATAAATTGCTGGAAAAAATTTTATTGTGATGAAGGTAGGAGCGGGAGGCGTGAGGGAGTCCAAAGAAGTTGTGAAACTATGTTGAGATATATGCTACATTGTTTATTCTTGTGTATTGTATTAAAAAAATGTTAATAAATATTATTTTAAAAAAAGGAAGTAAGGGAGCGCGTTATTTCCGGGTTTCGCCGCTCGCACATGCGCAGACGCTCAAAATGATGTCACGCACATGTGCGGAAGCGGTCAAACGTGACCCGTGCAGACGTGTCGTCGCGTCTTATGTTCCATTCAGGATGCGAACACAGCTCCAGAACGGATCTCGTTCACATCCCAAGGTACCACTGTATTTGAAGGTTTAAAAACGTACAACAAATATATCTGGCATGCAGAGATAGGTGGTCTCTTTGTCACCCTGGCACAAATCTCACAATGAGAAAGAAAGATGGGAAAATAGAATGAGACTCTTCCTTCTCCCCATTAATGTAGTAAAGATATTTTTACATTCAAGCTGTGCGCCAGCTCAGCCTCTCAACAAAAGACATTGTGGAATCTCATAAAATAAAATAAAAAACCTGCAGCTAACGACCAATATTTTAAACCAAAGTATTAGGCCATGTCATGCTGAGGATAGTAATGATAGAAAGGTCTTTAGACAAATGAGCAATTCGTTCGGCATTTCGTTTGGATAGAAAGGCCATCTCAGGTGTCTGCGTGGATTCTATCTGGAGAGCAGCCTCAGGCAGATTGACTCCATTCCCAGCCTTACTACAACTGTGCTATCTGTTTAGGCAGTGGATCATTTCAGAGAGTGGCAGGTGAGGTTATAGCCATCAGTCAAGTGACCATAAAAAGAATGTCTCATACCATTCCAGCATCTCACAATGCAGCATGTGCAGATACAAAAAAAGAACCAAAGCAAAAAACCCAACCACACTTGTTTTCCTTTACAAGAAATAAAAGAAAACCAATTCTATTGGTTGGTAGAACGGAAAAGTATTCAGCATGTTCACTACTGCCACCAAACCTAAGCTTCAAACAGTCATTCTGGGGTCCTTCAGAACTTTATTTTTTTGTCATATTATTGCAGTGAAATGTTAGGGACAACAGAAGCCCAAGCCTGTCTTCCTCTGTATACTTTATGCAACAGTTGATATAAAAGGAAAGAAAGCAAGGATATCTACTGGCATTAAACTAGAATCCACACCCAGGATTGTAAAATGTCCAAGTTTCTCGTTTAGCATAATGAGACTTCCAACATCCAGTTGGAAGTCTGTGGCTGTCATTTTAACATCTAGATCAGTATTGTATCCTAAGTGTCCAGTGGCTCTAGAGAAATATTTAAACAATACTACAATGTTCCAAGACTAAAACTAAATGTTCAGTTCTTCTTTTCTTTTTTCACAAAACAGCTGGTACAGAGCTGAGAATAGTGCAGTGGAATAGATTTCAAAAAATGTTTTTTAAAAATCTTTAAATTTCCAGAATCACTGATATACCAGACAATGAATATTACGTGACCTTCACTCCTGTGTCCTCAGATCTAGCAAACAGTCCTATCATGACTTTTCTTAGAGAATATTTTGAACGTCTGTTTATGAAACACTATCATTGGCTAAAACAGTGTAATTTTATTGTTCAGCCTCTTATCGCACAGTATCAGTTTTGTCTAGACAACTTGTTTCCGTACCTTCAATTATTCTAGACCAATTATGGGTTTGTTCTGCTATCTTAACTTCATACGTTCTCCAGTTGCTTGAACAAAATTATTCCACATTTGAGCCAGGTAAACAAGATTAAGAATTTCAGCCACCACCACTATGAATTCATGTGAATTGATGATGTGGTCTACACATTTATGTCTTCAATTTTTCAAGTTTTCCACCTTGCTGTGCCTTAATATAAAACAATTCCCTAATGTTTTCCACCGAAAAGAATAAACTCCAGACTCTCATCCAAAAATATCTCTAATTCTGCTACAAGTTGCAAGTTTCTTCCAGGAAGATGTCCTGAATACGTGATATATGAACGAGCAGTATTTTGTAGTCAATTTATGTGTTTGTGGTATTTCATCATATATTAAAGAAGACCAAAATGATTTCTAAGCATTACTAAAAATGACTGAGCATTATTGGTTTCCTTACTATTCAAGCTTACATCTTTAAAACACAGGGCATAGGAAATGATGGTGTTATCCATATAAGCATAACTAGATAGGGAAAAGAAAACTGTTATTTTTTACTGCCTATCATGGCTAAAAGGAGAGCTGTCTACAGCTGCATTTCTAGATGACCAACACTTGCCCAACTGACTCAGCCTCTGTCATTCTGGGAAAATAGATTGATGCGTCTTCTATGAAAACTAGTGCTGTGCTGATATTTTTCTCCTCTATTGACCACTCTCAGTCAATTAATGAGATAAGAAATTGCATTCAAAAATGACGAAAGGTGAGATACATTTGAGATTTTCATGGATGGGGTGCAGGGATTTTGTTGTGCTCACCTAACTTTCCTGGTGGCCCAGGAATGCCCTTTTTTTCATTTTACAAATCATTTCTCTACTGGTACAGACTCTGCCTACTGAGTACCTGGCAGCTGGGCTGTGTGTGTTTTCAAATAGGGGTCCCCCCCTTTATTTTTAGTTAAAACTTCCCTTAGAAAGCAAAATCAGTAGGTGTAATTATTTTTTTGGAACCCAGGAGCCTGGCTCCCATGCTTCAAGCTCAGGGGAAGGTGGAATAAGGTAACTTCTTGCATAGGGCTTTTTCAAATCGGGATGTACAGGCAGCCAAGGAGCCTGCAAAGCACTGGAGAAATGCCCAAGAGAAAGAAAGAAAGAAAGAAAGAAAGAAAGAAAGAAAGAAAAAAAGAACCCCACTCAGTCACCTTGCAACAATAAGGGAAGCGCCAAAATTATAAGGGGAAAATAAAGTGCTCTAAGAAAAGGGCAGAAAAACTGAAACCTCACATTTGCAGGGTAAGAAAACTTTTGAGAAACAGGAGGGTCTATTTCAGCACAGCATTAAAGACAAGAAGAGGTTACCTATACCTTTAGTCTTTCAAATCAATGTGTGTTCCTTGTTTGTTCAGCATCCCCACTGGTCAGTGTTAAACCAGAATAGAAATGGGATTACTCCATCTTTACCACTGCTGCTAAACCCATCATAAGACACCCTGCATAGCAAGAGCTAAGGACCACCTAACGCTCCATTTTGTTTACCTCAAGGCAGCAGCACTTTGAGATTACTCATCAGCATTAATTATACTGGATCAGATATCTATGCAAGATTTATTGAGTTGTTACTCTCCCAACTTTCAGAACCATCCACATATAAAGAGAATATCTCATCTGTAGTTTAATCAACTGATTAGGCAAGAACATAAAAGTAAAATGAACTTCCACTTAGAATCATGTCAAGAGTAGATACCCAGGCTTAACAGCCAAGAAATACAAGTGGGACCTGCAACAAAATACTGCACTATATCGTATCACCTAACAGGAGTGTGTTTGTTGATTCCCCAAAGCGCAGCATTCTACCCCTCCCTTCAGCTTTTTCTTCCCAATGTTTCATGGATAGTGAGCATGCTCATTAGGCAGTCTGCATTAGGCATTTGATTGCCTCTTTTTAATGCTGATAACCCAGACAGGTTCGTCTAGTTGAACCTTTTAACATAATATCATAGTGTTATATTCTTAACAACCTATAGCGCCTCTTCCTAAATTTGCTGGGTTTAAAAGGAGTATAGATGAATGTAACCTATCAATGGTTACTAGTCATGATGGCCACACACTACCTCCGGCATTGGAAACCTCTGAATACCAGTTGCTGGGAAGTCGAGTGGGGCCAAGTGCCATTGTGCTCAGGACCTGCTTGTGGGCTTCCACGGGCATCTGGTTGACTGCCGTGAGAGCAGAATGCTGGACTAGATGGGCCTTTGGTCTGATTCAGCAGGTCTCTTCTCATCTTCAAGAGAAGGTTTCTTCATCCATGTACCCGAAGCTATGGGTAGCCAAGGGAGATGTCCAGCCATCCCACAAAAATCAAGGAGGTATGGCTAGAATTGTGTGAGTGGAAAGAGACTGTCGGTTAACTCATAGGTGCCTGGAAGCTTGGATAAACAGTGATTAGCAACACAAGAAAGTTCTAAACCACCTGGACCCTGAGTTTGTGGCTCACATTCTATACTATACTATTCTATACTATAGCCCCCATCAGCGTTTGAGATTTCCATTCTACCTTATCTTCTCTATGGCCAGGGGAGCCTCCTGGTCAGAGACTGCCATTCTTCTGTGTTTTGTGCACACTGTGATCAGTAATACTGGTTATGAATCAGAATCAGACATTTCTACACACCTGCAATTTGGGCAGTCTTAAAATATAATACTCATGGTAATAAGCATCACTAGATACTAAACAATAGAGCGTGCCTTGGGATCACGAAGGCCAATTTGACCACCTAACCAAGTAGTAAAGTATTCTCTATTGGCCTAGATTGTATGATATGGTAAACCCAACCATGGTTTACAGAGACTGCATGGACATTTGGGCTCTTGGAGAGATCACACTAACATTGCTCCCCCTATTCTTTTTTACTCCCTCACACTAAACTACACCAAGTTTGTTATTAATAACTGAACCTACGCTCATGATTGAACTCTCTTCTTGCTTAGCATGAGCTGTAGCTCAGAACACAGACTGGGGAGGGGTAAAGTGGCCTGCAATAGAAGTAAAGGAGCTTGCAATCGTTTGGGTTACCCATGTCATGTGAACCAGACCACTGAGCTATCTGTTTAGGTAGTGGATCATTTCAGAGAGTGGCAGGTGAGGTTATAGCCATCAGTCAAGTGACCATATAAAGAACGTCTCACACCATTCCAGCATCTCACAATGCAGCATGTGTAGATACAAAAAAAGAACCAAAGCAAAAAACCCAACCACACTTGTTTTCCTTTACAAGAAATAAAAGAAAACTAATTCTATTGGTTGGTAGAACTGAAAAGTATGTCCTCATATTTACCACGTTGTCATCTGTCTCCACTCATAGCTGTAGCTGAATCCCATGCAGCGGTATCCATTATGCATGCTGTAAAGCACCAAGGTCTGCAGCTGGAAATTCCGGCGGTGCGTCACAAGTGCTTCATGGTAGCTTGCCAGGGAGAAAGTTTCTGGCATCCTTTCTTCCAACACTGAAAACGACCCTGATATGCTGCAATACCACCTTCTAGTCAAGTGACCTAAACAACCTATAGGGTGGCAACCTGGTCCTGTAGAGCTGTGCGCACTTCGCACAGACTGAGCCACATGCAGACTTGCTGTGCATGATCACGTTCCATCTTGCCTCTAGTCTGCCAGTCATGATGCATGCGACGCCACGACCAAATACTAGCCAACGTCAAGTCACACCACATATATGGTCCCACTCTGGCAAAAAGACTGCAAAGCTATCACCTAGGTGAGCAGTCCCCAAGCCCATCAACACTCTGTCCCCTTCTCTATTTAGAATGCAACATTCAACTGTTTTGGGTGATGCTGCCACACTGCAGCTACTAATGGTGACGGTCTCTGGTGTAACCCTGCTGTGTAAATTCCTATGCTGAAGATGCAAGTTCAGCGTATTATTTAACATGCAGCATCTAAAAAGGACTGGGGTACTTCAAGTTCTGTTCACATAGCTCGGTTCTATGCTATTTAGGGTATGGTAAGCAAACATGCAGCATTAAATAAAATAATTTAACAAGGTATTTAAATAACACAAGCTATGCAATCTATCTAAAGGTCTGCATGAAGCCCTCCCCCCTCCTTTGGGGCTTCAGTGGGTGGGGGGTGGTGGAAGCATTAATGAGAAACTTTAAAGGCTTGTTAACAATATCCTTTCATCAATCAAAAGCACTGTCAGTCTATGGTGCTCACGTCAATTTTCACCTTACCACACAGCTACCATTGCTGACTTCTTTATCCACTCGCCAACCCTAATATATAGATCCTTGTCGGGACAGACTTGAAGGTGATGGAGCCCAGACATTTTCCATCTGTCTGCAGCTGGTGCCAGTTCGTCCAGAAGACTTTGGACTACAGCCTTTAGTCACTTAAAGACACATTGGTACCTGCAATTTCTCCAGTTCTTGGCCTCCAGCTTTTAACTGCCACCTACACATAACTTCACACAGACCAGAGGCTGGTCTGGATCAGCATTCAGCGCAGAGCTCATTTTAAACCTTAATGTCTCCAAAGCTGATAAAGAATAAAATTGATGTTAACTTCAGCTTCTTAAATACCAACTTCTAAATCAAAAGCTTTCCAACAGAGTGGGGGTTGGGGGGATATCATTACAACATGCACAAAGGCAAACACAATTAAACATCCTACAATGCATTTGTGCTATTAGAATGTTTGTTCCTTATTTAAAAAACAAGAAGGAGGAAAGCAAAAGGAAATGCAGGAACCAAATGATTGCTTGGGACTTTAAAATCTATCAGGGGGAAAAAGGGAGGAGAGCCTGGCTTTTGGGGGTTCTTCCAGTGTAATTCTACTCCCTCCAACATATTCAATTTGTTAAAGGGAATAATTTGGGGGCCTGTTCCCCTCCATGTGCTGTATTAAATGTATTTATTTATTACTCATACACTATGTATGCTATTTGGAACAAAAATAGCACAGCCTTTTGACAAGCTATGAAGCTGTATGACCAATTTGCACATCAATGTTACTGAAACATCTTGCCACTTTGACAGCAACAGAAAGTGCTCTCAGTAATATTTTCCAGTTTTTAAAGTCGGTTTTAGTCAAGCAGGAAAAAGGGCCCATAGAATTGGATGGAAGAGAGAGAAGACGAAGGAAATACAATTCGATTAATTTCACCAAGAATATAGCAGGAATTACAATTAAACCTGATTGTAATTCAAGGATTTTTACATTCCTGTAAGATTTTTACGGTGTGATTATTCATGAAATAGTACATAAATCTTATAGGCCTCCCTTTGTATTTCTGTACTTCAAGCAATCTCTTTTTAATGGGTTTTACTCTTATAGTAAAGGTTGGGAACAAGCCCCCAAATTATTCCCTTTAACAGTATGTACCTGGAAAGTAAAAATCAGGAATAAATATTAAAAACACAAATGAGTATTACATCTGGCACAATCTAAAATTATGGCAAGTTAGCATTTGTCAAAACGTTGTGGAAAAAACACTATGAAAAGTAATGATCCATGATATTTATAGGGAAACGTAGTTTGAATGTACTCTTCATTTTTTAGTATGTCTATAACTTTATCATATTGACAGTAATAATATTGCTTGGAGAACTGCATGACTCTTACCTAGGCAAATTAAAAGGTTATATCAAACAGAAGTGAAAAAGGGATTAAAATTAGGTATCTCACCCTCCACTTGCGTGAGTTAAATAGAAATACTATGGGTCATATTCTGAGTTGCTCCACATCTGACACCAAGCTACTTAATATAAATCAGAAAGAGAAAGCAAGATCTGGGTCTAAATCCAAAAAGTGCTTTCGCAAGTATAATTGGCTGAAAGTTTGAACAGAGATACATACCATGTTTATATCTGACTTTTCTTCCATTGTGTAACTGAGGGCAGTGCTCAATGGGCTGCCAGGTGGTTTCACCTGCTTAGATTCAGCAAGGTTAATGCGCCATGCACATTTCACTGCATCATGAGCCCTGGGACGGATGCCGACTGCATGAATTTTGAGGCACTTACAAATTCTGACTTGCAAATTCCTTTGGTCGGACATGCAAAAAAAAACCTATCATGTAAAATATTAGCCCAGAGACATCTTTTGTCTCCTAAACAACCCTGCAGGGCAGTTTGATACAGGGCAACTATATTCTTGGCCAAAACCCCCACACATTTCCACATGGTTTAGTTTTTATGTGACACACGTTTTCTATGAGTTGAACAGAGGGAAGTGGGTAAATGACCCATTGCAAAATCCAGCTTCTTCCTTGGTCAAGGGCATCTATTTCATTATAAATGTAGTTCCACCAAAACAAATATTATTTTTGAATCTTTCATTATCTTAGTCTCTGGAAATGGGCTAAAACAGCATGTGTTGGTATTAGATGCTGCCGAGCCAGCTGTCGTGCCTGGCTGCACAGTGTCTCAATGTCAGCAGTTCAAAGCACTGCAAGGCTGAATGGAAGGAAACTTGATAGGTCAGTGGAACCCAATTCCAAGTAAAAGGAACATAGCTCTCTTGTTTCCAGAGTTTTCTTTAATTCATTTTGGGGGTATTTTTTTTTTTTAAATACAACTAAGTTTACATATGTATTTTCATAAACTGTGCTGTGACCCTCTAACTAGGCTTGAGGGTCGTAGCACATAGCACATGACTATTCCAAGTGACTGTGTTTCCTTGCTGGGTTTCTTCTTGGAGTTGTAGTTAAAGCCACATAAGACAATGCCAGCTTGAACCATGCTGCCATCGCTGCGTTCCTCAGTAGGAAACCTCAGGGTATATATCAAGACTTATGACAGGACAGAGAAAACCCTCAGAGACAAACAATGGGTTTTATACCAGCAAACTCACCACAGGGGGAGGCCGGGAAAAGATGCCAGTGTTTCTGTTCTGGTTGTGTTGCTACTATTACAACACAGTGGTGTACGAGGCTGTTATGTGCTCAGTTCAGGTCCTTGCACGGCCAAAGATAACGAAGGTGCATTAAATGCCATTTTGTCACCTGCTAAATTCTTGGTTGTGTTCTGCTAAGTATTTCGTTATGGTGAGGAGCAGTCACGCCAAATTAAAGATACTACGCACTTATTGAGACATCATACAAGAGCACGAGCATTATCAGCACGTAAAAAGAATGCTAAGATCACACATAAGCAGCAGCATGGACTCATTTCTTTTTCTATGAGAACCCCCTAGAGGTTCTACTATCACAGCCCTCTTCATTAGTGGTCACGCCAGGTTGTAGTTTGGGCATCATTAGCAATCTCGGAAATCACCGGCAAAAGGAAGGCCATTCTTCATCTTACTATGTAACTACAGCACCTTTCACAATACGTACATGGGATGAAGATTGCAGGCCTGTAATACTTCTAGACAGCTAATTCCTGAGGCAGACAGTCTGAAGCACGGCAAATAAGGCAGCTCAGAGATTTCAGCTTGGCTGTTCATTTTCAAATTCATTCTTAAACAGCAGGGAAAAAAAGTAGTGAATGAGCATCTCCTAAACACATTGTAAAACACACGAATCTAAATTCTTCTGAGTTATAGTGCCCTCTGTTGGAAACATACGCCGACAAAAGAATAAGCAGCTTGGCCTACAACACACAAAAATAAACATAGGAGATGCCAGCTCATGAAAATATGTTAGTCAGACGGCAAAATCTCTGCCTTTTGCAGCGAATGAATTTCTGTCATTTTACAGAAATGCTTCCTCCCCCCCCCCCGGCAATACTTTCGGGCTATTGTTTTGTGTCTAAATTGACTTCTACTCCCCCCGCCCCTCTTCAAAGAGAAAAATGGTTTCCTGAGCAATGCTTTTGCTGTGCCAGACAAAATTGCAACAGAACATGTTACTTCTACATACTGTGTGCACATCAGGTAAGGCTCACTCTCTCCACAAAGCAGCTGTATTTTCCACAGCAGAATGTTATACTAGATAAGCTGCTATGTTAGGGAAATGTAAAAATGTATACATGAGCGGCGTACGAAAACCTGACCCTCGGTTTTAAAATCGCAAAGAGCAGACCATAGGAAACACCTGATATTGCAAAGATATCATCAATCTGTCAGAGGATGGTCAGGTTTTTAGATTCTGACACACAATGCATGCAAGCCAGAGGGAGACCTAATTATTCCACTGGGATTCCCATTAGTTGAAGTACTCTGAGGACATTCAAGGAAAAGGCCTCACATAAAGTTTTTTTCCCCCTGACTGACTGAAATGCTCTGAATGTAAAACTGGAGTCTGGTAATCTAGTCTAAAAATGCTTTACAGTTTGATTCTGTTATTCCCTGAACACCTCTATTTATACCTTCCATGTCCCCAGCATACAGCTGAAACTAAACGTATGCTAAATAGCAGCAGTAGTAAACAGTGGTACATTCTTCACGGGATGAATGAATTATTTTTTGAGATGGGCAAGTAAGTGTCTATTAGAAAGAAATACCTGGAATAGAAATATCTGCAAGAAAGGTGAAAGTTTGTGATTTCCTTTGGTTGGTATTCACATATGGAGAGGAAAAAAAGAATACACTCAAACTATACATATTATAAGGCTATATTTTTATCTTGGGCTCTTGCTGACATGTACAAACCACTTGAGCCTTCCTTTCATGGTTTATATTGCCACCAGAAACCCTTGATAAAATACAGCCTTATATTGTACAGTAGGGTATAGTTTATTTTCTCCGTATATCATATACTGTATTATATTTATATACATAGACAACTTGTACATGCATAACAGGTTTTAATAAAGTAATTCTAACATCTCAGTAACACAACATTAATGGAATAACCTAACACAATAATTTTTGTTAGCAATCAGCCTTCTAAAGCAACATATATATAAGAATGTGATAAAAATATAAAAATCAGTATTACTGTGTTACTATTTATGATTCCCTCAATGAAAATTTGAGTTTCTGGTGGTTTGTAATATTTTACTTACATTGAGTTCTTTTTAAATAACCAGAAAGTTTAGTTTCAGTGTCCTTTGGCTGACTATATTTTTTCTGGATAGCATTCTATGTTTAATATAATGCATAGCTATTGCTTTTTATAATCCCGAGTACTGAACAACCTATGTGAAAAAATTTTAAAAAGCAAATGCTAAGAAAAAACCAGAAGCGCTGTTGATCAGAATTTTTTTTAAAAAAAATATACTTCTAAATTATGGCAAAAGGTAACTAACACAGCAGCATAATTTTTATAAAAATATTTGTTTTGTCATTAAACTGCTTTCCAGCATCTGTTTTTTCTGCCGACATCAAGCAATGCTAATGGAGACAAAATATTTTTATTCATATCTTTTTAAGCCATCTACAATGATCTGAAAAGAAAAGCTGTGAATAGGCAATTCAATAGCCGTTTCCTTCTGAATGGGTTTTCAGTGCGTTTCATTAACAACTGTTTACGTAAAACATCATTTCAACAGTTCAAACATCAAAGAAAACAGGAGAATCTTGGGCACCAAGCCTGGCAGAGGTACAAGCTTTTCAATTTGGACAAATACAAATCCAGGCAGGAACAGGGGGAGGTGTGTGTTGAAGCTTATGCATTTAATTTGGCTCTCCGAATACACGCGAAGGCTGTGGATTCCCGGCTGTCCCCTCTGCGAGCCAGATGCTTCCTTAGAGGGGCAGTTGCATCTAACATTTGCCATGCCCCTCCCACTCCCTTATCCTTGCTTTAATGGACATTAAAAATAGAACAAAACAGCACTAGAGATGGGAACAAAATACATGCACAACAGGCACAGTCCGCTGTACTCATTCTGCTGTAAAATGTAAAAACAAGAAAGGCCATACAAGCTGTATCCCTTAGGACATATTCAGCTTTTTTAATATAGTAGTGCCACCACACATTTCGCTTCGGATGTTGTATTATATTTATATGTCACTCAAATATTTACCATTTTCCTGAATTCTACTGTGTGTTCTGAAAGCTTGTTATAAGCCAAGTATCTTTGGTTATGTGTTTTGGCTGAATAACAGCTGTGCCTGAACTGCATCAATATGCTAACTTTTCCTTCTGAAGCTTCTCATGTGACAAAAGCCACTCTTTCAGATGACTTCCTCCTGTGTAGTTGCCAGTCTGTCCACTGCTGCAAATCACTCTGTGGCACGGTATTATAATAGGGACCTGAAAAAGACACACAAATACACAAAGAAAAATGATGCTCCTGAAATATTTTTTCACCCTTCCCATTTGAAAATGCCCTTCCTGTGGTCAACTATTATTATCCTCTTATTTGCATAAATTTTATCCAGCAGTGCCCACTTGCAGGTCAGCGAGGTTAGACTTATTGATGGCGCAAACAGGGAAAAGCGTTCATGGGTACCAAGCAATGCACGTGTGTGTGTGTGTGTGTGTGTGTGTGTGTGTGTGTGTATTCCTTTTGTCACTCAGGCAGAAAAAGGAAATAGTCAAGAGTCCAGTGATTTCTTGCACCTGAGAGCGATCCTGTATGTTTTAAGAATTGCCCATTCACTTCAATGGAAGTCCAATAACTGCCGATTGCCGCAACTACAAGAGAACATGGAGTTGCCTCACCTTAAAAGTCAAATCAAATCAAAGAGCTGGAAAAGATGCAGGAAACAGCAACCAAAATCGTTAAGGATTTGGAGCACCCTCCTTATGAGGAAAGACAGGGTGGTCTAGGGTTTGTGTGTTTAGAAAAAAAGACAGGGGGTGGCAGAGGTAACACATACTGTGGGGAAAGTGGATAGAGGATTCCTCCCCCCTTTCTTGTTCCACAGTACTAGAACTTGAGGTCATCCAATTAAACGGATTGGCGGCATATTTTGGGCAGACAAAAGAAAGCACTTCACAAGCTGCGTAAAAATATGGAACACTCTGCCACAATATATTATGGCCAGTGAATTTAAAAGGCAATTAGACAAACACAGCTAGGAGAGATAAAAACGGCCATGACACTTTCAACCTTGGAAGGTCTTCTCCAAGACTTAAAGGTAAAGGTACCCCTGCCCGTGCGGGCCAGTCGTGACCGACTCTGGGGTATGCGTGCCCATCTCGCTTAAGAGGCCGGGGGCCAGCGCTGTCCGAGGACACTTCCAGGTCACATGGCCAGCGTGACGAAGCTGCTCTGGCGAGCCTGCACCAGCGCAGCACACAGAAATGCGGTTTACCTTCCCGCTAGAAAGCGGTACCTGTTTATCTACTTGCACTTAAGGGTGCTTTCGAACTGCTAGGTGGGCAGGAGCTGGGACCGAACGACGGGAGCTCACCCCGCCGCGGGGATTCGAACCGCCGACCATGCGATCGGCAAGTCCTAGGCGCTGAGGTTTTACCCACAGCGCCACCCGCATCCCTTCAAGACTTAAGCCTAAACTATTCTCAGGTCTTTCTACTTGGAACACAAGAAGAGCCCTGCTGGATCAGATGAAATGCTCATCTGGCTTCCTGTTCTCACAGTGGCCAACCACATAGAAACGTAAGTGTTTCTGGCAACTTCATTATACAGTTTTGGTGAATGCATCCACCAAAACTGTATAATGAAGTTGCCGGAAACACCTATGTTGACAGCTCCACAACCTAGTCCTTACACATTTAAGGTTTGTTCTCCAGTCCTGTCTGAGTTTCTTGTCCTAGTTTTTCAGACTTAATTTGTATGGCCCACAAATAGCCTGTTTGTTCCCTCCTCCCATTTCCACCTCTATGCAACTCCTTATCCTTGACATTTGCCATCAGTTTCTGTTAGTTTCCCCGTTCTACTCTGAAAATCAGTATCTGATCCAAAGACTCCTCTACAGTGGGACCTCAGGTTACATACGCTTCAGGTTACAGACTCCACTAATCCATAAATAGTACCTCGGGTTAAGAACTTTGCTTCAGGATGAGAACAGAAATCGTGCTCTGGCGGTGCGGCGGCAGCAGGAGGCCCCATTAGCTAAAGTGGTGCTTCAGGTTAAGAACAGTTTCAAGTTAAGAACGGACCTCCGGAACGAATAAAGTATGTAACCAGAGGTACCACTGTACTAAGTAGCATCTTTATAAAATCAAGCTTATTCTAAGTACCATTATCACTTTACTCTTGCCTGTTATTCTTGTTCTTGCCACATACTTATTGCATACCTACTGTACGGGAAACATGTTTCTTCTGTACAGCAGCTCACATACTACTGATAGTAAATCTATGGTAAAGGAGAAACTTTAACAAATTTATGAATATGTAACCCACTGTATTAGTGGAAGATTGTTTTATCAAACAGCATTACTGATGCTCATAATTTTTTGAAAATTAAATTAAAACCCAAAGTGCAGTAATATCAGATGTAACATGAGTTTGCAATTTGGCCCATTCAATATTATGCCTGTTCACCACAACATCATGCTTCAGAGTTCTAAATCACACAATGAATGTGGACACAACCAAGGAGGAAGAAATAATCGTCATGGTTTTTTTTAAAAAAATAAAGAAACACTCTCTTTTCTTCTACTTGAAAGCGGGTGCTAGGGATCTGTTCCCATTAGTTAATACACATTTTGGATCACGTCTGCAAAATGTACACACTACCTTTTTAGCATGATTACTGCTGCACAAGTGGCAGATGGGGCTCATCAACCTGGTTAGGTATCCCATTTAGGAGAAGGAAACCTCGGCTTCTAAACCTCCACTGCCTTGCAGGATATAGTTAGTTAGATTTATTACGGCCATTGGCCCATATCGAAAACAATACATCAAAAGCAGGATATATTTAGAAGAAGAAAAGGCTAAGGAGCAAGCCCTACACTAATCCGGGGGGAATTCCTAAGACGATTGGATGAGGCCTTGTGCGCCTCCTTCCGGCAACTCCTGCAGCCAAGCTGGTGCCAAATGTACTACTCTGCTTTCCTATGGATCACATCAGTGAGGCCGAGAGGTGGAGGTGGGGCTATTGTCGTCTGGGTAGCCTAGGCCCGCCATACACACAGGGAAGTCACTTTGGTGCTGCTAATGCTGTAGTTTGATTTCAGCCCTCCCCTGGAGGCACACTCTATTGTCTCTTGAGGCAGATGGATGCCAACAACTGGTACACAACTGTTTCCTTGTTACATTGGTAATGGGTAAAAATGACAATTATTTGGATCTTTGATCATATGAGTGAGACCTCCATTAGGAGTGCCATTACTGGTGTGGATGGTACCCTCAAGACGTGGACAAGAACCATGTGCATATAGCTGGGCCCTGAAGTACGGACAGAGAATAGTTACTGAGAAAGCTGTGAGTGCTGTGAAACTGGCCTCTCCCTTGTGGAAATTAATGAACCCAGGACCAGAAAAGGCTGCCAAATTCTTCCCTCCTCCCCACAAGCATAACGAAAAGCTGATCCAATAATCAAAGGCAACCAATTCCATGAAAATTGGAGAATTCTGCCCTAATAAAGCTTATATGAAAGCATAGATTAGCAGAACAAGAACAGTGTTCGCTACCCCACTGCTGTGTTTTGTTGCACATATTTAGTACACCACATGTACAAATTCTCAATCCCAGCATCAGTAGGTTTAACAGGTGTATTATATCAGAGTCAGCACAAAAACAGCCTGGTTCTCATGATAACTACTTTTCAAATCAAGTAGCAGAGTAAATGTGACTCCAATCCCCATAACTTATTAGTGGATTTGTTAACGACTCTCACTAGGCAGCCCTAAATAGGCTTCCTCTTGTATTGCCAAATTCTGCCTTTTGGAACATACAGAGCATGTTTTTCAGCTGACTCCAGCTCTTCCTGAAAATATTGTTCTTGATTTCCACAGTGAAAACGATCTCCCTCCCTACAAAAGAAGCTTAGAAAGTCAAATGAGGGGAAATGGTGGGTAAGAAATGAGAAATAGCATGGCAGACATTATGGACAGATCACACAAAGCAATATGAGGTACAAAGTTGATATGAGAGCTTTTTGCAGTAGCTATATTCACAAATTTGGGAACATCACCATGAGTTCTTCTGCCACAGTGCAATCAGAACCAGTATTACATTTGTTTTACAAAACGTATTTGGCAACTGTGATCCATAAAATTAGACGTGTAGAGAACTTCTTATACCTGCTCCTGGGATAACTGAAATGGATGTGACCGATGTCCTCTGTTAGAAAGGAAGTTTAGTACTAAATGACCCTCCATACAATAAAGGTGCATTCTAAACTGATATCTGCTATGTGAGTATCCTTTTAAGCCCCCACATCCCAGGTAACTTTCAAGGCTACCATCCAAATGTGGTAAGGAAGGGTCAGGTATATTTGCCAATCATCAGCACAACTGGAAATCTTCCACCAAGATGCACTCAAGTGATCCAGGCACCGATAACATTAGTGAATAATCCTGAACTAGACCACCTGTTGTGGGCTGACTTCACCAAGGACCACGAGTGCTTATTGAAAGACTTTTTGACACAACCATTAATGGAGGTATGCAATCAGATTTTGGAGGGGAAGAAGGCACCGGAATCGTGGAAAGAAGCTTTCATCACATTGATTCCTAAAGTGGAAACTGAAAAGACCCAACTTAAGAACTACCGTCCCATCTCACTCCTAAATGTGGATTACAAAATTTTTGCAGACATTTTGGCAAGTAGACTTAAAAAAGTATTAAATGAAGTAATTCATAAGGATCAGGCAGGCTTTCTTCCAGGAAGACATTTGTCTGATAACACTAGGAATATTATTGACATTTTGGAACTTTTGCAAACTAATATCAATACAAAATCAGTGTTAATTTTTGTTGATGCGGAGAAGGCCTTTGATAACATTTCTTGGAGGTTTATGAAGAAAAATTTGGAAGGGATGGGAGTGGGACGGGGGTTCGAAAATGGAATAGAGGCAATTTATTCAGAGCAGAAAGCTAAACTGATAGTTAACAATGTGGTGACAGAAGAGTTTAAAATTGAAAAAGGAACACGACAAGGTTGCCCCCTATCCCCTCTGCTTTTTATTTCTGTCCTGGAGGTGCTTTTGAACATGATTAGGGAAGACCGGTTGGTACAAGGAATACAGGTTGGAGTGAAACAATTTAAATTGAAAGCTTTTGCAGATGATTTGGTTTTAACACTACAGGAGCCAGAATCTAGTACGAAGAGAGTGTTAGAATTAATTTATGAATTTGGTCGGGTGGCGGGGTTCAAACTGAACAAGCAAAAAACTAAGGTTCTGGAGAAAAATTTGACACCTTTGGAAATAGATGGGTTTCAGAAAGAGACAGAGTTAAATGTTGTTAAAAAGGTAAAATACCTAGGGGTAAACTTGTCTACCAAAAATTTGAATCTATTTAAAGATAATTATGAAAAATGTTGGTTAGAAATTAAGAAAGATTTAGAGATCTGGTCAAGATTGAAACTTTCCTTGTTGGGTCGAATTGCAGCTATAAAGATGAATGTATTGCCGAAGATGTTATTTTTGTTTCAGACCCTACAGATCGTGGACAGAGTGGAATGTTTTGGGAAGTGGCAGAAGGATATTTCTAGGTTTGTCTGGCAGGGCAGAAAGCCCCGAATAAAATTTAAAATACTAACTGATGCAAAAGAGAGAGGGGGGGGGTTTGCCCTGCCAGATTTAAGGTTATATTATGAAGCTGCGGCTTTCTGCTGGATGAAAGATTGGTTACTTCTTGAGAACACTGATGTCCTAGATCTGGAAGGGTACAATAACGTTTTTGGATGTCATGCATATTTGTGGTACGACAAGGTAAAGGTTCATAAAATGTTTAAAAGCCATATTGTCAGGAAAGCTATATTTATGGTCTGGACAAAATATAAAGACTTATTAGAAGGTAAGACCCCGAGATGGTTATCACCAGTGGAGGCCAAGGTTCGAAAAAGACCCAATATGGAGGCCGGATGGCCGAAATACTGGGAAATAATAGAAAAAAATGGAGACAACTGGAGGCTGCAGAGCTTTGAAAAATTAAAGAATAGGGTGCAAGACTGGTTTCATTATGCCCAAATTCAAGAGGTTTTTAAGTCGGATAAAAAAATAGGATTCCAGGTGGAAAAATCGAAATTAGAGACAGAACTGTTAGAACCTAAGACCAAGGTACTCTCAAGAATGTATAACTTGCTGCTTAAATGGAACACTCAGGATGAGACAGTCAAATCAGCCATGATAAAATGGGCTCAAGATATTGGGTACAACATTATGTTTGAAGACTGGGAAAGGTTATGGACCACTGGAATGAAATTCACGGCATGTAATGCCCTGAAGGAAAATATTATGAAAATGATATATAGGTGGTACATGACCCCAGTTAAACTTGCAAAAATATATCATCGGTCCGATAATAAATGTTGGAAATGTAAGGGGGCTGAAGGGACATTCTTTCACCTTTGGTGGACTTGTCCAAAAGTGAAGGCCTACTGGGAAATGATCTATAATGAGTTAAAAAAGGTGTTTAGGTACACCTTTCCTAAGAAACCAGAGGCCTTCCTCCTGGGCATTGTGGACCAAAAGGTGTTAAAGAAGGATAGAACTTTTTTTATGTATGCAACTACAGCAGCAAGAATACTCATAGCAAAATATTGGAAGATACAAGATCTCCCCACGCTGGAAGAGTGGCAGACGCAATTGATGGACTATATGGAACTGGCTGAAATGACAGGTAGAATCCGAGATTTGGGAGAAGAAACAATGGAAGCGGACTGGAAAAAATTTAAGGACTATTTACAAAAACATTATAAGTTGTATGAATGTTAAGAACCTGCATGATTTGGAAACTCTAGCTCCTGCAACTAGACTGAGAAAACAGAAGACTAAGTTATAAGTAAGAAAAAGTTGAAATTTAAAGTTTTTTTTCTTTTTATGTATCATTTTAAGGTATAAATGGCTGATAAAAGGAACTTTAGATTTAGTATAATATTTTGAAAGATATAAATAAGGTACGAAACAAGGTAATAATTTGCTGATATGTTTTATTGTAAAGAACGCAGGGTGAGGGAGATGTGGGGAAGTCCAGTTAGTAATGTAAAAATGTATTTGAAAGTTGTTTTATTTCTTTTTCTGTTGTTTTTTTTGTTTGTTCTTTTTCTTTTTTTCTTTTCTAAGTCTCTATATTTCTGATCTTGTAAATTGAAAATGCAATAAAAATTTTATTTAAAAAAAAACAACAACCAAGGACCACGAGTGCTTCCTGACCACTCCAAAAGAACTTACCCACAAATGGGTGGCCATGTGGGTCACCTGCTGCCCACTCCAACCTGTGAAAGCCTCTTTCACTAGCTAGCTGGGGAACTTTCCACATGTGCCCAGACCCAGTGGGATAGCAGGCAACATGGACTGAGGTAGCCAGTCTTGCAATTACCAAATTAACCAAGTTAACATCCTGACTTGAGACTCTTGAGATTGACTGTCAGAGGAAGCAGGTCTCAGTGCTGAGGGGTGGAGGGCTTGTGTTTTGGACTCTAGTCTGGCTAACATGGTACCCTCTAAACATTTTGGACTACACCTTTCATCTTACTTGACTACCAGCCATGCTGGCTGGGACTGATGGAAGGGCACCTAGTTGCCTATTTCTGCACCGCTCTTAGACAGGTGAAACTTTATGCCTCACTGTGATGAGAACAGAGGCTTCCTCCTTAAACTGGGTGGGGGATAGTTAGTTAGTCTTTCTTCCTTCTCCTTTTCACCAGGCACATTCTGATAGTTCTACTTTGCATGCTTAACCTCTTGCTTTAAACATTCCTGGGGAATGGTAGAATTCCCAGGTAATTTTTTTAGTTTATCTGAGAAGATCTTATCTCGTTTGGAGAGTGGGGACACTAAAAACAGGAAGTAATGTGATGAGCCAATCAGGAAGCTTAGTAAGTAGAGCAGGACAGAGATATGGTAATTAGGCAACGAGCAACCAATGTTTGTTGAGAAGAATGTGTAGTTAGGTGTTTGTTTTAAAAAAAGAAAAACGTTTTAAGAGCTCATGTTTACTTAGAAGTAAGTCTTCAGTTCAATGGGACTTACCGTAATTCCTAGTCAACAGTGGTTCATGGCCTTTGGAATTCTGTCTTGAGCAAAGACAGGCTTGGTGCCCACTTTACTGTTAAGGCATCAGGTGAAAAGATTTTAGTTTCCCCAGGCTTTTAAGAATGCCTGGTGTTAGAATTTTTAGCTTAGAGCAGTTTAGATTCTATAGTCCATCTGAATGTATACCTGTGTGCCATTTTGTTGTGGTAGCTATTATTATTAGTAGTAGTAGTTTTTCCATTGTTTCTTATGACATTGTTAGCTGCCCTGGGAATTAAATTTACTGTGCAGGATATAAATTGTATAAATCAATTCATCAGTCAATGAACACATGAAGTAAATAAACAAACTAAAATAAGACAAACGGAAACAACATATAATGAATTAATTAGTAACTTGTATTAGGATTTCAGCAAGTGCCAGGAAAATTTGCTTTTCTCATACTAGCATATTAGCATACCAGTTATGTTAAATTGTAAAAGTTGGGGGTGTGGAGAGAGCATAAGTTTTGAGCAACAAAACTTTTAAGGAAGGAACTTGTCCTCATATTGAATTGTCAGCATAAGCTGAACACATTTTTTAAAAAAAGATTTTGAATAGCTACACTGACTTGTGACTTTTGTGTGTGTGCAAATGTATGTTTAGGATCTGTAGTACAGGGGCAGGAAGTGCACTGCCCAAGCACGAGACTCTTTTTCCTTCCATATATTGCAAACATCCCAATGTCTTACACTATTAATGGCTTTTAAACTGATGATTTATTTGGTGAAATTTTAAACTGGCTGATTTGGTCAGACTCTTGAGGGTTTTTTTTGTTTTTGCTACTACAAAACTTTTGTAAAGGTCAAATTTATATAAACCATACCCTCACCTTGGGGCATATTGTTTTGTAAATTGCATACCATCATTTACAAGTTACAAGTCATTTTCAGCATTCAGCCAATGTGCACAAATTATAGCATTTTTACAGAGAAGATGGAGCTCATCTTGAAATGAGTATATTAATTTTTTGAGCATTTACAAACATGGTAGCACCACTTGTTTTAAAGATGGTATCTGGCGCGGAATGTTAAAAAACGGAATATTGAGACCTGCTGGTTGGAAGTGCACAAAAAACATCTTGAAAATTGTGAAGCGGAAACTAGTTGCAATAGATCTCACAAACAATACGTGACTATTTCATCTGCGTTAATAAACTTGATACCATATGAGCTCCTTTGGTGCTCTGTTTTGAAATATTTCTAAAAATCTTAAACAGGCTATATCAGCTTCCAAATCTCATGCCACTGCCTTACCCTCAACACTTGCTCCCCTTTTCATTATAGCAAGCTGCTCTCACATATAACATAAAACAAATGCACTTGTATGTTGGAGGGTATATTGAAGTGGCAGTCAGGAATCTAGCAACATTGGCATCAAATTTTATGATGCTTTAATTTTGGCTTGGGTTGAACAATCTGTATATGAATTGAATATGCCCTTATGAATATTGGTGTTAAGTGTGGCAAGGCTGCTACAGATTGAGTGTGCAGGGTCATAAAAACAAAAACAAAAACAAAAAGATTTTTCTAACACTGTACCCTGAATCTCAGGAAACTATTGACGCGGGATTTATAGGGGTGGGGTAATGGGCAGGGCGTGAGGACTAGCTGATTTTGGCACCATTCTATTGTTGGAAAGCAGACTATTGTGGGGAATAGATGGGTTTAACCCATAAAAAAATGCAAAAACAAATGTGTTGGGGGGAAATTTTATATCCCAAGGTGCGTGCTTTCTTATTTATTTTCTTATTTATTTATTTATTTATTTATTTATTTATTTGTTTATTTATTTATTTATTTTCTTTCTTTCTTTCTTTCTTTCTTTCTTTCTTTCTTTCTTTCTTTCTTTCTTTCTTTCTATCCTGTTCTGTAATTTCATATAAAATTGTATCTATGCTGTGTGCAAAATCTCAATTAAAACCAGAACAATAATATGATCAAAGCATAATGCATTAAAGAAACAGAAATACAGAATGGGTCGTCTGACAAAAAGGCTATAAAAACAGTAAATCATTTTCATACGAAGGCTGAAAAGAAGTAGAACTGAAACAACCCATTCTTAAGTATCTCAGGATAGTTAATATGTCTCAAAAACCAAACCAAGGCTGTGATGTCAGAAGAAGTGTGCTTCCCGGGGGTTCGTTTTTATTTGGAAAAAAAATCTTCCTTATATTTCTTCCTTTTCCAGAAACTATTGCAGAGGTTTTTGGTAGGTTTGGATTTTTGTGTGTTCTATTTTGTTTTTGCACATTGCTTGAAGTAAAAATAAGAATAACTTTAAAAAATATTAACACTGTATCCTCACATGTTGGTTATTTCAAATGTCATTTCTAGATTTTGAAATATTTAATCATTTGCAGTTGCTTAAGACAAAAAAGCACAGCAGCAGCGAAAATCAGCCAGTTTGGAGGATATTTTTTGGTACCAGAATAAAAACTACAAATGGTAAGTTCTCAGAATTTCAGGGCAATGTTTACTACTGCGCAATAGAAGGACTATACTGTAGGTCTATGGGTGTGTAAATTCTGCAACAAATATGCACTGAGAGTGTAACTGCAACCACAAAGGTCTGGGTTACCATTAAAATATACTGGAGCAAGAGATGATTGCATGGGAAGCTGGAACTGCCCTACCTGAGCCAGGAAGGCTGATATTCTATCAGCTAAATGGATACTTTTGGAAAACGAACTACAGAATTAAGCACACATTCAATAACACATCAATCAGAAAATAAGTATTGTACCATCACTGTACCATGTACCTATGGGATCGCCTCTCCTGGTATGCCCCGCGGAGCACCTTAAGGTCCACAAATGACAACACTTTGGAGGTCCCAAGCCGCAAGGTGGTTAGATTGGTCTCAACTAGGGCCAGGGCCTTTTCAGTACTTGGTAGAACGCTCTGTCACATGAGACTAGGGCCCTGCGGGACTTGACATCTTTCTGCAGGGCCTGCAAGACAGAGCTGTTCCACCTGGCCTTTGGTTTGGACTCAGTCTGACCCTTGTTTGCATGGTTTTGATCTATGGGCTACTTTTAAAATGAGGCTGCATTTTAAATTGTATTTTAGCCTGTATTTTAAATTGGTCCCCCCCATTATATTTTTATTGTAATTTTACTAGTGTTAGCCGCCCTGAGCCTGGCTCTGGCCAGGGAGGGTGGGGTATAAATAAAATTTATTATTATTAATAATAATCAATAGAGCTGGAGTGTATGTGTCAACTCTCCCACCTGCTGTCTAGCAAGTAATGCAACTCAAATACTTTGATAGTATGTATGGTGGGAAATTAGGAACTTCCAGTGATAATGCTCTTTCCATTCTCATTCTTCTACAGTGTAGGAGTCATAGATTTACAGTGCCACTGAGCTGATGGTAAGGCTTCCATCAGTGGAATGGAGAGGGAAGCAATTTTCTGTGATCCTCCATTCCCTTGTAGCACTCCCCACTAAATCTGCTCCAGAAGGCATCCCCAAAACACACATGTGGAGCAGATGCAGGTTAAGTGTGAGGGACTGCAGGCAGGAGGGAAGCAACTTTATTCCATTTTTAAAATAAAATAATATTCCATGGTTTAAAGTATGACTATATATATATATATATATATGCTTTCGTAGATTTTCACGGGTACAGGAATGCAGGTTTTGGTGTCCTCGGGTGTCTTCCCGTGTAAAAGTTGGGGTGTCTAGGCGACGTTTCGACGAGGTCTCACTCGTCATCTTCAGGCTGGTGCTTTCGGCTTCTTGTTACTCTGTTCCAGTAACAAGAAGCCGAAAGCACCAGCCTGAAGATGACGAGTGAGACCTCGTCGAAACGTCGCCTAGACACCCCAACTTTTACACGGGAAGACACCCGAGGACACCAAAACCTGCATATATATATATATATATATATATATATATATAGAAAATGGCTCCCCGCATCAGTCCGCTGATGCAACTTTACTCTGAGTTGAGCAATACTGCTAGATACAATGCTAAGGGTGGAAAATACTTTCTGGTTCTCACTGAAAAACAAACATCATATTAGTTATAAAAGCAGTCAGTGCATCTTTAAAATTTAGGCACCTATGCTATGAATGCATGATTCTCAGCAGTAGTGAAAAAATGCACTACAGGTACTATATCACCTGTGCCATTTAACAAGATTGATCAATGCCTCCTTTTGGTTTAATTGTGGTGACAACATTTAGCCAACTAAAAATAATTAAATGCACAAAAATTTTTTTTAGAGCCCTGAGGATATTTTGGAGGGGAAAATACTGCCAAAGGCTTTTGCTTTAGAGCTTCAGTTGCATTTAATGCAATTTTTATCAATAACTCAGCAGCTCATATTACTACAGCCCCATTGAAATTTTCATGCTGGGAAATCTAATTCATCCAATACATGAATCCATCACTTACAGTGCCTCTTTCTCAAATGCTATAAAACTTCCAAACCCATAGATTTGTCTCCAACAAAAAATAACATGAAGGGGCCTTTCAATCAATAATGGAATCCCTCTGATTCTGGTACCAGCTGAATATTTTCTCCAACTTTGCTTTTGTTCTTCTGGGTAGAGGCCCACAAGGGAAAGAGCTTGTTTTCACTCGCAGCCTCATCAATACCTAAATCCTGGTGAACAAGTGACACTGAGAAGCTGTAATCAATAGCTCCCTCTGCGTTTTTTCTTCTGGTCAAATGGTTCAGCACTACTGACAGGCTTGACACTTAGAACATGATGCTAAATCTTTATCAACAGCCAGCTAGGTGACTGGCAGAACAAGACTCAGGGTGGTCATTAACGCTCGTGGCAATCTGTGAATAAACTAACTCCTCAATAATGTGTTTGTTTAGAAAAAGGTGAGGGGGGAAAAACTCCCTGCACAATGTATTGATTGCTTTTGAACTGCATTTAGCAATTTCAGTCTGAGGATGGAACAGAAAGTTGCACAACTGTGATGCTCTGCTTGTTAGGGGTTTTCAATTTGATACAGCGGAAAACTGACCATCCTATTATACTGGTTGATAGACTGAATAGTTACAGAAAGCTGCCAAACTGTCAAAAATAGATCAGGGAGGCCATAATGGAAACAGCTGAAATATCAAGTTATAACACACAACAGAAATCACACTTAGCAAAAAATAATCTTTCGGTTTGTTCATGTCCTATTGCTTTTTCTCCCCCCTGTTCTGTGATAGAAACAAATACTGTAATATGAACCAGCATGTGTTCCAGTTTTATTGCTAGCCACCTAAGGAATTAATGCACAACTAGGTTTATGTGCGTACCACATTCCAAATCAATGCTTCACAATCTTCTCTTAAATGCACAATTACTCCATTCAGTCTTGAATGTTTTAAACATTTTGACTGAATAACACACTTCACTTATGCTAGATCGATGTTAGTGTCAGGTTTTAGCTTGAATGATAACATAAGCATATAAAATTGGCAACAACAAAAATCCTAGGCAGTTACTGCAGCTTGTACTAGCAGTTCTACTAAACATACGATATTTAAGTCATAGAAGAATCATTTATGATAGTCTTGGACAAATCAGCCCAACATTCTCCAATTCCCAGGGGTCTGTATGATTTCTTTTTGATCTTCCCATCCTATTCTAATGAGATTTTTAATTGAACTTTATGGGTTCCTTTTAAGGACTGCAGCCATCACAATCAATCTAAACTGCACTAAACTATTTGAAGTTTTCTTCACAAAAAGGTGAGCCATCTCCACCAAGTCCTTGGCATAATTTAAAGCAAAGATGTTGCATCTCTCAGCTGCTGCCAGCACCTTTTCCACCTTCTCATAAAGTTGAAGGTCAGTGTATGAATTATGTGATCAACCTAACTACAAAAGGAGACCTGTAGAATGCACACTCCAGAAATTAGGTGGGCAAGATCTGCAGTGTGAAATAACACTTTTTCTTAGGGAAACAAATCAGGGATATTAGAAATATCGACTCTCATAGCCTTTTTAAAAAGTCTGATTTCTAGTAACACTCCAATTCCAGATCCTCACAAGATCATGTTTTCCTATATTAGCAAAGACAATTCGGACTGATGTCTGTACAAATTGTAAATATGGTCATTTTATTCAGTGCTTTTTTTCTTTAAAAAATGTTTAGGGGTACTCTCATTTTCCTACTCATATTGAAATACTGCCCTTCAACGAGGCCAAACCAAAATTCACAAAATGTTTAGGGGTATGCGTCCCCCCCCCATGTCCCCCCAGAAAAAGCACTGATTTTATATATACTGGTTGCATTGTGTTTTGTGAATGCAATGAAATGCTTTGCAATAGCCCAATAATATGTAGCCTTTCTGCAAAAAGCACTATACTAATTAAGCAATCTCTTGTGGGTCCATAGGATCCAATGCCTATAGAGTGCCTATATCGTCCACATTCATGTTAATTCAGAGGACAGCTCTAGGCATGCAAAGGCATCCATTCATAGAGCTGTCTTCTTGATTAAAGAAGAGTTTCATGTATGCACTGAAATCTAGACTGATGGAAATAATTTTATATATTTTGTTTTAATGTAAGTGAAATATTAGCAAAACGTTTACAGTTAAATTTGATATTTATTTATTTAAGAGCATGTATAAAATGCTTAGCATTTTAAAAAAATATCTCTAAGTGGAATACACTTTGAACAATACAGAAACAATATCTAGTGAAACAAAATACAACCTAAAACCAATGAGACAACAGCGTAAAAGAACATAAAACAAAGATTCATAGACATAAAAAAAAAAGAGTCTGATGTTCTAGATCAGGAAATACATGGACAAAAAGAGAAGTATTTGCAAAACATCTGAAGCAACTGCTGGTTCCTCGTGCCACAAATCAGGAGCAACAGCAGAAAATGCTTGTCTTTGGGTCATTATCCTACAATATTCTCGCACTGTTCTGCTCCTGAATAAGCTCACCTACCAGGGCAACCAAGGCCAATTACATTCCCAAAGTGGGCCTGAACCCAGAATGAAATGGGTTGAGATAATCAGGTTCCTCCAAGAGTATCTGCAACTGGACTGCCACCATCCTCTCAAGTACCTTACCCATAAAAGGGATATTAATGACCAGGGAGTAGTTGTCAAGTTCTTCAGGGTCCAGGAAGAGCTTCTTTACAAGTTGGCCACCCTACCATCCCCCTTCAAGGAATCAGGCACCTCACTCGCCCACACACCAAGATGAGTTAACCACTCCCTGGACCTACCTGGCCAGCCCCTCTCAGCTAGCTGGCCCGCTACTCAAGGATGTAATGTTGGCAGAAAAGTAAGCCTTATCTGCCACCTTCACCACCATGTAGGAGGCACGGCTCTGCGCTCTGATCAACTTTGCACTTTGACTCTTACACCACTTGTCCTCTAACCTTTTCCCTGGAAAACAAGGAAGCCTACCAGGCTCCACGGTGTCAGAGGGGCCCCCAGGAGCAATCAGGTCAACAGCCTGACACTCCTCACTATTTCATAGCAACACCAAGGCACTGACAGGATCACCAGCTTTGGTTTGTGGAAAATCCTCTGTAGCATTCAGGAATCCCTGGGATTCCATACCTTTCCAGGGGTGAGTCGGCCTAATGGGCCCCATGCCCTTGTAGATGGGGATTGGAGCTGTAAAACCAATATTTCACCAGACAATGGCCTGTCTATGATAATGGAGAAAATTCACCCCTCTCCTATTCAGCCAACTCCACTCACACCCTGCATCAAGACTGTGTCCTACCCTATGATGAGAACTTGTGACAACCCCATGGTTGCTATGAAATCCTGAGCTGGTATAGTCAAGGTAGGCTTGGTGTGGATATTGAAGTCTCCCAGAACTAGCACCCTGGGGTTCTCCAACACCACACTTCAGCCCACCTCAGCCAGCTAGGCCCACCTCAGGCAACAAAGTGGATAGTACAACACCAACAGCTCCAATCTGTCCTGTTGGTCAACACAAGGCACAGGTCCTCAAAGCCTACCTCATAATTGAGAAGCTTCATGGTGAGCATGAAGGAAATTTTATGGACTACAGCAAGTGCTGTATGCTAAGGTGGAGATGTCTGAATTAGCTTCATACTCTCTCTATATGTAGCTTCAGCTTCTTTCAATCTACGCCCAAGCTGGTGGAAGAGACTCATGATACTAGCAGTCATATTGAGTGCAAATGAGTCTTGAAGGTAAATGGCAGGAACAAGATACCACACAAACCTTCCCATTCTCACTCAGAATCAGTTGCTACTAGCTGTTCCAGGACTCAGCTCTGCCAAGTTGCCCCACATGACCAGTACCCATGCACCCCAGACTTCAGTGTTTGAATGTGGGGTATCATGACTCAAAAGCATTAAAAAAATATTGCTTTTCAGGTTCTAGGACTGAGCTCTGGCATGGAAAATTCTGGTTCAGATTTAGCCCTGGCTGCTTCTGCCTTTCTTTGGGCAACATAGTGATGAATGATTGATTGATACCGCTGAACCATTAGCTCTGGTGCTAGTACCCGAAGTTCAAAAGGCTGCAGGGCTTTGGATCAGTTGTTGCATCAAAATGCAATTAAATGCTGCAGAGAAAATATATGATGGGGATGCTGCTACTGTTTAGGGGCTTTCCCCCCCCATAAAGGGGAGACACTTTCAAATGCAAACCAAAGCAAAGCATTACAAGGCCAGAATCCTTCCCCCCCCTTCCCTGTCCTTTGATAATGAAAGCAAATCAGTAAGGTCATTCTAAAACTTTGTGCCAGCACCTAGATAGCTTCACACTTACAACATAGGTCACAATAACAAATGCCAGCCAATTCTCATGCCAAGGTAATAATATGAAATTAAAAAATATCTGAGGCAATTGTCAGACACACGTCACTAATGGGGCAAAAATGACTAAACTAATGTATAATTATATCCCTAGCTTGCTACAACTAAAAGGCTGTGTTCTACATTGCCTAAATTGGTGAGAGTCTTTAATGGAGCTATGCCACAGGAATACGGAGACAATGTGACTCGCTGTGCGAAGGAGGCTGGAACGTGCCTGTCTCCCAAAATCCAGAACCTGACACATTGGGGATCCAAGTCAAACTTGTTCCTATATGAGTGCAGAGGGCATTCTGCCCTTTCCCACCATATGAGCTCATGTAACCAGAACTGTTTGCAGGTAATGAAACAAAATGTGTTACCTCCGCACCACCCTAATGCTATTAAGAATCTAAAAGACGATCTCATCTCTGAGTGGGACTAGTACCTATCCAAAAAGCATAAGCCTTTTATTTCATTGAAGAAAAAAGAAAGGAAAATGAACTAAATTTGTACAGGTGGATGCATTAAAATAAATGCAGCACTCCTATTTCAAATAAATGATGGAGGAAATAAATCATATTAAACTGGTTTATGCATTAATGCTGATTAAAAACACTTACTGACCTTATTACTCATGGGTAGAGTAGTTTTCACAGCAGATATATTTAATCTAATGACATTTAGCCCGCAAAGCTTTCTATCTAAAACCACCATCTTCCATCAACTTTATTTTAAAAGTTGACATGAACTTACAGGATTGCTTCTCATTGCTCCTCCCACAGCTCTGGCTGCCTTGCTGTTGCCTGCCAGGTCCGCTAATTGCTTGTAAGAAACTGCCTCTCCAAATTTCACATCTCTCAACAGGGTCCACAACACTTCTCTGGTGAATGAAGCTGAAAAGGAAAAATAAAAGAAAAATAAAAAAGGAAGAAGCAACACAATGTTCAGAAGCAAGGCTTTTTTTTTTTATCTACCCAAGACAAAAATAGTCAGGAAGACTGACATTTAAACTAGGGTATGAAGAGCAACATTTTCTCTTTCGAATTAGCACACCAATCAGTTCTATTATTGTGTTCTATATTTAAATTCATGATTATTAGAGACTGTGCTCCAAGTAATTGATCACTATTAAAAAGGCATTCAGTGCTTTGATTTTCCTATATTTTTAATTTGCTTCCAGTACAATTATCCTGTTAACACATACAATGTGCTTTCCCATTAAATTGGCAGAGTATAAATTAGCATACAGTCAAATTAAAAAAAAAAAAGAAGGGGAGGAAGGGAATAACTGGCGGTACTTATTTTATAAAGCTTGTATTTCCTAATTTCAAACTTCAGCTGGGTCACACTATAAAGGAAGCCCTACAGCCAGCAGACTGTATTACCCTAGCTGACTGTTTTTATTTTTTATTTTACCCCCAGCAAAGACCCTCTAGCTACCATTTAGCATTGTAGATATCAGAAACTGCCTGTGTCTCTGAAAATTTGCTGCACATTTAAATGGGGGAAGAAGAAAAAAACTCCTTTTAGAAATCAAAGACTTATTAATTTTCTGTCTAGTTACACTTGATTTTCATATTGTTCTTAATAAGGCATGGAGGGAAGCAAAAGAACATGGCAACCTGCTAACGTAGCTGCTGCCTCATAATGAGACATTCATCTATGGCAGGGGTTAGCAAACTTTTTCAGCAGGGGGCCGGTCCACTGTCCCTCAGACCTCATGGGGGGCCGGAATATATTTTGGGGAAAAAAATATTAACGAATTCCTATGCCCCACAAATAATCCAGAGACGCATTTTAAATAAAAGCACACATTCTACTCATGTAAAAACACCAGGCAGGCCCCACAAGGCAGGCCCCACAAATAACTCAGAGATGTATTTTAAATAAAAGCACACATTCTACTCATGTAAAAACATGCTGATTCCAGGACCGTCTGCGGGCCGGATTTAGAAGGTGATTGGGCAGGATCCAGATTCCAGGCCTTAGTTTGCCTACCCATGATCTATGGTGATTAAAAATTGCCTGTAGCTGACCCGGCATGATCCAACTACAGGCACCGTTGCAGCAGATGGCGCTTTGCTGAGTTTTCTCCAGTCTGAAACTCTGATGCACCTGCGCTGCCCAAGTCTAACGCACATAGACCTACTTTAAACATTACAGTGGTACCTTGGTAAGTCGAACGGCTTGGCTCCCGAACAAATCGGCTCCCGAACACCACAAACCCGGAAGTGAGTGTTCCGGTTTGCGAACTTTTTTGCAGAAGCAGAACGTCCTATGTGGCTTCCGATTGAGTGCAGGAAGCTCCTGCAGCCAATCTGAAGAGGTGCCTTGGTTTTTGAATTGTACAAGAATACCTTGGGAGCTGCTTTTCTTGTAGAGTCATCCCAATCAGCTGCTGAAATGTTTGGAGGCCTATAACCAAAAGGGTTCTGCCAAGCTGGTGTGTTGGAAAAATTCACGTTACTGACTGTGTCCACATGGGCTCAGAGAGTGTCTTTGGAAAAGAGAGCATTAGTCCACCACTTTTCCTTCCCAGCAGTTGAAACAAAAAAGAAGAGTTTGATGCACGATACCTAGGTAGAAACATAACATCCTCATTCACCTCACTATGGCGAGAAAATGGGGAAATTTCACATCTGCTCTGAGCTACATTTCCCCATGTTTCTTCCTCCACCTTGCATCCAAGCAGAGAGCTAAGAAGGCAGACTGAATCATTGAACATGCAAACTAGAGAGTTCAGCTTACCATGGATCACGCCCCCCCCCCCAAAAAAAAACCTTCTACTTGAAAGACAATGGCAGTGAGGAAGCTCAAGCTGAAATGGCAAGCAGTGCTTTTGAGGCTAACAAACTTAAGGTTTTCAGGAGGGTAAATTACATTTCTATTCTGTCAATATAACAAAAAAGTCACTCACACAATACGCAGTCTGGGAAAAGTATTCTCTCTTTGTTCTGAAACCCACCTACTTTTATGTTTGTTTTAAATAATATTTTAAAAAAATCACTTCTTAACTGAACAGAATGATAATCACTTCATTGAAAAAAAATCTGTTTAGCTTTTATTATAACATTAAGCAAATTAAACATCAGCATAATCCAGGTGATACTAGAAAAGGGTCATCAAAGAAATTAACTTTGTTGTTCATTAATTTACATGGATTAGTAGAGGGCGAAGAGATAGCAAATCTGCTCTAGTTTTTTATGATATAATTTCAAACTGTACACCATTTGTGGCACTAGGGTGACTTTGGGGTTAATCAGACTGATTTGTCCTTTTAATTGCTTTCTATTCAAAGAAAATTCATTAGATAATGTTCTCTTCAAAATTCATGAATCAATTTAACTGAAGAAACCATATTAACAGCTTTGGGTTCATTAGCACATGGAGTTGTGTTACTAGCTGATTGCTAGGAGAGTTTCCTTAGGCAAACAGATTTTGTTTACTGTCATTTCTTTAGAAAGGCCTATTTTGAAATCCAATTGCAACAAGGGAAGAGTGGATTTCCCCCATTCCATTTCATTATTCTTCTGTGGGTTGGGCTGTGCCCCCATGCGCTGCTCTGCCTGCCTTTTGATTTTACAAGGTGAATTTTGATAATTAATTTTAGAAACAGGGGGCTCTTATCAGTTTGCTCTTGACTTAAGCTTCCCATCCTTTCATGTGATGCATACTGGGAAATGTAGTCTTGCAGCCACCCACAGCAGGCTCAGCTGATGGCAATTGCCCCCCTCCCGCCCACCCCGGCAGTCTCCCTGTCAGGTTAATGACTCCTTGGGGCAGGTCCTGAAGATATATTCTGCACGGCACAAAAGCAGTGCACCACCATAGCAGAAGCCAACTGGAATCAAAGGCAGGCTGATGTTATAAAAGCAGCTTGCATGAAACTGTTAGGAGTGCAGACAGGCAGACAGCAAGCACAGGGCAAGAGCAAAGGAATAGTTCTTGCAATGAAGTAAGCAAGCCCCCCCCCCCCCCAATCTGTACTGTGACTGGTTAATCTGGAATCAGGGGCGAGTAGTGAGACAGACAAGTTTATGGATGAAACCAAACTATTTAGGTTAGCAAAAATCCAGGTGGATCTTTTCAGAGATACTACAAAATGACCAGTGGATAGTCAGTGTAAGTAAATGTAAAGCAAGGTTTGGGCAGCTTTTTTTAATGCCTGAAGTCTGCATTCACTTGGGCCCAACCCTCACCTCAGGAGGCTGCATGCCAGTGGTGGAGCGTGGCCAACAAAAACGTGGACAGGGCTGGGGAGGTATGTTATTTGGTACTGCTCATATTGATCCAGAGCACACACAAAAATGCATACCTAACAAGGTAGTGAGAGGCGCCACCCCACACTCATATGCTCATACATGCCCCATGCACACAACACTTGCACATTTTCAGGCGCTAACAGAGAATTCAGTGTGTGTGTGTGTGAGAGAGAGAGAGAGAGATAGTCTCAGAGCTGCTTCCCTTAAACTAACTACAGAGGTACCTCGGGTTAAGTACTTAATTCGTTCTGGAGGTCCGTATTTAACCTGAAACTGTTCTTAACCTGAAGCACCACTTTAGCTAATGGGGGCCTCCTGCTGCTGCTGCGCCACTGGAGCACGATTTCTGTTCTCATCCTGAAGCAAAGATCTTAACCTGAAGCACTATTTCTGGGTTAGTGGAGTCTGTAACCTGAAGCGTATGTAACCTGAAGCGTATGTAACCCGAGGTACCACTGTATAGTGTTTGCTGCCTACAGGATGAAATTAACATTTCAGATACATTTTTAAATGATGCTTGTGCATGTTTATAAAATGATTCTCTCTCTCTCTCTCTCTCTCTCTCTCTCTCTCTGTGTGTGTGTGTGTGTGTGTATGTGTGTGTGTATATAAATGTATCTGAAATTTTAATTTCATCCTGTAGGCAGCAAACACAATAATTAGTTTAAGGCAAGCAGCTCTGTGACTGTGCCAAATATTTTATTACTAAATTCCCTGCTAGTGCCTGAAAATATAATCTACTCAAAATGAGGTGGCTGACCTTCCCAAATGTTCAATATGGATGCAAATATTGGCCATGGCTAAATATATAGGAAAAATATGCACTGATATCCACATTCTCTGTTTATAGTCCAAGGTAATGAAGAAAGTAAGGACATTCCACTGAACTTATACAAACCTATGAGCAATGCAAGCTCCACTTGTTACATCTTTCCCCCCTCATCTGCCAAGCGTTGCAAGACTGCCCCACCCCAAACCCGCCAAGATGGGAAATTTATGGTTAAGCCTAGATTTTGTTTTCCCTGCAAGGTCTGGGTAGGGCAGCTTTATAAAACTGGGATGCAGAAAAGCAGTTCACCCCCAAGGGCAGAAAGGGTTCTATCTGCTGAGCAGTAGGTTAGATGAGTGTTCAATGAATGCATGTTTCAATGACTGCTGTTAACATAAACAAATCCATTGGTAATGCAGTGAAGATATGCACCAGAAGGTCTTCAAAATGCTCCTAACTCGCTTTCATGTATTACTTTATGACAAAGACTCTCCTCCCTGAAAGAGAGGGGAGTGGTTGTGGGCGGGAGCCCGAGCACCGCCCAGCAGGGGGCATTTGCCCCCTGCCTCCAGCTCACCTGGCTGGCGCTCACGCCCCCCCCCCCGTGGCCATCCAACCAGGTGCCACGGAGGGGGCGTGTTCAGCAGCCTTTTGCTGCAGCGCCAGCCTCTCCCTGGCCTCATTCCTCGTCGTCGTCCCGTTGCGAGTCACCCACCCGCCACTCCCTTTTAGTTAGGGCCTAGGTCATTGGCCTTGCTATGGACCTTAGGTTGGTCGCCCTGGTTGTCGGGGGGGCCTGGTAGGAGTTTTTCCATTTGGCATTAGGCTTTTTGGTTTTTTCGCCTACCTCATAGCAATCGTCACAACTTTTGTGGTATTGGTGGGTAGGTTAGGCATTGGAATAATGTGTTGTGGTGTGTCGAAGTGCTAGGTGTGGCCATCGCCTATGCCTTCAATGTTTAGGGGTATTCCGTTAAAGGAATCTGGCGGTCATGTATTCTGTCCGATGCCTGCTTGGCGGGAGGCCATGGCACGACCCTCAGTGACAGCAGGAGGTGAGCCTATAGTTGGATCAGCATCAACAGGCTCCACCTACTGGTGAATAAACCCACTTGTTTCGATCCAATGCCTAAGCCAATACCTTTTCATTGCTGTAATCAATAAAGTTGTGGCCTTTTCTAGCCCATTAACCTTATATCACGTGTCTTTGGGTCTTCATTTCACTTCGCGGGGTCGGGTCCTCGAACCACAAAGTAAGATTGTTCTGACACTGAGATTCAGTGTAGCTGTACATAGGCAGCACCCTTCTTCAGTAATTGTTGTTATATCCAGGGGCACTTGCTTTCCCAATTACTGTATTTTTCTGTGTATAAGACTAGGTCCCCCCCCCCCAAAATGTAAAAAATCATGGGGCATCTTATACACGGGGCCATCTCCCCCCATTTTCTTAAATCTGAGTCTCCCAAAATATACATGGGGGCAACTTATAGACGGGAAAATACGGTATTTGGAGCAATGCTAAGGATTACAAAGCACCTGCAGTTTTCTCATATGAGAGCAGCTTCTTCCAGGCCATTTTTGCAAATGTATGGACTCTGCTGCAAACTGATGCTTTTTGATAGGCAAACAAATTACAGAGGAGCAACAGGATTATGAAAATGTTTAAATTCCAGATATGCCCTCAAATATAAATTTGTGGGTCAGGTGGAAACACATTCTTTTAAAAAAATGACAATTTCTTAAGCGTCAACTTCATTAGTTGAAGCATGGTTTTCCTATCATATATAGAGTTAGCTGCGGACGAGATAGATATCAAGACTTCTTTAACCCCCTTTCATCTTGCATTATTTTCTTTCATTCTGTTTCCCTTTGGCAAGTTTAGTTGCCGCCTTCGCTACAGCTCTGACTGCGTTCCTGCTGCTTCCAACATTGTAGATAAATCTACCTGACAGGGGATGCTACGGAGAGGCAAAAGTCCATTCCTTATTTCAAAGGACACAATAGATATTTTGCCTCTCAAAAGATATGTATGGTGAGGAAATCTGAGTTCATACTGAACTTTGGTCTGCTGCTTTGATCAACGATGTATCACCGAAAATGACTGATACAACAAATGCCCAGAGACCCAGCAAACATGCAAGTGGACTGTTTTTCGAAGAGAGGATATTTGAGTTTCTGATGGTGTTCAAATTTTGCCCTCTTATCATGGGGCAGAAATTTCCCTTCAGTATCCACAACTGGGTAATACTTTTATTAGGATCAAGCAAAATGCCAAAGAATGGTCTTCAAGAGTTCTCCAGATCTTTTTGTTAGGTTAGACGTCACACCAAGATTTTATAGTTTTCATGAATGGAAACTATAATCCAGACTGAGAAACTTAAGCACCTCCCTTTCAACAGGGGGGTCCTTGCAAATCCCTACCTTAATCAAGAAGGAGCTTGCATTGGAATTCCACTGAACTAAGCAGAATTTAACCCTTCCTTCACCAGCTGCTAAACAGGGATTACATTCTACTTATTTAGCTGCGTGCCTACACTCTGTCAACACAGCAGGACTTCATCTTTCAACCCATCAGATGACAATACAAGCGATATTAGCTGATGAGTGGGTAATCATAATTTGGGGGGAAATGGCCCATGTGCCAACATGGAACCCTAGGTGTGCAAAGATTGACCTGTGAACCGGAGGAACCCCATTCCTGCTATAATCAGAGGAATATGGTTCTCTACCGCCTTGCAACATGGACTTGTATTTTGTGGTTACATTCATAGAATCATAGAATCATAGAGTTGGAAGAGACCACAAGGGCCATCGAGTCCAACCCCCTGCCAAGCAGGAAACACCATCAGAGCACTCCTGACATATGGTTGTCAAGCCTCTGCTTAAAGACCTCCAAAGAAGGAGACTCCACCACACTCCTTGGCAGCAAATTCCACTGTCGAACAGCTCTTACTGTCAGGAAGTTCTTCCTAATGTTTAGGTGGAATCTTCTTTCTTGTAGTTTGGAGCCATTGCTCCGTGTCCGCTTCTCTGGAGCAGCAGAAAACAACCTTTCTCCCTCCTCTATGTGACATCCTTTTATATATTTGAACATGGCTATCATATCACCCCTTAACCTCCTCTTCTCCAGGCTAAACATGCCCAGCTCCCTTAGCCGTTCCTCATAAGGCATCGTTTCCAGGCCTTTGACCATTTTGGTTGCCCTCCTCTGGACACGTTCCAGTTTGTCAGTGTCCTTCTTGAACTGTGGTGCTCAGAACTGGACACAGTACTCCAGGTGAGGTCTGACCAGAGCAGAATACAGTGGCACTATTACTTCCCTTGATCTAGATGCTATACTCCTATTGATGCAGCCCAGAATTGCATTGGCTTTTTTAGCTGCCGCGTCACACTGTTGGCTCATGTCAAGTTTGTGGTCAACCAAGACTCCTAGATCCTTTTCACATGTACTGCTCTCAAGCCAGGTGTCACCCATCTTGTATTTGTGCCTCTCATTTTTTTTGCCCAAGTGCAATACTTTACATTTCTCCCTCTTAAAATTCATCTTGTTTGTTTTGGCCCAGTTCTCTAATCTGTCAAGGTCGTTTTGAAGTGTGATCCTGTCCTCTGGGGTGTTAGCCACCCCTCCCAGTTTGGTGTCATCTGCAAATTTGATCAGGATGCCCTTGAGTCCATCATCCAAGTCATTGATAAAGATGTTGAATAAGACCGGGCCCAAGACAGAACCCTGTGGCACCCCACTAGTCACTCTTCTCCAGGATGAAGAGGAACCATTGATGAGCACCCTTTGGGTTCGGTCAGTCAGCCAGTTACAAATCCACTGAGTGGTAGCATTGTCAAGATCACATTTTACCAGCTTCTTTACAAGAATATCATGGGGCACCTTGTAAATGCCTTGCTGAAATCAAGGTAGGCTACATCCACTGCGTTCCCTTCATCTACCAGGCTTGTAATTCTGTCAAAAAACGAGATCAGGTTAGTCTGACATGACTTATTTTTCAGAAATCCATGCTGACTATTGGTGATCACAGCATTCCTTTCTAGGTGCTCAGAGACTGTTTGCTTAATGATCTGCTCCAGAATCTTCCCTGTTATTGATGTCAGACTGACTGGGCGGTAATTATTTGGGTCCTCTCTTTTCCCCTTTTTGAAAATAGGGACAACATTTGCCCTCCTCCAGTCTGCCGGGACTTCGCCTGTTCTCCAGGAATTCTCAAAGATGACTGCCAGTGGTTCTGAGATCACATCTGCCAGTTCTTTTAATACTCTTGGATGCAGTTCATCTGGCTCTGGAGACTTGAATACATCTAAACTAGCCAAATATTCTTGTACTATCTCCTTAGTTATTCTGGGCTGTGTTTCCTCTGCTGAATCATTTGCTCCAAATTCTTCAGGTCGGGCATTGTTTTCTTTATCGGAGAAGACTGAGGCAAAGAAGGCATTGAGGAGTTCAGCCCTTTCTGTGTCCCCTGTTTGCATTTCACCATCTTCTCCTCTGAGTGACCCCACTGTTTCTTTGTTCTTCCTTTTGCTACAAACATACCCATATAAGCCTTTTTTTGTTGCTTTTAACCTCTCTAGCAAGCCTGAGTTCATTCTGTGCTTTAGCTTTTCTGACTTTGTGTCTACACGTGCTGGCTATTTGTTTGAATTCCTCTTTGGTGGTTTCCCCCCTTTTCCATTTTTTGTACACATCCTTTTTTAATCTTAACTCAGTTAAAAGTTCTTTAGATAGCCACCCTGGCTTCTTTAGGCACCTTCCATTTTCCGTCTCCTTGGTATTGCCTGAAGTTGTGCTTTTACTATCTCCCTCTTAACAAACTCCCAGCCATCATGAACTCCCTTTCCTTTTAGTATTACTGTCCATGGGAACTCACCCAGCACTTCCCTAAGTTTTATGAAGTCGGCTTTCTTAAAGTCAAGAAATTGAGTCCTAGTATCCTTGGCTGCTCCTTTCCACTGTATAGTAAACTTCAGAAGAGCATGATCACTTGCGCCTAATGATCCTTCCACTTCTACCCCACTAACCAGGTCATCAACATTGGTTAGGACCAGATCTAAAATGGCTGTTCCTCTTGTTGCTTCTCCCACTTTCTGGACAATGAAGTTGTCTGCAAGGCCAGTGAGGAATTCAGTTCAACCATTAGGTTGGATTTGACACCAACAGACTCTTTTACCTAGTAAACCACCCCAAATTAATCTCTATTGTTGCTAATATAGGGATTGCCAACTTTCGCTTTATTTCTGCTCTATGTCCAACCAGGAACCCACGTATCTCACATTAAGACACGAGTCAGATAGGGCTAACAGCTGGACATTATCCCACAATCTGATAAAACCTAGAAGAGACAAATCTGGTCAGTCTGCAATATCAATTATGAAAATATAAATGTAAACTCCAAGACTACGACATCTAAGCTAATTGTTGTACTTTGTGTAATAGAGCTTGCTTTTTGTTCCCTTCCCTGGCTTTCTGTACTATCTACTCTGATGAAGACTTCTGGAGAATGTAAAAGCTTACTCATTATGTTGTGACATTTTGGTTTCTCCCAATAAAAGTATTGCCCAACTGTGGATTGCTTTCTTTCTTGAAGCCCAACACTGTTGGCTTTGTATAATAACGGTGGGTACCGTAATCTCTGCTGCCATTTTCCTATCAAAACAGTATAAAGAATTAGGAAACTGTTCTAGTATTTGTTTCTTATGATAGAGCCAGTGTGCATTTCAATGTTCATGCATGCATGAGACCAAGAGTGCCCAATACCCCCCTACTTAGCTCACATATATTTAATAATAATGCTAACGAAAGAATTGTGTAAAATACAACACTATTGTCATTCTTGCTGATTGGATTTTGATCTTCTTGTCTTCACTCTTGCAGGAGGATGTGAAGAAAAACAATATTTTCACTAACAACCTAACTCAAAACTCATCGTTTTCTAAATTTCACACATTAAGGAAATCTCAGCCAGCAGGTGTTACAAAGAGTTAATGCCGCATCTTTTTCATTTAAGGAATGTAGAAGCCTAGTCAGGCTAAGCATTATTTCACTCTCATGAATATAAATGCTCTGACAATCTCAGTCTAGTTCTCAGTGCACTGGAACACAATCTCCTACCTCATATTGCTAGGACATATTGTAGTGTTAGCCCTTAGAAATGAATACTTTGTCTTACTGAGGTGATGAGAAATGAGGAACTCACCAGCGAAATTCCACCCCCAGACTCTAACCACCTGATGACAGATCAATTTAAATCTTGCATTTTGACAAAATTGACAATTTTCAAATAAAAGTGCCCCCCCCAAATCAGACAAACCTTTAAATGCAGCAACCGTGATTCCCACTCAGTTTAAACACCTAAATGCATGACAGCAGTCACATGTGCCAACTTAAGCTCACGTAATTGTCACTCAAACAAAAGCAAAATAGCTGAAGAAACATTTGGTGGTTATTAATAGCTTGCCTTACTGTGTTAGGCACTTCAGTAAAAGACAAACAGATAAAGGAAGTTAGACGTTATCTCTGTATTTTCAGTTAGAAATGAAGCCCACAGACATTGTTTTCTACTTTGGAGATCACTGTCTCCTGCCCCTCCTGTTACAAATGCCTCAAACCTTAATAGGCATGTGATGATGGTATTCCTGAAATAGCACACTCAACAGCAAGAAGTGAACAAACTTGTTTTGCACATTTGCAGACTCACTGAAGCTCATGTCTCCTCCAGGGCATAACCTTGTTATCAAAACAATAAAAAGGTAGGAAGAAATCTGATTTGAAACGACACAACTTCATCAATTCACGCACAGCAGTGTTTCAGATGCTGAAGGTCCCTTCATCATGCCCAGATTGTAAATGACAGTTAGGACAATGTCAAGTCACACCTTTCCTTTTGTGCCTTTAAACACAACAAAAGAGCGCAAAGGGATGGTGCATGATACATATTTTATGCACGAGCACATTATACTAAATATACTAATAGCCATTAAAAATGCATTAAGGTGCCATCAGTGTATACATAAACATGGCCAGTAACTCAAAGTGCGCCGATATACAGTCTATTATAAAACATATTGCTACCGCCTTGTTGGCCTTTCTAAGATTCAAAAAAAGCTGAATGCGAACTGTGTCAGCTTTATTAGCAAACATATCACGCCTCTCCCATGCTTCTAAAAATACGTTTCTCCTAAACTAGGACTGTGCCCCACAGTCACACTGAACTGCAAGAAGAGGAGCCATATAATCAACATAATTTGACTTAACTTCAGGGAATATTTACAAAATCTAAGGGGGATACATTTGATTGATATCTACCCATGTGACTTATTAGGCTTTGTCTAAAAAAGCCCCAAGGTACTGTTAAATAATTTTTCATTGATAATCATGCTGTCTCTGCTATCAGCTAACTTTTGAAGACCAACCCGACAGAGAGGAGCTAAGCCCCTTAATTTCTTAATAAATTATTCTTTACCATAGGACGGGGATTATACCATGTAGAAGGCATATCATTACTGACAGAGCTGTCAGAAGGACAGGTGAAAGGAAAACTGGCAAGCTTTAATTTCTCTGCTGAGAAATAAGGGGTTCTTTTGGGATTAATCTCAGTATCAACATTGAGCCTTTGCCTCGGGGCAGCTGAGGAATTCAAAAGAAGTTGTGACTGAATTTTGAGTGATGGAATATAGCTCAAATTGCGCAGCTGACTTTGGTTTCTCACCTATTCAAATGAGGAAGATGCAGTTCAGGTGGAAGCAGAAATAATAGTAGTAGTAGTTGCAGCAGCAGCAGCTGTTAACAGCAGCAGCAGAAATAGCTGCAACAGCCATTGCCAGCAGTAGCTAATTAGCTGTACAGTAAGTTCATTAATGCTAGTTAGATGTGATAAGCACTGAGGCAGCAGAGGTAGCAAGGAAATCTATTTCAAGCGATTCTTTTTTCGTTTCTTTGCCTCCAAAGTCAGAAACGTCTTTCCCTTTCATTCATTATTCAGATATTAAACTGGTCAAAAGATCATGGATATCATTACATGTTTGAACTTTGCATTGATGCAGAATGTTCCAACAAGTCTGTTCAATAGAGCTCTGGACGAGCACTGTGCTTGTAGTAATATATACACTGTAAAAAGTTACTGTATTTCTCATCCTTTTTTTAAACATGTATTCATAAAGCCCTCCAATCATTATATACAAGGTCTTAAAAACCCAACCGCTTACCACAATGGAGTGGGAGATCACTGTAAAGGAGGAATTATAAAGCCCTAGAAAACAAGATTACAATCCCAGGATTCTGACTGAAGTAATGTAGTTAGTTTTTTTTTCTGGTTCCATGTTAAATCCCTTACATTTCCAGCTCCTGGTCTTTTTAAGATGTGGCAGATGAAATGAACAACAACAAAAAATGTTTTGCTTTCTAAACCTCAGAACATACATTTCTAACAACTCACACTCTAATTTTGGATCGGATTGGTTGTAGTTAAAATATTTAACTACATAGAAGAAGAATAAAAGCCATGACACCCAGCACTGCTATCCTACTCCATCGTGACTGACCTCTTTGTTAAAAGTACTGTAATATTTAAAGTATTTATGATTTGCTCAGGGTTTGTTGCACTCTTTTGAAATCATATACAGTCGTACCTTGGATCTCAAACGCCTTGGCTCCTGAACAATCGGCTCCCGGAAGTGAGTGTTCTGGTTTCCAAACGATTTTCAGAAGCTGAATGTCTGACGCAGCTTCTGATTGGCTGCAGGACGCTCCTGCAGCCAATTGGAAGCCGCGTCTTGGTTTTCAAACGGTTCTGGGAGTCGAACGGACTCTCAGAACACATTCTGTTTGAGAACCAAGGTATGATTGTATGGCTCACCTTACCCTTCTCTCCCTCCTCCCCCCCCGTATGTTTTACTGATAACTCAGAGAGGAATTAAGGGGGAGAAGACACCAGATATGCATGGGGGCACTGTATCAACAGAAGAACTCTGTGCTTTTGTAGCAAAGTATGTATTGCTAAAAGTTTAAACAAATAAACTCCACTGTAACACTTTTGACAGTTTGTTCCGAGTCTATAGTTTTGTCTATACTGAAAAGCGTGGTGACCTCTTCCATATTGCACAAGCCTGACAAATTCTTTGTGCACTTAGAATTAAAACGTTGCAAAACCCCAAATTAAAATTTACAGGGCCTAGTAACATCCTATCAACTGAGCCATCAGTGTGCTTCATTATACATAACTGCATCATCTGTTTCAACTGCTCCATGAAGCCTGTCACAGCTGGCAACTGCAGCATGCAGCACAAATGTTTGGTACCTTCCCTGTCTCTATAAAAGAAGGCCAGACTAATTGTTCGCTGGGTGGAGCTCTTAAAAACATCTGTGCTGAACACACCAGCCAATAATGCTTCCTCCCGGTGACTGCCAATGTTTCCCGACTTTTCCACTACACACACCTGACTTGTAGGGTTTCCTGCTCTCCAAGTGTGCTGTATCTAGTTAGCCTTGCTAGTGTTTGTAAAAATTGCCAAAAAAGAAACTTTCAACAAATTGGCAGCGTTCAGTTTAGAATGCCAGTGCCTACATAGAGCAGTCAGAGGCAGATTTCAGGATCTGTAGTTGTCTTGGGAGCATAGCCATCAGAGGAAGGGTGGGATACATGTGTGATAAATTATAAAGCGCTGGAATTAGTGCAATATGGTGATCCCTGCTGAGCACCCAACTGTGTGCATGGAGGGAGAGTGGTGGAAAAGGTAGCTCATGTCCCATCTTAGCAGTGTCCCTTTTTTTATGCGTATAAAATGTGGGTCTCATGAATTTCAACAGAAAATTGATATAGCTAGTTCTGGGTTATTTAAAGTAAAGACATGTGGAAGAAGCCACATTGAAACAGGATGGCAGTAAACGCTGAAGAGGATGTTTTCTGTGCAAAATGCTCTGCTAGCGAAGTCAATAGGGTGTGACGCTTCCCCCCTGCTGCATAGTAGAATACGGGGTGTACAGCCCAGGGAAAAACCAACAGTCAATATTATTTGATAGTAGAACTAGATTAATGGGCATCCCATCCTGACACATATTTTTAAAAATTACATTTATATCCCACCGTTCAGCCAAAGAACTCAAGGTGGCATACACTGTCCCCCCCCGCTTCATCCAAATATTATCCTCAGAACAACCCTGTGAAGTAGGTTACAGTGAGATACAGGCCCAAAGTAACCCAGTGAACCTCACTGGTAAGTGGGAGTTTGAACCCAATTTATATCTCCCCCACCCATGCATATACTGTATCCCCTCTCCCCTTAAACTCTAACCTAATCTGGCACTCCAAACAATATACCAATGTACCATAGAGCTAAGAATTCTTTCCCAGTTCTACTCAAGAACCTCCTAAGAGGTTGAATGGCCCTCTGTCATGGGTGCTTTAAGCTGAGATTCCTGCAGTGCAGGGGTTTGGACTAGATGTCCCTTCCAACTCTACAATTTTATTATTCTATGGGCAAGTGAGTCAATGGACAAGGCCAATCCCACCAGATGACCAGCACTCACGTTATACCACAAGTCTATTTCTTACTGGTAAATTTTTAAGCTTTCGACACTTCAGCACAAAAATTCACACTTTGCCACTATTTTGATTAACATGGTTGAATCAATAGCCTCTGCTGTGCTATTAGTGTGCTGCTTTTTTCCTTTTTCCGTTTTAAAGTCCTTTTGCAACACTCTCCTTCACCTGCCTCCAAACTCCTGCCTACATGGAATGCAATTCTGATCTCTGACATGAGGAATGAATCTTTAGAATGCATATGCACTGCAACTGTTCTAGAAGCATTAATGCCTTGATTAAACAATCTGAGAGGGGATAATTCCTGACAGATTCTATAAGACACAGACAGGATGTTAACATTTTCAAGTGACTCATTCTGCTTCACTCTTAATGAAAAGAGGAAATAGCACACAAGTAAGCTAACACACAGTTAAAAGTTTTAATTTTGAGGTTTTAATGTCAGCGTTTTTTTCCAGTCAGACCAACAGGGGTTCATAATATTGTAGGTACCACTAAACCAGTATGTCTCCATGTGACAAGAGTATCTAAGGCTTTATACAACAGTTGAAGTCTAATCATTTGCAGCCCTAACACTTCCAACAGGAATGTCAGCATTTCTATAATAAGACCCATATTTAAGGGTTTATAACTCAGCTGCAGAAATCTGCTCCAGGCCTATACATGCCATACAAAATCCCACTTAAGGAACAAATAATCCTTTTACTACTTGGCAAGGGAGTCAATTTTGGGCGACTTCCAAATTCAAAGTCATAAAAATGGGCATTGCAACGTGTGTATGCTGAATTCTAGAGTGATTCAAAAGGTCCTATACAACTTTATGCTGCTCATGCATCAAAATACATGTGTACACAGGAGTTCCAAAAGGCCCATGTAGCAAACATCAATCAAACATGCACAAAATAGGCGGTGTATGCAATTTTCATTTCTAGAGCCACAGGTGAGTCTTTGCTTTACCCAAGAGGCAAGCCGTAGTTATGACTACTTCCACGATATTTTTATTAGCAACAAAATAATTAATCTAACAAGATTCTTACTCAGACATATGTTAGACCAGATGTAGACAAACAGTGGTCCTCCAGAAGCTGTGGACTACAAATCCTATCATCCTTGATCACTGACCATGCTGACTGGGACTGATTGGAGATTCCAACAGTATCTGGAGGGCCACAGGTTCCCCACCCTGTGCTAGACAAACTCAAGAGTTTTACTACCTCTCACAGAATTTGAATTTGAGCGAATACCTTGCAGAAGTATTCTGCATCAGTTGGACAACACTGCAGTGGAACATAAACTGCCTCCCCTTTTCCCTAGTTTTATATCAGCCAAATAGAAAATAAGTAACAAAGGATAGGCACTGCATTATTTTTAAAAAATATTATTTTTAAATGACCTTATTTACATGTATCAGATAGAAACACCGGCAGCTAAAACTCCAGACAAGGTCTGACTACAATGGCATGACAGCGAAAGCTAATATATTATTTGCTCGTATTTTATATGTCCAATCTAGAAAACTATCACCATTATTGCATTTGTTGGAAAATGTCCTTGCAGTGTCAGTCCTATTAATATGGAAAAAAAAAATTATAACTCCACTCTGTGGGGGAAAAGGGTCCTATTTAACTCATCCTTTGATGGTGTGATTCCTTCTAGTATCTAGGCACTTTTCTATATACTTTCCATTGTCAGCTTTGGGTGCAGTCTGTACTAAAACAGTTTCCAGTCCCGTGTTAAATAATGAATGGTAATTATGCCTTGTTTCATATATCTATATATCTGCTATGGCAACAATATGATTAAAAGACTTAACTATATTTTAATAAATGAATTGTTCCCTCACTTTTAAATTAATTTGCATCCTATCAAAAGCTTAATATAGGCACTTTTTGAAGGTATTGAAGCAAGTTCAGGATAACTAGGGTTTTAATAGACAAGATGTGTAACTTTGTTGTGAAAAGGAAAAGACATATTTAATATTTAATATTACCCTGGCCCAGTTTAAGTTTTGGTTCAGGCCTGGTTTCAGGACTAAATCAGCCTGGGTCAACCTGGTGGATGGTTCCCCCCCACCCCCGGAAAGGGACAAGGTGATGTGACCTTGTTGTTTCTGCTCAGTCTTCCAGTGACTTTTGGTGTCTTACCAGCTCTGCAGCCCACGAGTTGGAGGTAATATGTTACAGTAATTCCAATCATACTCACATGACTGATTTCATTGGATAGTACTGGGTGATTGTACCTCACCTTGCCTCACCTGACAGTTGTGTTGTGGGGTGCTGCAGGGTTCCATCTTGTCCTCAATCCTTTTAAACATCTATATGAAACTACAGTGGTACCTCGGGTTACAGACGCTTCAGGTTACAGACTCCGCTAACCCAGAAATAGTACCTCGGGTTACGAACTTTGCTTCAGGATGAGAACAGAAATTGCGCAGCAGCGGCATGGCAGCAGCGGGAGGCCCCATTAGCTAAAGTGGTGCTTCAGGTTAAGAACAGTTTCAGGTTAAGAAAGGATCTCCAGAACGAATTAAGTTCTTAACCCAAGGTACCACTGTACTGAGAACAGTAATTAGGGAATGCGGACCAGTGCCGTCATGATGTGCCGTCCAAATGTGGAATTTGGACCGGTGCCGTCATGAGGACACACCCAGCTCTATTTTATCTGTTGTATCTGAGTCAAGTGCGGCTGTGCAAGTCCTGGATCAGTGACTAGAAATAGTGGTGGGCTGGATGAGGGCCAACAAGCTGAATCCAGGTATGGAAATTCAATAGCCCATCGGAGGAAGGTATGTAAACTGGTGGAGAGGGGGAGTGGTCCCCTGTTGCTGCAACTGCTCCATAGAGCACAGGCCTGGGAATAGCTGCCTGGATGCTAGATTATTGTGCGTAGGTTTCCAGAGCTGTAGAAGTGACTGTAAGTGTTAACTATCTGCCATGTGCATTCCTTTGGCTGGGAAACGCTCCTGACACTTGGCTGGACCACCCACCCACTTGCTTGGGCTAGGGGATTGCCTTGCCCTGCGGTGCTTGTGTGCAAGCAGGTGGGCAAGTGGGTTGGGGCAGTGATGATGGCAGAGGAAACATGGGAAGACCTTTTTGGGCCACTCACCTGTCTGATCACTGATGCTGCCAGCCTGTCTGCTTTGTTTGCTCCATCTGCTGTTGTCATGCTGCACTTTGCGTGGCCACCGCAAACCAAGCACAACAACTTTACTCTTACAAAATTATTAAATAGTAAGATTATTCCTGGATCCTTGGGACAAAACTGTAGTACTGTCACAGCCTCATCCATCTTTACTTATTTTCCCAGCAAATCATTTGAGTTCTTTATAGACGACAAATTGCATTGGATTAAAAATTAAACCCTTATTGGAATTTACATGCATACTAGGTCTAAAATCCTTACTGAAGCGTAAGTAATATTAATTCTGTAAAGAGGTGTTTATTTTTCTTATTTATCTGAAAGTAATGGCAGTTTCAGTTTCATTCATTGCTCACCCATGTAAAGACAATTATGGACTTCAAAGTGCTAATATATGTATGAAAGGCCACAATCATTCATGTATAGGTCCAAACTGCTGTGTTATAACTTACATCAAAAAGGCGTTAATGCTTTCAATATTTATCCTGCTGCAGGGAAGCATTCTAGAAGAAGGCAGTATTTTTATTTATTTATTTATTTATTTATTTATTTATTTATTTATTGCTAATGGTTGTCTCACCATTAAAACGAAAATCTTAATGCATCTTATAATCAGAGGACAATTTGCAAATCATTAAGAGAAATGTAAAATTCCATTAAAATACAAATCAAGAGTCCCTCACTGGACTAATAATCTTTTTGATATTATTTTGCATCTCACTATTTCTGTTCCCAATATCCAGGCACCACAAATGATCAGTTCTTGAACATGCTATTTACCACAGCCTACTACTTTAACGAGAGACTGAGAAGTATAATCTGCTATTCAGAGCAGGTACTAATGAAGAATTCCATATATTCTAAAATTTAATTAAAACCCCAAAGATTTCAAATTAGATGCAATTTGAAATGCCTGGGGCAGAAATACATGCACTTGCGTGGCAAGGGTATCACGCTGAAAGTTGATACCGTAATTGGTCTTGATGTATTTTTGTGTTGCCAGGCTGAAGCGCAGAACTCATAACCATATAAAAATTCTCTGTAGATTACCTGCTCATTGAAAATGCCATCACTCAGGTAGTTCTCTACTAAATTACCATGCTACTAAAATGCACAAAGTGATTCGAAGAGAAGAGTGGCACAGCTGGTCGACGCTGCCAATGAGTTATGCATGCGCCGACACTGCCTTTTTTCTTAGTAAAATATGCTCAGCTGAATATTAAAATATAATTGGCATTCAACCTAAGTAGCTTAAACCATTTTGTTATCTTCTTTTAAACCGATTTGGCTCCTCCACATTTATTTTCAAGGATGCGATTCACAAACTAATGACACCAACACATTCAGCTAGATCTTTACTATTTTACATTTGTCATAAATAGGAACAGTTTCTACAGCCTTCTAGGGATGTTCTTTAACACTGGTTCCTCTTGAACATCAAAGACCCAATTCATGGGAAAAGGGGGTGGGGGGAGAGACAGTATGCCATTTATGTTACTTCTTGCATATTTTATTCAGAAAAGAGGATGAGATGCAAATTTTCAGTGAAAAGTATCCTTTTGTAGCTCAGCAACTATTTTTGTTACAAATATATTGGCCACTTCTCATATATGGTGAAATGACCTATTTGCATGTGGGAAAGGGGCATTCTGGGCCATGCTGAAACTTTATGTCAAAGAAACTTGAAGGCTGAATTAATCAGCACTGCACATTCCTGGTAAGATGTTACAAAGACTATAAATTGTATTTTTTTAAAACAGTAGAATAATGAGCACATGATTACATAATAATTGCACAATTTTTGAATTGCTTATATTCGAAAGCCATGTACTTGTCAAAAAAAAAAAGGTATCTGCACAAAAAGTATGGGGAAGGACAAATAATTAAGTGATGAGATTCAGCCTATTAACTGACTACTACTATGCATTAGCATTACTACAGAAGAAATTATTGTGGATAACAGAAAATATGTGTGTCCCTCTAGAGAAGCTTTGGGAGCAGTGATGTGGGTTGATGGAGGGAGAGTGACAATGCAAAAATCGCCTTACTTTTGCCGTCCACTGATGGAAGCCTCCACTGGATCAGACCACCTTCTATCACAGGAGGGATATTATTGGATATAAGCTATTAAAACTTTGAAGTCTAAGTGGTATGCTGCTAACAATCTCCTTTCCCTTCCTCCCCCACAACAAACACTCTGTGAGGTAAGTGAGCCTGAGAGACTTCAGAGAAGTGTGACTAGCCCAAGGTCACCCAGCAGCTGCATGTGGAGGAGCGGAGACGTGAACCCGGTTCCCCAGATTACGAGTCTACTGCTCTTAACCACTACACCACATTGGCAACACAAGTCTTAAGGGGCAAGCCAAACGGGCAGCCAGTTGGCAGGGCTTTACAGATGCAACCCCAGTAGGACTGGCTCAGTTTCTGATGGATCCAGGGCCACCTCGGCCACCTTCCATGCCCACTGCTGAAATACTGCATTTCATGACCTTCTGCCCACACATTTGGCAGGTGGAAGGGGAATTCTGTACCGGGGGAGTGACACTCCCTGGTTTCATCTCCTGCAGATAAATCTGATCTTGAAGAGCTCAATTTCTTCTAGGATCTCCTCTCTCTCCGAGGTTTCCAAAGAAGCCAAGTCACAGCAGAAAGGAGGAGTGAGGGGACAAAACACTGCCACAACCCCATTTTGACATTTCCTGGATTCTGATCATCTCAGCCAAAGGTTGATCCAGATATTGGACAAAAATCAGATGCAACCCTTGACGCAGAAGGTGTCTACAGGAAAGAGATGAATTATCAGAAACAATAAATGCTTATTATATAGGCCAGGGGAGTGGGTGGCACTGTGGTCTAAACCACTGAGCCTAGGGCTTGCCAATCGGAAGGTCGGCGGTTCGAATCCCTGCAGTGGGGTGAGCTCCCGTTGCTCAGTCCCAGCTCCTGCCAACTTAGCAGTTTGAAAGCATGTCAAAGTGCAAGTAGATAAATAGGTACCGCTCTGGCAGGAAGGTAAACGGTGTTTCCGTGCGCTGCTCTGGTTTAGCCAGAAGCGGCTTAGTCATGCTGGCCACATGACCCGCAAAAACTGTCTGCGGACAAACGTCGGCTCCCTCGGCCAATAAAGCGAGATGAGCGCTGCAACCCCAGAGTCGTCTGCAACTGGACTTAACTGTCAGGCATCCTTTACCTTTACCTTATATAGGCCAGAGAACAGTGCAAGCTGATTTGGGGTGTGGCACTTGAAATGGTCTAAAAAAACAGAGGCACAACAATCTGAAAGGAATATTTCGGCACATTGGTTATTGCCAACTTTTCTGAACAGCAGTTCCATCTGTTGTGCATTGTGTACTTTTCATTTCACAAAATTTATGCACTGCTTGACAGTTGTTGTTTTTTTAAAAAAAAACCCATCAAAGCAGTTTACAAAGATAAAAAAGGAAGTCAAGGAAAAATTAGACCTCATCCCCAAAGGTGCCCTTCTTCATTGTTTCCTGAGACGGACGGATACCAGCAAGTTTAAAACATACAAGGAGTTAAAATACTAATATAGGTTAAAATTCACATCAACTTTCTAGGCATCTGGGTAGGCTTTTTTTTTTTTTTTTTTTTTTTTTGAGGGGGGGAATGTGGTATTACCCAAAAGGTATTGAGAATAGATAGGTCAAGGACTAGAAGAGGAGGTTAAGAGGTGATATGATAGCCATGTTCAAATATATAAAAGGATGTCACATAGAGGAGGGAGAAAGGTTGTTTTCTGCTGCTCCAGAGAAGCGGACATGGAGCAATGGATCCAAACTACAAGAAAGAAGATTCCACCTAAACATTAGGAAGAACTTCCTGACAGTAAGAGCTGTTCGACAGTGGAATTTGCTGCCAAGGAGTGTGGTGGAGTCTCCTTCTTTGGAGGTCTTTAAGCAGAGGCTTGACAACCATATGTCAGGAGTGCTCTGATGGTGTTTCCTGCTTGGCAGGGGGTTGGACTCGAAGGCCCTTGTGGTCTCTTCCAACTCTATGATTCTATGATTCTAGATAGCTGCCACATCCGTGAATAGCTATCACCGTTAGCCTCACAGCAAAGAGGGAAGACATTCAAATTTTGCCAGACATTTGCTGTGTTTTAATTATATTTCTGCTCCTGTGGGCTGTTGTTGAGCCTATTTCTCTTAGTTGTTCTTCTACTGTTGTGATTTTATTATAAATGGCCCTATCCTTGTAAGCAAATAGTGGGACCTTCTTTCTGAAAAGCAAGGCAGATTTCTAAATAAATAAATAAAACATTACCCCATATTTGTGCCACTCTTCTGCTCTTCACCCCCAGATTAATTCTTGATGTTATCGCTGTACTGAGTAGTCTTGATATCTGTAATTACATGTCCCCTTAGAACTTTGTCTTCTGTATATGACTTTCACCACAGGCATATTTAATTAATTTAATTTGCCTCAAATAAAAATCTACTCACCAAAATATCATTGCTTGCCTAAATACACACACATAAACACACAACATTTGGATTAATACAAATACATCTGATTTCTCCCACTATCTAGGGCAGTGTTCCGTATGTTTGTGTGCTATTAGTGCTGTAATAATTTTCACTTTCGCTGTAACTTCAATGTTTTGATTTTTCTAGGCTATAATTAGGTCCCATGTTGCATGGTCATTTCAATCTTGATACTTAGATCTGTTTCACAATTACCTTTGTCATGTTTTATAGAATTAAGAGGGTTAAAAGAAGTCACTTTTAAAAAAATCTTGATGATGTTAGATCTGGCTTGCTGCATTAATCTGCCTTATCTGCATTAATTTAATTTTCTTTATCTCTGTGGAAAGCTGCTTGGACTTCCCTACCTTCCTAACTCTGATGATCAAAGACTTCACAGAAATATTTTCAACACTGTGCTGTATCAGTGTAATGCACATTGGATAATCTTGCAAACACTATGCCATTAAACAAACTCAGAAGGTTAGCTAAATGGAATTTAAGTTGTAAATATTTATCTATTACCTATGGGAAATCCCCCAAGATAAACATTGCAAATCTTTCAGGGCCTAAATACAGTTGCACCTAGATCCTAAAACACTTTGAAGCCCCACTGATTTCAGTCGGCCTTAGTCTAATAAGTAACACTTGGACTCAAATCACCCAAATAATATTGTTACAGATTTGGGGGAACCAGAGTCTGAGGGTGCAAAGGCACCTGTAATTGTAAGTAGTTAGTGAATGTCAGAAATTGCTGAATGCTAGAAACCACTAAATGCTTAGAGTCTTCCCCTGGGATGGAAATCGTTAAGCATGCCAAAGGTGTTGATAGCCCGTCAAAGGAAGATGCTTGGGTCTGTGAAACTGAGGTTGCCAGGGTAACGTGGATGTGATGTCACACAGGAAAAATGTTGTCTTTTTAAAAAACAGAGGTTTGGAGAAAGGGCGGGTGAGCAAACAGAACGGGAGGTGTTGTGTTTGGCAAGGTGTTCTGGGAGGAAGGAGGACAACAAAGGAGAGAACTTGATGTAGTGCTGGGTGGAGGAGGCTGCACTGAGAAGCCAGGGGCCATGACTCGCTGCTATTTTGGACCCAAACTTGCTGAAGCTATGAGGGGGTCGAGAAACCCTCTTGTGGTGTACTGTATCCCACCTCCACTGAAGGCTTCCAGGTGTAAATATGTGTAAAATAAACTGTATTTCTCTGCTGTGCCTTGATTTTCCAATGGAAACACAACCCTGCCTAGAAACCCCCTGGAATCTTGCTACCACTGAGCAGAGACTAGGGGTGGCGTGTAACAATGTTGTATCATATGACTGCTTAGCACCAACGGACGGCAGAAATACAATCCCAAAATAGGAGACAGTATTAAGGTATATAAAGAGAAACATGGACATAGAAGAAAGCAGGTAATTCCAGTATATTGCAGGATGGAAGAACACCTTGGTAAAGCTTGGATACCCAGAAATGGATTAGTTAAAGAAAGGGTGGGGAGTCATGGAAAAGCACCTGCAAGAGAAGGCCAACTTAGCTAGATGAGCAGGAGGGAACAAGTAGAAGGCAACATGGTGGTATGACAATAAATAAGCTTCTGCATTCCTAAGAAATGATAAATTTTGATTTAAAAATATTTTGACAGCATCCGAAAAGCTTCATATTCTTATTGTGTGTTGTCCACCTGTGTAGCCCTACTTCGCTGGGGAATAGCTAATTCCAACAAATTTACTAGTGTACTGCTGCAGCTGAAGGACATGCAAACATAGTCTTTCCTGACACTAACTGTGTAGACACAAACAAGGTCAACGTTTTAAATGTGTTATCAGAGCGTACGTTTTCCTAATATGCCTTTTCGACTTTATAAAGGTCAAAATTAAGTGCATGATCATTTCCCCAACAAGATACTGTTATAAAAAGGCACGTGGCATGCTTTTGACAGAGAAACAGTTCCCAAAAGAACATAAGGGTAGCAAAAACGAACCGTCAAAAAGTAGCAAAAATGCTGATCTTCCAGTAGCACTGTCATGGTACATCTAATTGATAGTGCTGGACCCCACTCTGTTCCACAAATAAATCTTTTAAGTTATATTTGTGACTGTTTTTCCATGCTCTGTGTTGAAGAATTGCCTTTGCACAGTCTCTGCAATTAAATCATGGGTCAACATTAGCTTCTCTGTTTCCTCCTGCTCCTTCCTATTTCAAGGGTCTCCTTTACTCTTCACATTACAAATCACTGAGATGTACAGTAGTATCAGCTTCCTGCTATGTAAACTGTTCATGCTTGCCATGCAGTGACCTCTCTGTATTGATTCAAGACATCTGACAGTCTGCACTGGTCTCTTTAAATTCATGGGTGTCTTCTATCTCTTCTGCTCTTTTGATCAGCCCTTTTCTCCCTCCTTCACTTTTTGCACAGGTAGCTATGGAAAGCAATAAGACCTAGATTTCCACTGCCCCTGAAAAGCAGTTCACTGGGCGCTAAGCTTTAAAGAATCACATTTTCCCCCACGCCAGCTGTTTCTATCCCACTTAATTTGAGTACAGGAGTTCCAACTATGTCACAATCAATAAAATGGCATCCGAAGGTTTAAAACTTTCCAGCTTTACTAGGTAATATCTCAAGAAGATCAACCTTTTTAAAGGTTTAATTTAAAGCAGAGAGGAATGGTTTATATTGATTCTAATACTCTAAATGCTTTTCTTATTTTAGCAATTACCTTCCAATAATTATGTTTTGAGCACCAGAAATGTGTACCTGATTCAACAGCATGTGGTAATTATTACACTTTGCCTCGAACTATAAAATTAACTTTGGGAAGTACAGAACTTGAAGATAAATTCTGAAACAAAAGTTCGTGGTGAGTTTGAGATATAAGAAGCAAAAGGAACTGTAGCCCTACCACTCTTGGAATACTTAGATGTATTATTTCAGAGTTTTAACAGCAAAAAATAAAGCCAAAATCTAAAGAACACTTGATCCCTGGCATTCAGTTTTCATGGGCAAATGCTCTTTCCCAACAGGATTACAGTAAAATTTAAAAAATTTAAAATGTAGGGTCATTTTTGCCTGTCAGTGCAAAATTCAACTAGTGAATTGGCTGATTTTGAGTTTTATTTTAATCCTAATAATGTTGTCCTGATAGTAAGACTATTTGGTAATAGTGTATAACAGCAATCAAGAATCCATTAATTTTCTTGCATATTATGTTGGAGGGTATGGTTCAGCAACAGTGCCACTGGCAGGTGATACAGTGGTGGTGTGTGTCTATGGGAGGGGGGTGGGGTGGCGGTGTGGCAGAGCAGGGTGGCACTTCTTGTTTTGCCTCAAGTGGTGAAATGGGAGGTACCGCCCCTGATCTCAGGATTCACAGCTGTCAGTTCGGAGGGAAGGCAGGCAAGGACCCAAAGCCCAGGTGGAGCTCACTAACTTGGGGAGCTGGAACAACCCAGGTGGAGCTCACTAACTTGGGGAGTAGGTGTGTAATTCCTCAGCTGGAGTAGGCTCAGGACAGGTGAAGGTTCCATGCCTTGTCAAACCCAGATAATATAACAGGAAAGCCGTCCTGGGCAGGCCTGCGTACATATTAGCAAAGTATATAGACTATTATTTTATAAATATTTCTCCATGCTTTGTTTCAGTATGAATACTATGTAATAGTGTTAATTCCCTTGGACTTTCTTTTTACATACAAAGTATCAAAATAATCTTTTGTTTGCTTAGAGATGGGCAATATTTAGCTGTCAAGATATTGTTGATTATTATCCCTGACCACTGACAATGTTGACTGAACGGATGAGAGTTGGGAGTCCAATCATAACTGAAAGGCTGCAATGATTCCCACCCTTGCTTTAGTTGGAAGTGCACTATGGAACCTCAAGGTGCTTACTGATGTGATCTCAAAGCTTCTGTTGGTTGGCTAACAGGTGATAGAGAAGAGCTAGAAGACCAGATGTTGGAAGAAGAAGAAGAAGAAGAAGAAGAAGAAGAAGAAGAAGAAGGGAGAAGAAGAAGAAGAAGGGAGAAGATCAAGGCAAGTACTGACTGGTCAGCACAATTTTGATACCTAGAAAGGTTCTAAAACATATAAATATGTCAGTTTGTACACATTTAGATCACAAAGACCCAGCATGGGTTACTTAAGATGTGTTTCCAGTTTGACGTTATATCCTTTTTTGAATAGAGTTACTGGTGTTAGCAGATCAGGGAAATGCTGCTGATGTATTTTATCTCCATTTCAGCATGACATGTGACATAAAAAAAAGGCTAATGCAGTTCTAGCTTGCATCTGTTCTGCTTTGGTCAGGCAGCCAGGAGTAGTGTGCCCATTACTGGGCACAGTGGATTAAGAAAGGTATCAGCAAACTTGACGTGTGTCCAAATAAATGGTGAGGAGCCTGGAGATCAGGCCATATTAAGGAAGGTGAAGGCTGCTTGACAGTGGAGCAGCCTGCCTTGGAACATGGCTGACTCTCCTTCATTAGAAATTTGTAAGCAGAGATGGATGGCTACCTAACCAGGATACTGAAGAAGTGGGCTTCCTGCACTGGCAGGGAGTCAAACTAGACAACCTTTGAAGACCCTTTCCAACTCCAGGACACTGCTTTCCAAGGCATAATGATGAAATGTATACGTTTCCATTGTCCGTGTACTAGGATTTCATTAAAATATTGTTCTCAAGTAAGTGGCTCAACACATATATGCAGAAGAGTAAAAAAAGGATTGGATACAATGGATAAATAAAAATCCTACTACTACCTTACAGGTAGTCAGATTTAAACAGAAATGATATTGTAAGTTAAAAAAAATATGCAGCTTGTCCTTGCTCATTTACTTCGGACTCAGCTGTCATTCCGAATTGCCTTTAGCCACTTCAACTAAGCATTTCTCCTCCTGTTTAGCTTTGAGATGGAGATGTGTCTGAGTAAAGTATACATACAGGTGCTACCAGAAAGTGTCAAGATATCAAATCAAGGCAAATAATTCAGAATAGATGCTTGCAGTAAACAAATAAGCAAACAGCCGTCAAGAAGAGCACACCTGAACTCTTGCATGTGATTATAACAGCTTCTTAAATGCAGTACATAAAATAGAAAAGTAGTACAAACTCATGCTGCCACTGTTTAGTTCACTGGAGGGGGGGAATTAATGGCTGCTCTCTTTTCCTCATAAACCTGTTGGTTTGTAGGATCCACTTTTTCAGGGTGTGATCCCTTATTAGTGGGAAAATACACGAACATATTGGAACCACATGAGTGGGGCAAATTTTACAGGTCTTTCATAACTGAGGTCCATATGATCAGGTGATGGAATTGCACAATGGGGGGAAGAGATATTGAAGGTGTGCAATGGTAGAGCAGCTGCAGGTGCCTTTACCTATGAGGAAGTAACTTTGCTGACTTGATTAAGTTTCTCACACACAAATACTTGGTCTTGTTCAGGGCTGCTGTTCGCTCTGGGAGAAACACTTCTACTGAAAAGCAGGCCAGTGCTTAAGAAGCATGTACCTTTGACACACTGCCCAGTTCTGCAGGTATAGTTTACCAGCAGTATGTGTGAAAATTCTCTACCCTTTAATTTCACACTAAATGTTTGCTGGTGGGATGGACACAAAGGATAAAGAGAAATTGCAATGAAAAATAGTCATTAGCAGAGCCCTGTGTATGTGGACAATAGGCCTTGTGGACAACACAACACTGGGGACTTAAATTAAGGCACAGCGAAGAAACATTTTCTCTAAATTAGAGGTTTATGCACCTTTTGCACTGTGACCTGACTGAACAACATAGCAAAGAAAAACGTAGGCTTCCAAAGGGTCTCATTCTGAGGTGACTGCTGTATGCTAGAGTAACAGTATTGCCTGAGGGCTGCTATTAGTCACAGGCAGAGAGAAGCCTTTTTTGGTACCCAATTTTCTTTTCATTTCTTTAACAAACCAGCTGGTTTGAAAATGTACTACTCTCATTTTACTGAGGAAGACAGCCCCAGGATATTTTCCAATGGCTAAGCCTGCAAATTCATTGATGGAAACACTGATTCCAAGATCAGTCCACACATGGTTAAATTCAGTTTATAAGCTCATCCCTCAAAACTGATTTACAATTTCTCCTCAGATAATAAGTTATCTCTTCCTGTTTATACTTGGATCCTTTCTTCTCTAACTTCAGTCAAGGTCTTAATACTTGCAAAGTCCTCCCCATCTCCCATTCCTGTCTCTCTTTGATATTCAGAGTTTGGGACTGCAATTGGAAGAACATATGATCAGTAAGGAGATGTATTATTCCAGACAATTCTGGGTATCAGGCTAAACAAAATGTATTTTATGCAGAAATATGTGTTTAGAAAAAACCACATGCGCTACAACTATTTATCAGTGTTAGTCGTCAAAAATATTGGCTAGCATTTCAGTTTTACACATTTTTCCAGTTATAAAACATGCACACCTGCTCTCAGTCTGAACTCTATTAACTGAGAAAAAGGAAGGAAAAGCACCCTCTTAGAATTCAACATGTTGAGAAAAACATTTCTGGACTCAAAAAATGGGCTTGTGGTGCAAAAGGTCACTACATTACAGTCTGTACTTTGTGTAAAGTAAACCTGTTCCACATTTGGCACAAGAGACTTACCTGCATAATAGTTCACACCTGCTTAATGAAAATATTTGCCATATCTGATAAGAACAGTTGAGGGTTAAAAGTCCTAAATATTTTGTGTTAAATTTTATAGGGATCCGCTGAGTTGCAGGCATTAATTCATTTCCTTCCGATCTCTATTGGACCTCTGCTCTCCAACAATGGCTATGCTAGCTGATATCGATCAAGAGTGTTAACGCCTTCATGCATGAGTTAGTGTTAAGCATGTTGATTATATGAGGCTGGTTACACCACACTTTCCCCACAGAATTGGCAATATACCTAGGAAGGTTGTGTGTGCTGATTCCATGAGAAAGACCCATGCAACTGGCCAACCACTGCCCATGTGGTTAGCCTACTGAGCCAATGTACAGTGGTACCTCGGGTTACATACGCTTTAGGTTACATACGCTTCAGATTACAGACTCCGCTAACCCAGAAATATTACCTCGGGTTAAGAACTTTGCTTCAGGATAAGAACAGAAATCGTGTTCCGTCAGTGTGGCAGCAGCGGGAAGCCCCATTAGCTAAAGTGGTGCTTCAGATTAAGAACAGTTTCAGGTTAAGAACCGACCTCCGGAACGAATTAAGTACTTAACCCGAGGTCCCACTGTAATTTAAAAAAAAACAACAACCCCCAAAATATTCTCCACCATTTTTCTGTAGGGGCTGCCATTCCCCACCAATGACACCAGGTCTGTGAAAACATTGTGGAGGATGCAAAATGGTGGCCTGGCTTCCACACAGTTGCAATGATTGCAAACCAAACCACCACCACCACAACCTGAGCTCCTGCCACTGCTAATGGTGAATCCCACCCTGGAGAAACTGGGAAGAGTTTATCCTCCCCCTGGAAAAGTTTGTGAAATAAGTCTTCCAAATCTCTCTGGCCACAAGTATAATGAAATAATTCAAGAGGCCATTTGCATGTGGCTCTAATCTAAAATTTTCGGATCAGCATAGAATCTACTTACAGACAAGAAACTTTCATACAGCTAGGCATGCCGCATATGACAATACAAAATATACAGACCGTTCTCCAGCAGCGGGTGGTGAAAAGGGGGCACCGGAAGCTTCTCTATCATCCAGGGTTCACAGAAATAGGCCTGAAACCAAGCCACACACTGTTTCAGCGGCTCCGCTGTTTCCTCTGAGGCTTCACATACTTCACAAGACACAGATGCATCTGCAGGGCTAGAAGAATGATAACATTAGTTTAATAATTAGTTTCACAGTCTAACTGCAAAGTTTTTTTTTTACAAACAAAAGAGTACGATACCAACTCACACAGAATGAATCTCCCCAGCCCACATACAAGAGCAGCAGAAAACACACACACCCCCTACGTCTGAAGAACTGAGCATCAAATTAGAAAAGGGGAAAACAATAAAGTAGCTCAGTTTTCGTTTAAGAAGGAAAGGTCCAGGTAATGTTTACTTATGTTTTATATTATTCAAGTCCAACAGAACAGAAATATCTTCTTTTAACTTTCTACATCCCCAAGAAAAGTGATTTCAAACCCAAGAAAAATAGAATTTCCTGTTCTTAACTATGCAGACGTGAGCAAAACACTGAAAACACTGAACAGCAACAGTAAAAGTGTCAAGTGTTACTATTGTTGAGCAATGCTTATAAACTAGAAAGCAAAATAAACCCTCTGTGTACTTTAGTGAAACATACATATAGGTGGTGAGAGGGACAAAAAGTAGAAGCTAATTTTTGCATTTGCACTTCCAGTATGACTGCAATTAATCAAATATGTCACAGAGACTTATATACAAGAAATGCATGCCCAATGCTTGTGGTCCCTTCCAACTCTACAATTTGATGATTCTATGATTGCCAACTTGCAAATAGTTCTCATTTACTGGGAGCCATCTATTGTTTTGTATTGTTACGTTCCTTATTTAGGATATGCAGTGCTTTTTTGGGGGGGGGGTGTACTCAAGGGTATTCAGTACCGGCACCTTTTTGGTTTGGTTTGGTTTGGTTTGGTTTGGTTTGGTTTGGTTAAAAAGTGTGGAACTTACTGTAACAACAACACGGTGAATACCAGCAACTATTTTTCTAGAAAAAAGCACTGAGGATATGAAACCTTAAGAATTTCTTGCTCCACTTCCCAGGAGAATATAGGTGGTATTCACCTGAAGTTTACTCAGAACCTACTGAAATTAATGGACCTAACTTAATCATGTTCATTTTCAATGAGTAGTTCAGGCTTCCTCAACCTTGGCCCTCCAGATGTTTTGAGACTACTATTCCCATCATCCCTGACCACTGGTCCTGCTAGCTAGGGATCATGGGAGTTGTAGGTCAAAACATCTGGAGGGCCTAGGTTGAGGAAGCCTGGTTTAGTTTGAGTAAAACTTAGATGACAGCTGTCCTATAATCTCACCCCACAAAGAAAGAACCCTAACAAACCTTTATTAACATCCAGGCTGTTTTTCTGGGAATTTACTGGCCTGCATAATTCTTATAGCAGAAACATTTTGTCTTAAAATCCTATTTTAAATTTATCTTAACCCCTAATATGACCACACAAACTTCTGTTATAGCATCCCATTGCAATGGTTTCTTCGGATTGATTGCTTATTCATGTTTGAATTACTCACGCAGTAAATCAAAAGCATTTATGCTATATTCAGATATTCTAGATTAAAAATAATTTCCCCCTCCTATTTTAGAAAAGGTCCCATACTATTGATAGTCCTTCTCCCACTCTTAGTTTTATTTAAATAACTAAAATAACTATGGAAACACAGGTTTCATAACAACAATATGGATGAATGTGGAGGCTTCAAATATCGGAGTCCATAAATTTATATCATTATCAAGCAACAGCACAAGGTTACTAAAAAATTCTTGGGACTTTCCCAGGTGGGCAGAACATCCAAATAATGACTCATTGTCTCATTTGGAAATAGGAAAACTTGCTGCTTGCCTCTTTACTATTGAGCACACAGGACCTTAGCTGAATAGGGAAAGGTAATCTTCACATGTCAATCACTCAACTGCTACTACAGCAGAATATGCAAAGAGACAACTTTCAGCAGGTACATTTTTAGAACAATTTCTATCAGCATGGGCAAGGAAGAAACTCCATCTTGGTTCCCAGAAACTGTAACAGTATCCTCGCCTGTAAGTAAAGCAGTCAATACTAGCTCAGTTGTTAGCCAGCCAGTTCCCTTTTTTTTGGAAGGTCCTACCAGTTTGCACTCACAGAAGTAAATATGTACATGCATTCAAGTGTATTCGCGTTATGTCACAACTGTTTCCTCTGCTTCTTATTGCTCCCTTTCACTGGTAAGCAGTTTGCAGCTGAGTATTGACAACAGACAAATTGTCTCTGCAGTGCTAAGGTTACACTGAAATTAGTATTTGTGCATGTGTAGGTTATTGCTTTCACTGGTTGTTGTTGTTTTTTGAACAGACAGGTGTTTTCTAAACTTTTCTAAAATGATGACTTGTTTTGCTGCAATGCACCAACATCACTATTCCTCTATAAATGAGTATAATGTAGCATTTCTCTATGTTGGCCTCTTTCTGAATCAAACTCCTCAATTAAACTCTTTGGCATGTAAACACACAGAATCTTCACACACAGTTGATGTACGAGACCTGCTGCTGGTGAACTAATCCAATGATAACAACCAGAAATACAACAGGACATCTCACGTTCCCGTACAACCAACCAGGTGGCTTATCTTGTGGAAAGCAGAATCTACGAACAACCAGAGAGTTCCAGTAAAGAAGAATGGAGTGGTAGGGAAAACTGGTTTTGGAGTTTTTTAAACAGAGGTTGTTTTAAACAGAGCATCAGGGATGCTTTACTTATGATTCCTGCATTGCATGCAGTTGGACTAGCTATCCCCTGGGGTCTCTTCCAACTCTATGGTACTGACAGCATCTTGAATGGCAAGGGTAGTCTTCAGCTTCAGGCACACACAGAGAGTGAGGCAAACTACAGCCACCAATTCAGGGTCTGGAAAATGGAGGGAAACAAGGCGTGCAGGGACACAGGCTGCTATAGCAAATGTGACTCCTGATCTTGTAAAATTATCCCCTTATAGTTTGCACATTTCATATTTTTGTTTAGTTATCAGATGCCTAGCCCGTGGAACACATTTTATACATTAAATGTAAGTTTAAATAAATAGAAACACGTTACATTTCTCGCGTGAGTTTTAATAATACTTATTTATCATCAGTGTTTTCATACTGCCCTTCAATCACATTCCCAGGGTGGTTTACGAAAAGAGTAATACAATTAAAATGTAAATACAAAAATAAGTATTTTTAACACTTTAAAACGTGACATTAAAATATCCTTCACAACATCTTTTAAATGTTCCTTATAATATATGATGGAGTAAAATATACATAAAACACATATTATTAACATTCCATGTGGAAATAAATAAAAAGTTGTTACACCAACACCTTAATGTCATTTAAATAGTCTTCCTTTGATAGATGAAGGCAAAACTACCCCCAAAATTGCAGATGAATTGTCTAGTCCCTAATGATTCCAAAACAATTACAGGATGCAGAGCAATCTAGTTAAATTTTTATTCAAAAGCTTACTACACTTGTGTTTTCTCTTATTTTTCTATCAATGAAACCCAGGAGGCTTAAGCATAATTCATTATGTATGAGACCCAACTTACAGTGCTTGACTGTTGATTAATAGGAAAGTTTGCAGTATGTACATTTGCAACATTAGATGCATACAATATGCTAACTTATTCTTCCACTGAAGCTAATTATTTACAAAAATGACTACTTGAGACTACAATTTATTAAATGCATGCATCCAGTCTCAATTTGGCCCCAAAAGACAGTCTGGAATGAAGATCTTTTACTTGATGTGACAACTTCTGGAAAGAGTGTTATTAATATTGTAAATGTGGCAAATAAAGAGTTCAGATAGCCTTATGTCTATTTTGTGTTTGTTTTTCACAGCTAAATCAATGAATAAAAACAGCTTTTCAAGAAGTTTAATACCCATATGAGAGACAAATTCTTTCTGCCCAAGTTTAAATTAACCATATAAATAATATGTCCATATATTAGTAATAATGATTTTTAAAAATAGCTTGACAACTGAAATACGTGGGAGCGGGTATACTCAATCTTTCAATTATACTTATTCATTTTTACTGACTCTTCTTAATTTGTTAGAACAACATTTATTTTAAAGATATGCTTAAGAATCTCTAAAAAGGCCTTCCCTGTAAACCTGCTTATAGTTTGGCAGCTTAATACTCAATTAATTTCAGGTGAATTTTAGGTGGCTAGCAATTCACAAGACTGGACTCTGGTAAAGGATTTGCTTATGCACTTCAGAATAAAACATACAGTGGTACCTTGGGTTACATATGCTTCAGGTTACATACGCTTCAGGTTACAGACTCCACTAACCCAGAAATAGTGCTTCAGGTTAAGAACTTTGCTTCAGGATGAGAACAGAAATCGTGCTTCGGCGGCACGGCAGCAGCAGGAGGCCCCATTAGCTAAAGTGGTGCTTCAGGTTAAGAACAGTTTCAGGTTAAGTACGGACCTCCAGAATGAATTAAGTACTTAACCCGAGGTACCACTGTACAGAGAAGCAGCATGCAAACTTATTGGTGTTTAAGATTGATCAAGCAACATTTGGAAAGTTGTACTTGTCCATCAAATTCTCATCAACACCCAATATTCCTGATGTGACACATGGTTCATAATTTCAAATAATACCTTTTTAGGCTTTTTGAAAAACCTGGACCCACTAGCATTATAAGGGTTCTCTGTTACAACATGGAATGAGACTGGAAGGACATAATATATTATTTTAAAAAAATATATATAGGAGTGGTTCTCAACCATCTCACCTGACTTCAGTGGTTAGGATGAAACATGTGACATAAACATAGATGCAAACACTACCACAAAATGCACACAGCATTCCTATTTGTGTAGCCTTCCTGTTGCCACTTGTGGTATCCAGAATGCGGTTCTCTCCATATCCTGTGTGGTTGATACATGCCACTACATACAGTGGTACCTCGGGTTAAGAACTTAATTCATTCTGGAGGTCCGTTCTTAACCTTAAACTGTTCTTAACCTGAGGTACCATTTTAGCTGCCGCCGCCGCCGTGCGATTTCTGTTCTCATCCTGAAGCAAAGTTCTTAACCCAAGGTACTATTTCTGGGTTAGCGGAGTCTGTAACCTGAAGTGTCTGTAACCTGAAGCTTCTGTAACCCGAGGTACAAGATGCCACCTGGGGCAAATCTGTATTGCATCTCCTCCTTGATGCACAAAAGGATCTATTTTGCAATGAGAAACTTGAACTCTCTAGGTCCACCGACATGGAGTTGAGGTTCTTGCGTATTAGAAGGTCCGATGAGCTGGACGAGGAAATATCTAGGAGGTTACTCTCAGATAAATTCCTCATTAAGACACAATCTCTTAAACTCCTCATGCCCTGAAATTAGAATAAACCTGTTTCAGGATTTGATTTTACTTCTTCAACCGTGTTTGACCCCCCAAAAAGGCAATTTGGCGGTCATTATACCCCAACAAATATAAACCCTGGTTCGATCAGGAATGCCTTGCTATGAAGCTCTCTTTGATTGGAAAATACAGGAACTATAGGTCTGCCAATCAGTATTGGGAAGTCACAAAAGAACTAAATTTTAATCCTTTTTTGACTTCCTAATACAGATTTGCCCCGTAGACACCCTCATAACAAGGAACCCCAATATCTTAAAATCAAAGCCATCCTTTTTGTGAATAACATAACTCAGACTTGCATGTACAGTACACTATATATTTTACACACACACAAACACAACTCGACATAAAACAAATGCGCAGTCTTGTTAGTTTTAGTCCTTAGAAAAGTTCTAGAATAATGTGTCCTTACAGAATGGTATAATGCTTCCATAATGGTGCCAAGGTCAGGTTTATCAGAGGCAATTAACTATGTGAGTAATTGCTTCAGGGAAACTTTAATATGCACACCTGACTTCAGTCATTTATTTTCTTAGATTCTCCATCTCAGGCCATACCCTTCAGGTGCACGTTTCCCCCTCAGTACCGAACAATCACCATGTGGTGCAGCATTACCTCCTTTGCTTAGGTTGTCACCAAAATCCAGGGCCTATTTATAGGGAAAGGTGTTTTAGTCCACACAGCATTAATTGGCATTCTTTCTCCACATGGTGAAACTGCATCATATTTAACTATGAAAATAATACAATCTGGCATTTCCTAATATTTTGATGCACTTCTCTGTGTTAGCGTTAGTGTGGTGGAATCACAGCAACTCTCATAGGAAATACTGTGAAATGGGCTGAATGTTACTAGTGATTTCTAAAACTGAACTCATCCCTTGCCCCTTATCTCACAGACATCATCTAGTGTTGGCTGTAGATAGAGACAAGATTCCAAAATGGATGCACCACTGGTTCTATCCATTACGACAATACTTAGGACTAAGGACTTATCTACGTGTATGGTCAACGGTTCTTCTTATCTCTTTTTAAATTGCCTATGACGTGTACAACTCACTACAAGTCCTATAACCAAAATGAAGCAGCTCTGGAAGCACGAAAAACAACAGCTTACAACTGGATTATGAGAAAGAATGTCAAATATTCAAATGAAATGTCAAATATTAAAATACAGCTGTCTCAAATGGCTTATTTCACAACAAAGCATGGGCCCCTACTTGACATTCTGAAGTAAGACTATCAGAAAGTTAATTCTTCATATACAATATGAATATCAAAAGAAACTACACAAAGTTTACCCTACATTTCCATTTATCCTATGCAGTATATTAACTTCTCTTGAAAAGAAATCACCTTGCAGACTTCATAGAATTACATAGTTCAAAACACCATGCTCCACTTTATAACATATTGTATGTATACACATCTCACCACTGTTTCTTTCAGAGTCTGGGTGTGAGATGTACTTAGACGGGAGATTTTTCTATGTTCAGGATGATTTGATGAACCATAAATGGCCTGAGTTGAAATCGGGTTGAAAGGAATTTTGATTATGTTAATAAATCAGTTTTCCTATACAAGGCAAGGTCTAAGAAATGTTCTAAACAAAATAGCTTGGCAGTTGTACACTTACACTGTGTTGCATAAGAGGGAAAGCAAAAAGAGGAACAGTAGTCCATGTATACATAAAAGAGTTTGAGATTTTGTGTGCAATCATCTGGCTGGTGATTTTCTTCTTCTTAGGGAGATGCTTAGTATCATCAGACCATTGTTCCATCTAGATCAAATGGCAGCAGCTCTTCAGGGATTGAGAAGAGGACATTTCTTACCTGGAGATGCTGGGTCTTTCTGAACAAGAAGCACCTGCTCAACCACTGAAAGGTAACCCTTGCCCTATTGATACATGTCAATGATACCAAGTTTGTAATTTACTGTTACTACAAGCTCCCTGCTGTAAAAGTGGGATATAAAAGTAACAGACACATATTTTTAAATTTCTATAATGTACATTATATATGATTTATACATAAATTCTAAACTTAATGTTTATTTGTTAAACTTGGATCCTCCTCTTCCATGAAGAGATAAGAGAGTCTTAGACACAATCCTAGGGCAGGCTCCTGTTCAGCTAATGGTCGGGGCTAGACCCATAGGGACACAGGTGGCACTGTAGTCTAAACCACTGAGCCTAGGGCTTGCCGATCAGAAGGTCGGCGGTTCGAATCCCCAAGACGGGGTGAGCTCCCGTTGCTCGGTCCCAGCTCCTGCCAACCTAGCAGTTTGATAGCATGTCAAAGTGCAAGTAGATAAATAGGTACCCTTAACCAGGAAGGTAAACAACATTTCTGTGCGCCAGTTTAGTCACGCTGGCCACATGACGCGGAAAAACTGTCTGTGGACAAATGTCCCTCAGCCAGTAAAGCAAGATGAGCACAGCAACCCCAGAGTCGTTCGCAACTGGACTTAACTGTCAGAGGTCCTTTACCTTTTTCGACCCATAAGCTCCAGTGACAGACCTGTGTTATATGACATCAGATGAGTGCTTGGGACTAGACCAATGCTTTTGAATGCTTAGGAGTGGTTCGTTCATGCACAAACATCGCATTCCAGTCCTTCTTATACATCACTTTGAACACTCAGTTCTATCTTTGGCAATTTATCTAAGATAGCTCATTTGCAAATGCTTCAAATCAATGTACAGTGAGCACTCAAGGGTAAACTGGACCTATTTCAATGCACTGCAGTAATGGTCCAGAACAACTGTTGTTGTGTTGTTTTTTAAGAAACCAGAGCAAAAGAAACCACACAATTCTGAAAAAAGTGCAATTTTATGGTCTAAATCCTACAAAACTGATCAATTTATGTCCAGTATCAGAACATCTCAAAAGATGCAAGTACAGAACCATTAAAATGTCCCCCCCCCACTGTTCAATATAATAACAACTTTTAAAAAACGCACTCTGATAACAGACTGCCTTCCACTAGGCTTAGGTGAATCTGTGATGCAGTTCCATTAGCTTGCATATAACATTAATAAATAACATTGCCACTTAAATGCCTTTCTTGTAAATTGGTTTGTTCTGTTCTGTATAAATAATATAAATGTCTCTGTTACCAGTATGTCAGATTCCCACCCACTTCCCTTTACCTATGCATAGCATGCAACATGAGCCAATGTCAGTTTAATCTAAGAAGCCATTTATAGAACACCTACAATAATATATACTAAGTGGCTTGCATTTCAGTATCTGACATATAAAAATAAACTCAAGGATCAAACAGCCACCTATTGCAACTCAGTTTGAAAGCAACAACTCAGTATTAAATTCTAATTCAAACTTCTGGAATTGTGGCTTTTGAGGAAGACATAGAGATTTAAAGATCTCAACAGATCTCCCACAGCCAGTGGCTATGGGCTTGTGTTTCTCAGAAGGCAACATTCCCTGCTGTACTGAGGAGGAGATTTCAGTAGCAAGCTAGGATATGGTATGACTGCACATAGCATGCTGGACATGCTCAAACTCTTTTGCCTGCCAAAAACAACTCATTGAATTCCAGTCACCTGCTCCACACTTTTAAGCCTGCCTTCATATTCTTCATACTGTTATGAGTTTGTGGGTGCCAGACCCCTCTAATCCCTGAATCCAGCAAGTGTTAAAATTTAATCAAGCCAGGCTAGCTTCCTGATGAGGTAATGGCCTGGGTGAAGGGCCATTAAGAGAATGAAGAAAAGGGGGCTCTGTGTGAGATGGCAAATACTCGGGCTCCTCCTTCAACTCGCGGATAATGAGAAGGACAAAAGCCAGAGTTTGGAGTAGAGTTTTGGGGCTGTGATGTAAAACTAGAGGTCAAGCAGCAAGTTGGAAGGAGGGTCAGAGAACAATGTTTGATTTCTGTTTGAATCCAAGACTGCGGTTATGGGAGAAACAAGACCCTTTGGGGCTGTTAATGATGTTAACCCCTCCATCGTAGGCTCAGGTTGTATATATGTGTAAATAAGCCATATATCCTAAAGACACTGCAGTCTCCACTGTGCCTCATTCCAAAATGAAAAATGGACCCCGGGTAAGTCCCTGTAATGTCAGCCTGCTCAGAGATTGGGGTGGTATGTAACCATATTCTTAAGGACCAAACTATTTCTTTTAAAAAAAGGTAACTGAGGCATGGGTGCATGTCCACATGCAGACAGATAATTTAAAGATGATAGATAGATGATAGATAGATAGATGGATGGATAGAAAGACAGATAGATAGATAGATAGATAGATAGATAGACAGACAGATAGACAGACAGACGGATGATAGTTTAGAAAGAAATAACCTAGAACTCACATTAAAATAAATAAAATAATTATAAAACAGATAGGCCAATATACTTAGCCGTATCCCATCAAATCACCACCACAGTAA
>NC_138509.1:42024729-42037229 GCF_964252035.2 Podarcis erhardii
TGTGCCTTGGAAGCCATTTGCCAATTAAATCTCATAAAGAACAGAACATACAAGCATTTGGGCAATAGGAACCTTTGCTTACAGTGCTAATATCTTATACACCAGGTGAGATGTACTCAATCACAAGGTTTTTTAGCTAGCAATTCCTGCAAAGGCACACAAAACTTTCCAATTACACAGGTGATTACTTCCTGATGATGTCACAATCATGCATTAACTCTCCCCAATACATAGTTGAAACAACACACAAAAATCCACCATGGTAATGATGTTTCACAGCCATTAAGTTTTAATTGATTTTACAAAGCGAGGGGGGGGGAAGCATAGTTATGCTTAAAAGCTGAAAAGGCAGCTCTAGCCTGTTCTGTTCCAACTTCCTCCTTCCCAAAAGCTTCCCATTCTGAAAGAAAAGACAACAGGCCATACACAGAAGCTGCAATCATAGAGGGATGATGCAATATGCCTCCCATCTAAAAGTCATCTGGTATTATTTGCTTTAGAGTTAGTTTAGGCTACAGTGCTGAGGGCACGGTGTTTAAAATTAATTTGTTACCTGAAAGTTTAAGGTTTGGTTTGCACTGCTGCCTTGCCATGTACTGATCTCGATCTAAATGCAAATTTCAAAAACATCTTCCCTGCAAGGCAGAACTGAGGCGCCTAGAAGCTTTAGCACACCCAGACAACAAAGAAAATATAATGGCAGCCAAGCTGGGAATGGCTAGCACATGGGAAACCACAGCACTTTGACATAATTCTGCAATGGCAGCTTTGAATCAAAACAGAAAGGATAACATGCCATGTCCATCATTGGTAACAGCAGAAATGTTTGCTCACCTTTGTAGTCAAACCAAAACCTGTGGTTTCCAGGATCCTGCCCCTCTCTTTATGCCTGGCCTCACACTGACAAATCCTTGGGCAGAGGACTGCAGTGAGGTGGGGGGACCTTGCAGCCCAAGTAATGCGTGTGGCCCTCAGCCTAATTTTGTATGTCCTGGGGGAACCTGGAGGAAGTAGAGGAGGGCAGGGGGTTAGGAAATGAGGGGAAAGCCAAAAAGGATGGATTGGAGAAGAAAAAGGAGGAAAAGAAGCCCTCTGCACATGAACAGACTCTTGCTTCAATTTAGCAAGTCAATTCAAAATTGTTGCTTGTGCGTTTACAAGAAGAAAATTGTCTTTTTTAAAAAAAAAAACACCCCAAAAACTCCCATGCCACATCTGCTTTTCTGTACAGAAAACATTGGGTAATCTTACAGGCCCTGCCAGCCGCTAAAATATATAAAAGTGAAACCGGGATTTCACCTATTTTATGTTTCTAAGTCAAATTTTCCCCTCCCCTCTTCTCACACAGTCTTTTTTGTGGTTTAACAGTCTTCCAAATCACCTTGGATGGCAGCTCTATGCTACACTTGTTGAACCAGACTTTTCAGAGTTGTTATATACTCATTCATTGTTAAATAAATAATGCTATTGGCTGTGGAACTAATCTGCAGTATGTGTTACTTTTAGTTCTTTTACCATGAATGAGTGTGATCGTTTGTGATCTCCAGGGACTTTAGCCAAGAATCTAACTCCATAATGCTGCCAATATATGGCAAGATCTGTTCTATCTCCTAGCAAATGCATTTAGAAAAGAAAGCAGGCACTGGAGACCCAGTTGCCAGAGTATTTTCTGAAACAAAAATGAAGCCGAAGAATTTTTTTCCTTCCTTGTGGTAACCACATATACACATGAGTATTTAAAAGCATTAATGAAGAATATACTGCAGGACAAGCTAACATTTAATACTGAAGAACCCTAGCTACACATGGCAAGAATCTGGGAAACCCTTAAAACCACAATGTTAAAATTATCTACAGAGGATGTTTCCCACACAAAGCACAACATAACTGAAAACATTTTTACTGTGCAAGTCGGGCTAAATGAATCTCTGTAATGTTTGAAAATAGGAATGGGAACAAAATGGGTTACTTGGGCTAACAACACATGAAATATGGAATTAATTTTATTTCAGATAATAATAAAATGTTGCCAGCTAGCTCAGTATGTATACATGAAAGGGGTGGGGGACCCTAGCCTGTCAATGAGAGTTTCCTGAATGCATCATGCAATAGTGCAAAAAACGAAACCTAGCCTTTAAGTGTGGTGTGGTTGGGGGGATGTTGCCTCCAACTGGCCAAAGCAGAATTCCCAATAGGATTATATCTGCTAACATGGAAATATTTCTATTTCAGATAGGTTTTTTGACTGGACAACAAACAACACATAATTCTGAAGGGCAGCACCTTTGAAAAATCGAACAAAAACTACTTTTGGTCCAGCATCTTCCTCCCCCAATATTTGGCAGAACAGCAAACCCAGTGCTGAAGTCGGATTATCTATTAATCTCAGTGGTAAATTTTGTTTTTCCCCACAAGCGTCCATTCTTATCAATATTAAAAGAGGAAGCTAATGGGGAACAGGAGAAGGTCTAAGATTTGATCTCTTGCTTTCATTCGGTAGTACCACATCACAGCTGGAAACTAGTAGAAAGTACCCAGTGAGGCTTAGGGCAGAAAAATAATTTCAACAGATATGAAGGTATTGTAGAAAATGGCAGCCTTGTGTCTAGTTCTTCTCTCTTTCCTAATACCAACTAATAAGACCAATCACATGGGCTCCCCTGCCCTGCAAGTAGCAGACAGTGGTACGGATGGGGAGTAAGCAACCCCTTATTAATATATCATGCCACACAGTAACGCTTACTAGATTTTGCTTTTTAAAAAAGCCCAGAAACATAGAAAGCTATTTTATACAGAGAAAGACCCAGTGGTCCATCACTGAGCTAGGACCCATAAAACGTTGCAATCATTTTCGAAGTTAACTCTTTATACTGAAACTTCTAGCTCTGCCCTTAAGATTCCACGCTGATATAATCTCATAGACCGCATCCAGTTTTCAAGTCATTGAAAAATGGACACAGGAACCAGAGATGTCTGTATTGTCAATGTGATAACATGCATGCCAAAACATCTCCTTAGCTGCTAACTGGAACTGGGCCTTATGAGCACGGCTCACCAACGCTTAATCAGCTGTGTTGGCTTCTGGTTTGCTTCTAGGCATGATTTGAGGTGCTAGTGCTTACTTTCAAAGGCCTACATGGCTTGGAACCACGGTATCCACAAAAGGATGTAAATTCTGATGTAAATAAGTTTTAGGCTCTGTCTATCAATGGTTGCTGGTTGGTTTTAGGTTGTGAGGGTTTTTAAAGAAGCTCTTACATGTTAAATGTTCTCTGGGTTGGCAATTGTTCCTAGTTTTGCAAGCTGGTTTTGGATGTTAATGTTGGGTCTGATTATATTATGGGTAAGTTTATAATCTTGTTTTATATGTAACCAATTGTATGTCATCTAGAGAATTTGTTATGAGGGGACTACTGAATATAAATAAATAACATTTGTACATTGCACATCCTCACATATTCAGTATGCAGTGACTGTCATTATAATGGGAAATAGCAGAATGGGCAAAGGTTTTTTGAAAATACTGGTGCAGGTGGGATAGGTTTTAGGTATCTCAAGCAGACACACAATTGCTCTCCCACACAATTGTCTACGCCATATACAGGGTGAGTCTTTTAAAAGAGGCCCTGTGGAACATGTGTACTCTATATCAATGGGGCCTCTTTTAAAGGACTCACCTTGTAGAAGAGCTCCCTTGCTCAGAGATGCACAGCTTTTCTACCTGTGCCAGTAATAAATTGCAACAGCTTGTTAGACTGGTGACTTTCCATTAGAGTTAACTATTTGCATGCTTGCAAGTGCAAGCAGTTTAGTAAACAGGTAGTCTCTTTTCCAAAAAGAAGTCAAAATGAGCATTCTAATAATGTTTTGTTTATTTTTGCTATTAAGCTTTCATCAACTCTCCATGTATGAGGCCAATTCCAAGAACTTCTGTTCATATGCTAGACATGGAAGATCTAGTGTGTTGGCAATTAGAGGCCAATTAGGTGTGGTTTTTAAAACAATGGAACTCGTGTCTACCCAGACTGAACATGTACATTTAACTGGTTGTGTGAACTGGCTATCCCAGAGTATCTCTGCTGGCTGATCCAAACAACCAGTTCACCAAGCACACATCACAATAGATTAGGAGAGCAAGCCCTTTTTGGGTTGTGTAAACCTACCCTAACACGTGCATTTCCTTACACAATTCAGGAAATAGAATGCTGGATCCCTGACTTATTATTATTATTATTATTAATAATAATAATAATAATAATTTATTTATACCCCGCCCTCCCCAGCCAAGGCTTACAAGCAATCATAAAAACAAGATGAATGATTACAACTTAAAAACAAAAATAAAATACAATATTAAAATAATGGAACATTAAAATATTAAAATGTAGCCTCATCGCAGGAGGAGAAGGAAAAGAAAAAAGAAAGAGAGGGAGGGAGGGAATCAAATTGGCTCCAAGCCAAAGGCCAGGTGTAACAACTCTGTCTTACAGGCCCTGCGGAAAGAAATCAGATCCTGTAGGGCCCTGGTCTCATGAGGCAGAGTGTTCCACCAGGCCGGAGCCAGAGTTGAAAAGGCCCTGTCTCTGGTTGAAGCCAATCTAACTTCCTTAGGGCCTGGGACCACTAGGGTGTTGTTATTTATGGACCTTGAGGCTCTCCGTGGGGCATACCAGGAGAGGCGGTCCCGTAGGTACGAGGGTCCTAGGCCGTGAAGGGCTTTAAAGGTCAAAAGCAGCACCTTAAATCTGACCCTGTACTCCACCGGGAGCCAGTGTAGCTTGAAAAGCACTGGGTGAATATGCTCCCATGGCAGAGACCCCGTGAGGAGCCTCGCTGCAGCATTCTGTACTCGCAGGAGTTTCTGGGACAGCTTCAAGGGCAGCCCCGCGTAGAGCGAATTACAGTAGTCAAGCCTGGAGATGACCATCGCATGGATCACTGTGGCCAGGTCGGGGCGGGAAAGGTAAGGGACCAACTGCTTGATGCGGCGAAGGTGGAAAAATGTCGCCTTGGCTGTTGCTGTAACTTGCGCCTCCATGGAAAGGGAGGCGTCAAGGATTACACCCAAACTCTTAACGGAGGGCAATGGCACTAATTGGGCCCCCGCAAGAGAAGGGAGTTGGTCCCTCATCCCCATGCCATCCTGACCTAGCCATAGGACCTCTGTCTTTGAAGGATTTAGTTTCAATCGGCTCCCACGAAACCATCCAGCTACAGCTTCCAAGCATCTGGTCAGTGTGTTCGGGGCCAAGTCGGTGTGGCCATCCATCAGCAGATAGAGCTGAGTGTCATCAGCATATTGGTGACAGCCCAGCCCAAAGCTCCGGATAATCTGGGCAAGGGGGCGCATAAAGATATTAAAAAGCATCGGGGAGAGAATTGCGCCCTGCGGCACTCCACACACCAAGGAGTGGCGCGATGACATTTCCCTCCCTAGTGCCACCCTCTGTCCCCGACCAGAGATAAAAGAGCACAACCAGTTACGGGCTATGCCCTGTATCCCCACGTCTGCGAGGCGGTGGTCCAGAAGATCATGATCGACCATGTCAAAGGCTGCTGACAAATCTAAAAGGATCAGCAGTCCTGACCCGCCTCGATCCAGTTGTCTACGGAGATCATCTGTTAGGGCAACCAGAGCCGTCTCCGTCCCAAAACCAGGACGGAAACCGGACTGAAATGGATCTAATGCCGATGTTTCCTCCAGAAACCTACCAAGCTGTTCAGCAACTGCTCTCTCAATTACCTTACCCAGGTATGGAAGATTTGAAACTGGGCAGTAATTGGATAGGTCTAAGGGATCTGATGAAGTTTTCTTTAAGAGTGGACACACCACTGCTTCCTTCAGTTCCCCTGGGAATATCCCCGTGTCAAGGGACAAATTGATAATTTCAACCAGGGGGGTCCGCGCAACATCTGGACACTCCCTAATCAGCCAAGACGGGCACGGATCAAGGAGGCAGGTGGTGGGCCTACCAACTTGGAGGTATCTATCCACATCAGTAGGGAGTATCCGATCGAAATGGTCCAACACTGGACCTGAAGTCAGTCGAGAGGCCTCCAGTTCAGTCACTGTATCTAAATTGGCAGGGAGGTCACGGCGGAGCAACAGGACTTTCTCCGCAAAAAAGCTCGCGAATGCCTCACAGCTGTGAGTCGAATTTGTGCTTAAATTTGGTTGTCCTCCTAAGGACGTTATTGACCTAATTATTCTAAAAAGTTGTGCCGGGCGAGAGCTAGCAGATGCAATGGAAGCTGCAAAGTAAGATTTCTTAGCAGCTCTCATAGCCATCTCATAGGCTTTCATAAGCGTCTCACGCATTATCTGGTTCGTTTGCAAGACTTGACAGGACCTCACTTCATCCATAGTTTGAGTTGGTGAGTTATTAACAGAGTCATTTCTTATCATCCTTTTAAGCCCTTGGGCATTTAAAGGGGAGGAACTAGTATCCAATTGTTTCGCAATGTTAACTATTCTAGTGAGGATTTCATCCAGTCTTTGGAGAACCAGAACCATAGTTTCTGCAGACAACATGCAAATCTCTTGGTAGGGGTGCGTATCCCGAATTGGTTGAAAGCAGGCTCCTCTGATATCTTGTTCTAGAGGCATGGGTGGGTCAGCGTTAGGAGTGGGAGGAATCCCTCCTGCTCCTGCTCTTGCCCTCTTGGACGGATTAGCTTTTTTGGGGAGGAGGGGGATCGGGTCATTGACATCCTCCTTAAGGGGGGGGTGAGGTTCCCCCAAAGTTGTTACTGTTTGTTCTATTTGCTCGTTTTCTCGGTTTCCTCAACCCGCTCTGTTTCTGAGCCAGGGCAGATGGCGTTGGCTCTCTGCTGATTCTTTGTTTTAGAGGAATTGTGAGTCTCAATAATGGTCGTCTGGCTCTTTGCACCTCGTTTTCTCCTTCCGGCAGGCATTCTCAATAAGGAAGTGACAGTTGGAGGAGTGTCACTCCAATGAGGAGTGACAGTTGGAGAACTAGGCCTCAAACCTTCCGGCCTAAAAGAGCAGGTTTTAGCAGGGAAAGCCACACCTCTCCTTGAACACACTCAGAGGTGGATATTTAAAGCACAGCCTGGAAAGAACAAGGCAAAATTTAAGTGTGGATAAGCCCTTAGATTTAAAAAGAAGGAGATGTTCCTGCCTCTCTCATGGCGTTCAACCCTGCTGGACTGGAAGCGACTGGACCTAACGGTCAGGGGATTTACACTGTACATTTCTAATTTCCTTTTATCCTGCTGATCAAATATTTGCAGTATTATACAGTAGAAAACGTTGTTGTTTCCCATGCCCCCCCCTCTATATTTGATAATTCCCTATGTTTAAAACAGCAAAACTAAATAAGGTGTTTTTTTATCACCCAAGTCGAGGCTCTAATGTGAAAATTCTACCGTCCTAGACCTTCGCAGTATCACATAAGGGACAGGAGCATCAACCCTTCAGGCCCATTTTCATCTCTCTAGAGTCAGCTCTGATACCTTTCTTCCCCTTCCAAAGAGAGTCTCAAGCACCCTGGGGACTGTAAGCAAAACAAGCGGCTCACCTGGCTGTCAAACACACTTTTCGATCCACTGTACTGGAACTCTCGTCATCTCCCCTTCCGTACCGCTGGGGCCAAGGCAATTTTGCGGCCTAAGTCCAGCTGTCCTCTGTCCCCTCTGCCACGGCTTTTTGAAAACATTCTTTCAGGAAGTCTATAGCTGATGCAGTAAAATAATACCAGAGACTGTGGTATAATATTCCACTCTTATTTTATCCTGCTTGGTCTGAAGCATATGTTTCATAGAAACACAATACTTAAGGACATAAAAATTTTCAGTGGTTTTGTGTTTGTGTACCTCCCTCCCCTTCACAATACAATCCTTTGGTGCGCATGCTATTACTGGCTTGCATTGTTTTGAATATTCTGTAACTTATGCTTATAAAAACAATAGCTTTATACATTACATTTGCATGTCACAATGAAATTTTAATTTATTTTTGTTAATAACATTTTCTTCTCCCACATCTAACAATGATTTAGTAAGAGGATAACAAGGAAGGTTTTATATTTCTCTCTCTCAGTGTATTTATTTTGCTAAATTTGATTTCTCAATATATGGCCTGTTTTTTAAAAAATGGGGCACTAAACAGGGTTGCCCGTTGTCTCCAATTTTGTTTCTGTTATGCCTTGAGCCCAACGATCCCACTATGCTACAACTCATTGATTTTTTTTGGGGGGGGGGTATGAGGCAGTGGGTATCCTCCACCTCTTAAGTATCTTCACGAACAACATTACTGTACTCTTCAATAACCCTGTAGTGAGTATGCCTGATGTCATGCAGTCAGTGGCACGATTTGGAGAAATATCTGGCCTTCATATTAACTATGACAAATCTAAATCACTCTTTTGGATTCAAACCTCAAGCCCAACTAGGATACGGCTCAGAAAGAAATCTTTGAAATATCTGGAGGTACAGGTCCTTCAGAATCCGCCTTACTTTTCTTAAATGAACTTAAGAAAGATCTGCATACCAGGAATGGTCTACATTGATCAATTTGGGGCAGGGCAGCTGCTGTTTAAATGGTTGCCTTGTCCCAACTCTTTTGCTTATTCCAGGTTTTTCCTATTTTGATCTCCCCAAAATGAAGATACAGGCAGAAGATATATGGTTTCTGTGCGGATCTGAAACTCTCACCTCTGTTATGTCCCATCATTCTAGACGCACAGTTCACCTCATTTGAGAGTTTATGAATAGTTTGGGAAATGTACCTTGGAATAGCAATCAATCCTCGCAATGGGCAAAAATCTGGTAATCTAAACCCTTTATATTGGGGTTAGGTAATGTATGTAAAAATTCATTAAAAGTGCTTCATAGGTGGTTTCTGGCCCTGGTCCACCTGTATCATATATTAAAGTACACCTGCCCTGCTTTTGTGATGTGTAATTCCAGAGGGTCCTGCTGTCACATGTGGTGGAACTGCACCCCTGTAAGTATGTTCTGGGGTTTTGTAATATCAGAAATAACATCAATGGACATAGGATCACTCTATATCCTATGTTTTGCCTATTATACATGTTTGTGGGAGATAATTCAGACCTTCATAGTAGATCTCTAATCATCCACCCACTTAGTCATAGTGCAAGGATGGAAGAACCCCTCATCGTGTCCCATGACACACTGGCTCTGTAAGGCTTTGTTTCTTGCAACTTCTGAACTTCATGAGCTCTGAGCTATTTGAGTGGGCATAGACTCACTGGACTTTGCGGCAGAGTAATGGTTCTTTGTAAGCTGTTATCAGAGACACTAGGTAGGCAGATCCCTTTAAAATATGGTTTTATTTGGAAATGCTTATGATTTGGAGTGTACAGGTCTTTTTCTTTGCTTTGTATTTTTTGTTATTAACTTAAAAAGAAGAAAAATCCAAATATCCTGACCTTTTAACTTTTATTATCCTTTTAACTTTTATTATGGTCTCTGAAACCTGACTTGAGATAAAGAGGATGCCCACCTATTAACACTAGTGCAATGCTTGTGGTAAGTTTGAGAGCAAACCAGACTTTTCCTTGGAAATATAGCAACAAAAGAATCTGTGTTCCAAAACATTTGGTCTATAGAAAATTCAACTGTTTCTCATAAAACTCTATACATCCTTCAAATGTCTTTCTATCCTCCTAGTAGCCAACCTCAGGATGGTCAACTTACATAAAACACATTTAACCAAGGGCCTTTCTGCACTTTCCATTTATAGTGGAACAGAGCTATGACCAACAACCCCTACCTCCTCCATGCAGAAACCAGGACAATGCATATGCTACACAAATGAAAATACTGAAAATCCATTCTGGATCTTTCACAAATGTCACTTTTTTTATGACAGAAGATAACTTTGAATACATTAGCCCAGAACATTAGCTAGATAATGGCATTGTGCAGCAGCAGGCCCAAAAAAATCCAAAAAACAAAACAACCCCCTACCCGCTACCCCAGCAACTATAAATGGTAAGTGGGGAAAGGCCTTTAATTACATCAAATACATAAAAAGAGTGGAATGAAAGACCACACAAATCGATTTTTCTAACGTTCTCAGTCATCTGCCCCAGATAATCAGAGGTTCCACACACCCTCTCAAAACCTTGGACAAGGTCTTGGCAGGTATCTTCAAGCTTATCTACATTTTCAGCGATTTCCACCTGGTTATGAATAGCTGCTTTGCAACCAGCACTGCCCTTTGAAACCAGGTTGTTCAGTTCTTGCTTAGTCCCCCTATATGAAAGGTAGAGCCATAAGTACTGGGGTGGAACTTGGGGTCTGCTTCAGAGTGAGAGACAAAAAAAGCTCCTCCAAGAATGGTGCTATCGTGCTGCAGTCCCAGTCCGTATGGCATAGGCTTTCTCTAGCAGCACTACAACTTTAAAAATTATCTGAGGTGGTCGGACTTAAGGTGCAGATGTGACAATACTTTTATTTTAAAAATTGTGACTATGTTTGTAATTATAATACAAATATTCTGGGATTTTTATTTCTGCTGAAGAATGCTAGCTTTCAGGCAAAGCAATCATTCTGCTTGCTTGTGACTATTCCTCTTTTTTTAAAAAAAAAAGGCTGGGTAAATTTTTAAATAAAAACGGCAAGGCAAATTCTATAGATAGATTTACTACAAAGATGCAGAAATGTCTTTATTTTATATGCAAGTATACAATATACACACAGGTGTGAGTGTATCCTAAACACACACAGAGAAACTAATGTAAGAAATTCAAATCAGAATGTGACTCGGATATTGGGAATTTGTATTCAGCAAGGGGAATTATCTGTCATTTCTAGTTCTTTATAGTCTTATTGTAATATTGTGATTGCGGTAAAAGTGAACACCATAACAGACAAAAGCTGAAATGTACATAGCATTTTGATGCTTCACATAGGTATTAAAACAAACACTTAAAAGGGGGTGGGGGGAGAGAGGCCATTAAACATGATGCTTTATCTCAGGGGTAGCCAACCTTTTAGGATCTGGGGACTATCTGACATAGTTTCAAGGGCTGTATGCACATGCTGTCCTGAATCGAGCCCCAGGGGATACTGTGGCCAAGTAAACTTTGCAAACAAGCTATCCAGGCACTGCAAAGGAAATAAGATGGGCATGCAGAAGCGAAATTGGTTAAAATCTGTCTAGAAACACTTCAGAAAGCTTTTAAAAAGGGCAGATAAGCATAACAGAACAAAAACATCCCGGAAGATCCAGGAAACAATGCAATCAGCATATAAACATTTGTCAAATATGTGTGAATTTACTTCAGAGGAGCCACTGAACCATATACAGCTTGGTAAACATTAAATCAATGCCTTGTTGCCAACATTAAATAAAACGTATTATATATTTATCAATTACATGCATAAATGCAATCTTCAATAATTTTGTGTTTTTTAAAAAAAAAAACACAGAGAAGAGAATTCATTTGAATGACCAATATTAATGATATCCATTCCATCAGAAGGCACACCAATCTCAAGTGCATTAAGCTCATTTAACTTCCTAACCACATATGCCATCCTGTGTTTAGAAACAATTACACAACCTAAAAAGTCAAGCTGTATCACCATCACTGTAGCCATCTAAAATCATACAAAGAGGTGTTTAGTTCTCATGCATTTCCAAAACATAGGGGGAATTACTATTAATAGGACCTTGTATGATAAAGCTAAACACTACTAGCCTGTCTTATTTAGGACATAACGCCCATATGAAAAAACAAAACAGTGAAGCAGCAGCCCGCCAACTCCTATTAAACTGGATAGATCTGGGTCCATTATCAAAGTCTCTTGAAGCAGGCTGCGCTCACACATAATTCTAAATTACAATTTGACACCACAGGCATGAGCTGGAACAAGCCTGAGCAAGGCTCTGGCTTTCATGCTCACAACCACACACAATTGGGAGAAGGACTTTTACTTGAACCATTTATTTTTGGCTTCCATGAATATTGGCTTGTTGTATTGTATGGACCAGGAAGGGTACAAACTCTGGTTGCTTCAACAAACCAGTTTCAGAAGCCATGGTTTTGTTATAAACCAGGGGGGCTAGCCCTTGATCCTCCAGATATAGTTGGACTCCCAACTCCCATCAGTCTCATACAGCATAGTCGATGTTCAGGGATAGTAGGTAATCCAGCAACATGATCTGGATGGCCACAGATTAGCTACCTCTGTCATAAACCATAATCTTTGGCTTGGACAATTTGACAACCCAACATTCAGGGAAACAGTCAACGCCCACATGAGAGGAGAATAGGGAAGGAGTCTCAGTCAGACTTATTTCAATTTGTCAAAGTAGTGCTAAAACCATAGTTTATCAGTACATACAACCTGGGCAAATAACTTTCTGGGACACTCCAAAATTAAGCCCTGACTAAATGGGTATGAATTGTGCAAGATCGCAACCACACTTATTTTCGCAACCTAACTTATTTCTATGAGATTGTATAACAGGAGCTTTTTCTGGCCATTTGTACCTTATGTCA
>NC_138509.1:42042229-42064729 GCF_964252035.2 Podarcis erhardii
ATGCCATGTAGCTTTTCTGCATTCCAGTGAAGTTTATATAGGGGTACTTTTTGTTCAAGGTGTTCTAGGAGTCAGTGGGCACTCAAACTTAATGTAAAAAAAGAAGAGAGGAATAAAAATGTTTCTCTATAACCAGGCCTTTGGATAATTAACATTCTATGGCCTTTTAAATGTGTTTGTGGTAGGGGACTTTTTGGTTTGTTTTTGTTTTATTTTGTGTGGGGTTTTTATGTTATGAACCACCTTGTGATCTTCAGATGATCTTCAGTATGCAAATTTAAGAAAGAATAATACAAATTTAAGAAAGAATAATAATTATGGGAGACTAGCGGGGAGAGGAGATGGTTGCAGCAGGAGGGGGAGACTCTCTGGATTCTTCAGCAACCTGCCTCATCTCTGTCTCCTGACTCCCTTCCTCCTCAAACCCTTGGTGAGTTAGGGACTTCCTCTACATGCGAAGACAGGCTCCAGTGGACTGAGCAGACAGGACCTATAGTCGGTCCAATGGTAAAGAAGGTGGTTTCTGCATGCGTGGCAGAGGGAAATGGGGTTCTTCAACCTGGGAAGGTAGCTCATCTAGAAGTACAACTCTGATCCTAAAACTCTGCCGCCCTGTGGAATATCTTCAAGAGAAGAAAAGGCTGAGGACTAAACCTTACACAAATCTGTAGTGGAGTTCCTGAGGCAGCTGAATGGCTCCTTGTACGCTTTTTCCAGCAACTCCTGCAGCCAAGCTGGTGACCAATGCATTGCTCTGCTTTCCTTTGAACAACATCAGGCAGGCCGAGAGGGAGGTATTGTTGTCTGGACATCCCAGGACCTCCATACACACTGTCCAGGCTTGCACCCTGGGGAAGTCAATTTGGTACTGCTAACATAGCGGTTTTACTTCATCCCCATCTTGAGACAGATGCATGCCAACAAGTGCCATGAAAAACAGATGCAGAAAGCTCAAGAACTATATTGGGTAGTGAGCAGATGTTGTTGTTAATATGCACACGGGACCAGATGGTCTTCATTAAAAATGGAATGATGGTTAAAGGACTCAAAAGTGAATCACTGAAAATGGGATGCCTTCTATAAAGCACAATGACCCACAGGTTTGGGGTCTATTCTTGCCCTCACAAGCAGTCCATGCCACACATAGAGCTAACGATACAGTGAAATAAGACCTAAGCATGACAAGGGTTTGTAGCAAGAACTGTACCTCACTATAAACACAAGCTTCCAGGAAGCAGCGTTTCTGCACCACTCCTTGGCTTAAAATACAGCACATATACTGCAGCACAGTGGTACCTCGGGTTAAGTACTTAATTTGTTCCGGAGGTCCATTCTTAACCTGAAACTGTTCTTAACCTGAAGCACCACTTTAGGTAATGGGGCCTCCTGCTGCTGCCTCGCCGCCGGAGAACGATTTCTGTTCTCATCCTGAAGCAAAGTTCTTAACCTGAAGCACTATTTCTGGGTTAGCGGAGTCTGTAACCTGAAGCGTATGTAACCCGAGGTACCACTGTACATGATTACACCAATTCTCATAAGAAGGAAGTGTAACTTTCTCCAATGGGCACAGGAATAATAAAAAAAGATAACTGGATGAGTACAAAACCTAAAAAAAATTACTTGTGATTTTAGAAAATATATGGAAGCTTGGCCAAAGAAGCTAGCTTTAAAAATGTATAAAGCATCAAATGTCTCTCTTTCTTTGCTCCCGTACATTCTCCCACTCAAAAACTTTTGAAATTGGATAATAAATTTTTATGTCCATTGCTTGAATTTTAAGTTTGGCTGGCAGTTTCATATAAAACAAATGTGTAGCTTCACAATAAAAGCTTGTTACTAAAAGTATTTAATATTCATAAGGTTCTCTTAATAAGTTTCAAAGTCTCATTAAACTAAATATTATATTTGCACCATTGATTTCAGTGATTTTCTTTTGCTTAGTAAGAACAATGCATAGTTGCAATCACAGAAATAAACTATTATAGAAGAATGTAGTTGCTATTCCACCCATGAGATACAGTGCACTGTTATATCAGTAGAATGGTCAGTGAATTACAATGCATATTCCCTTAACAGTAAAACACACATTTAACTAATGACTTCAAAGACAGCTTTGCAATGGATAAACTTGGGAACCTGTATGCTATGTATACTTTGCTCTAAAGCAGCTCAAATTATCTTCATATTTGCAGGCAAATAAATTGTTACTTTAGTGGTATTCTTTGCAAAATAAATATTCTAAAACATTCTTAGGTAAATTAGAACAAGAGTTTATTTGGGCTAATAGCCATTAACCTTGTAGCTGTTAGTCACAATTCATACAATCTATACTACAATACCATGTAACTTGCAGTGTATGCATAACGTAGTTTAACTTGCACTGTATTGGACTTATTGCATGTTCCTCTGCAGTACAGGCAACTCCCAATTCACACGAGTGTTACGTTCCAAGACACCGTGTGTTTGGTGAAGCAGCACAATTACTTTACATTTATTCAATTTATATCCCACTGTACCAAGGAGCTCATGGTGATGCCTTCCCCATTCTATGCTCACAGCAACTTTCTGAGGTAGGTTAGGCTGAGAGACAGTGGCTGGTCCAGGGCCGCCCAGTCAGCTTTGTGGCTGAGTAGGAATTTGATCCCTGGTCTCCCTAGTCCTAGTCTGACACTCTAAACCCAGTGGTTCTTCACCATTGGTGTGGCAGGAGATGATGGCAAGTGTGGCTGGAAGACTCAAAGACAAAGAAATATCTAAACATTTCAGTTTAGTGTTGCATCATGTAGTATAATATAAATTTTTTATTATTATTATTTGCAGAAAATGTATCATTTCAAAATGAGAGCAAGGGCATCAAGTGATACTGAGGACAATCCTAGCTGTGATCTGGAACTGTCATTTGAACAGAATGGTGGGGAACGCTCATTTAATTTGACACCAGTAGCAGGCCCAAGCAAACCTCCCCAAAAAGCAAGTTTGTTGACAATATGTGGATAAGCTATCTAAGTCTCACATTCAAATGGACTGGAGATGAAAACCTGTTTGATCACCAAGAAGATACAAAACATACAATCTAAAGAACATAAGCTGCTACTGGATCACTTGTTAAAAACAAAGGCGATGTTTACTGTAGTTCCCTCTTTTTTCCATTACTGATCTACAGTTAACTAAATCATTGAAGCAGTCTACAACAACAACAACTCCCCTCTAAATAAATGCCTGTTCTTTTTAACCTTCTTTTTAACCACACTCTCAATATTTAAAACCTCACATCCAGTTCAGTCAGCTTAAATCCCTTGAAAATTATGCAAGATGGTTACTAACACAGATAAAGTACATGTCATATCAGTCTCCCTTTGACTCAAAACCTTGTTCATAGTCAGAACAACTTTTGCTTCTCCATAAGAGAAAATACACTTTAAAAAGGCACTAATTAAGAGTTGTGAATGCCATTTTGTTCCCTCTCCGGTATTTCTGAACATAGGCATTGTAACTGAACACACCGATCTAATTGGTAATATGGTGCTGTATGTAGTTCAATCAATATGTTAAATGTATTCTTTAAAAGGTCCTTTATTTTTCTGAGTCAGAAATCTTTACGAACTCCTACAAGTTTTCATTATTGGGTAACAGAAATAAATGCATTGCTCTGTCTTTCTAAAGATGGGTCGTTAATTGGAAAGCATAACTTTCAGTGTTCATTTAATTAGTTTAGAAACTAGATGATAATAAGACAAATAATCAATTGTAGAATATTTCTTCAATTGTACAAAATCTGATTCATTCAAGAGATTGGGCTTATCCAATTTGTTTCATGGCATACATCCAGAGAGATATTTCCTTCTAAAATGCAATTTGAAATTAGTAAGATAAAACGCAGCCAAGAGCATAATATGTGAAAAAGAAGAATTCTAAACATTTATCTAAAAGTTGTTATAACCTAATAAGAGAGACAGCACAACATGGAGACGAGAACATAGCCTTACCATTTGCAACCTCAAATACAAATTTACCAGCCAGGACCCACAATTGACTGCAGCTCCGCTCTATTCTTATCCACATAACACACTCCACCACAACGAACAAAAATAAACAATAGTGCTCAAATATAGGCAAACAGCCTTTTTGGTGTTTTGGGAATTCCTCCAGCATTAGGGTCCCAGTTTAATCAATATTTTGTTTTTGTTTTTAAAAATCAAGTTTACACTAGTCCCTTTTATGATTTTCTGTAAGTTTCAAACAATGCACTATTCACAGCCAGTTAAGTCCCTCTTAACACTCCCATATCTAGAAAGAAGTATGCATAGTTGGGATTATTATGGCAGGACATCACCGCAGCAAGCACAAGCTCTGACCTTTCCACGGAGGCTTACTAAGGCACATTACTAGCAAGTTCTTGATTTCCCCAACAAAGAAGAATATGATGGAAACCTTGAAAAATAAACATGTTCCTTTCCTACCAACTACTGATGGTAAAACGTTAATGAAGGGAGGGGTCTAGAAATTCCATAAATAAAAAATCTATCTCCAAGGTAATAAATATTCAGGATCCCTCCCCCAAGAAAGACAACTTTCCACTTCTGAAGTGTGAAACCCTGGCATCTGCAAAGCCTTGGCGGACTACGTTCTGGACTCCTGCTGCCAACAAAGGAGGAAGTGGTAAATAGTAATGCTCCCATGCTATCTTGACCAGGGACACACAGACTAATGCAAAACCTTCTCATAATTGAAAAAGAAAATCATGAATAACCCACAAAATACAAATAGACTCATCTGGCCTACAAACATATATGACAGACGCTTTATACATGATGAATGAAAATGCTAATTAACAGCAACAAAAATACTACATTGCTTGCAGATACATATATAATGTAGAAGTAACATACTTACTGAATGTAAGCAAAACATTCAAGCATTCCTGATACATTGCAAAATCACATGAAAATAACTTTAGAGGAAATACAGTAGTTAATTCTGGAGCAACTGGGGGAATCTTATGAGCATGCCCTAATGGGACAGTAATTCTACTGGTTTTGGAAATTAGAGATCCAATTCTTCACATAGAAATGTTGAGAAAGTTATTACGATTCAGCCTATTGTGGGTCTATTCTACCTGCAATGGTGTATGTAATCAGTCCCCCCCCTTCCCCTTAGGCAACGTGAACTGCTTTCTATAAGTGATCAGGAGTGGGTAAACTTCTGGACTCAAAGCGCTGCAAACTCAGGTGACAGCTGTGGCCAAGGCTGCTTTTGGATGGCTTTGGATGGGCAGCCAGCTGTGGACCGTTCCAGGGAAAGGTTTGCTGTGGTCACATCAATGTACTCTTCATGGAGCTGCTCTTGAGTACTTCAAATGGCACATGAAGCTGTCATAGTTGGGTTGCTTACAAGAAGCATAAGACTCCTGGACTTAACTACAGTGGCTCCCCTTTTCCTTCTAGGCCCAATTAAGTCTTGGTGATGACCTGTAAGCTACTTGGGACCAGTGCATCTAAAGGACTGGCTTCTACCTCGTTAAAACCTTTGGTAGCAGTGTCTGTTATACAGTCCACCTATTTTTAAAGCTAATCTGGTGAATATGTGGGACAGGCCTTCAATGCAATAGCACCTAGGCTCTTTCATCTCCTTTCTTGCTTCTTTCCATCTGTTTTCAGCAGATGCAGACTATTCTCTACTGTCAAGTATTTTATGATGATCGAGGACAATGTTTCAGTCTGTTATTGTATTTACTGTTTTATCTTTACTCTTAACTTGTTGTTGTATGTATGTATGTTTGATTTGAATTTTTGCAATTCAATAAAAAAATAAACTTCGACAAGCTAGCTTATTCTTATTTCATTATCTAGCTCAGGGGTTGTCAATTTGGTCCCTACCACCCACTAGTGGGTGTTTCAGGATTCTAGGTGGGGGGTAGGGAGTTCAACAGCACAAGCTGAATCCTCCTTCCATAGAGCACTGGTGGGTGGTAAGGAAATTTTATCATCAAGAAAGATGGTAGATATAAAAAAGTTGACTACCCCTGATCTAGCTAGTCAAAAGAGAGAGATATAAACCAACATCTAAAAAGGAGATATGGTGGTAACCTGATCTCAGTTAACATGGCCAGAAAAGACCTCTGCCAGGAAGCCTGAAGGCTTCTGAAATTCAGGGTAGATGACTCTGACCGCAGATATTGTTTATATCGATCATGCCATCTTGGATATAGCAAAGTGGCTCTGTATTCTCTATGAAAACTTTCATGTAGCAACCTTTCCTTACTGGCTTTGAAATATTTTCACTCTGCATTGCACATTCCTAAACATTTAACACCACATACTCTAGCAAACCCTTACTTGGAATGCAAAAGCCTTTTAAAATTGTATGTTGCTAGGTCAGTCACTGAATTGCAATATAAGACTTTTACATCCATAAGGATTAATTTAGGAGGATAAAATGTATGTATTGTATTATAGGCAAACCTAAGAAGTAGTCCTAAGAAGGAATATAGGACGAGTCAACAATATTTTATCTTGGATGAAGAGTTAATATCTTTCCTCACATCTAGCCAGGAAGTACACCAAAGAGCTCCTCACTGCATGAGATGTGAAGACATTTCACTTGATGTTGCTCAAATGCAACTTTTAAATTGCTCTTCAGAGGAATCTCTAGGCAGATATGCTGACCTTCTGCAGGGAGATCAAAGAGATATGGAGTCATATTGGTCAAGTCCTTTCATCTGGACTGACAAAACAGGTGCCAGAATACCTGTTGCTCCTAAGGGGGTGAGATGTTAAAAGAATTATGTATTAACTAGCACAACAGTGTTACCTACACCAGACGAAAATATAGTTACATAAACTTCAGAGGGCTATGCAACACTTAAGAAGTGAAGACATCCAGACAACATCTACATGTTTGAACCAAATGAAGTAATACACCAAAGTTAGTTAACTAGCGCTCTTAAAAATGGATGTTGTGTTTTGTCAGTCATTCCTTAGCTTGTGAGGGAGCACCTCACAAAAGACCATAATAAATTTATTAGTCTTTAAGGTGCCACAAGACTCTTGAATTAAGAGTGAGATCAAACACTGCAGCTCCAATTTCTTTAACAATAGTAAAGAGTACAGTTATCATTGAACCAGAAACTATTGCTTAGAATAAGCACATACTTACGAAGTCTTCTGTTCAACTTTTCCCCCTACCACCATTTTCTCCCCAGCAATCTCTTCATGAAGTATGATCTCAAATACAGGCAAATGCCCTGCCATTATTTCCCCAACACTCTGGATTGGACCTAAAGGTTCTCTTTTCTCACAGGAAAACATGTGATTTAAGAAGTTGCTAGGTAGAACTGAGGGAGGAAGGAGAGGCTGGAAAATGTACCAGCAAGTTTCTCCGGGCCACTTGAATAACTTCATTTTATAACTGCACTTGACATTATTTCTTGGTAACCAGGGGAATGGCTGGGGCAGCGTATCAAAAATTAACCCAGGATAACAGGTCTGGACAGAACAACCAATGATAATACACCATGCAAGATTCACAATCCAGCGTCATGCCATGACTTCAGAAACAAAGCATATTTAGTAAGTTGGAGCTGTTTGGATGTGTCCATTCATTTCTGAAGAATTTTAAGCTCTAACAATGTGCATTAGATCGGAGGGTTAAATTGATAATCAGAGATGCAACTGTGTTCTAGATTGATGAAGGCTGATATAGCATGTAGATGATACACCAATGCCTCTAGGGAAAACAGTGCAAGTCAAATCATGTCAATCAAATAATAATAATAATAATAATTTATTATTTATACCCCACCCATCTAGCTGAGTTTCCCCAGCCACTCTGGGCGGCTCCCAATTGAGTGTTAAAAACAATACAGCATTAAATATTAAAAACTTCCCTAAAGAGGGCTGTCTTCAGATGTCTTTTAAAAATAGGATAGCTGCTTATTTGCTTGACATCTGATGGGAGGGCGTTCCACAGGGTGGGCGCCACTACCGAGAAGGCCCTCTGTCTGGTTCCCTGTAACCTCACTTCTCGCAAGGAGGGAACCGCCAGAAGGCCCTCGGCACTGGATCTCAGTGTCCGGACTGAACGATGGGGGTGGAGACGCTCCTTCAGGTATATAGGACCAAGACCATATTTCCCATCAGAAAACCCATTCACTGCCATTTCCAAAAGTCACCCCAGAAATTTCCCTTTTATTCCAACCAGCCTTCCTGAAGGGTTCACCATTTGAGATTATCCATAACCCAGACACACAATACCAAATGACAAGATTTCTCAGAATACCATAGTATATAAAAGAGGGCTTAATGGAAGTATTCTAAACCTAAATGAAAATCATGTATTTGTTTTTCATCTGCTGCATTTCACCATTAATATTGTGTCTAAATAAGCTTTTGATATACTCCTCTAGGATAAGGAAAGGGTGGGGTGTGTGGGTGAGAGGGAAACTGATGCCAAAATCCCAGTCATAATAAAACCACATCCAGTTAATAACTTTGAAACTAATGCTAACTTCAAGCACAATAGGAAAGTCTTCATAAACACAATAAAGGAGTAATATAATTTACTTTTAGCTCCTTTTCAAAACATTACTCTCAGCCCACAATCACATTCAGATTACAAAATTCTTTTTGTAGTTTTCTTCTAGCTGTGGGAATAAAATAAACCACTTAGATGACAGTAAAGTGTCTGTAAAATATATAACAGCAATAACTCCTGGTGGAAATGTGGCAGATATTTATACAAGAGCTAAAGTATGAAGCACTGTTAAAAAAAAAAAAAAGGCTAACATGAATGGTGTTTATTTTTAGAGGCCTCTTCTGGGTGAAGTCATACAGTTGAAAGTGAGCTTTTTGTGAGAACTTATATAGCCCTATAAAACGTTTCTTGCTAAACAAAGTATTTTGAATGTACCATAAACATACACTGTAATTTTCATAATGAGGAGTTGTGAGGAATTTAATTTTGGAGAAATAATCTGAATACACAGTAATTTCACAACATTTATATACCGTTTGAATGTAACAGAACCTCAAGGTTATGTAGACAGTAACTTGTCACCCTTTGGTCAAGGGTAAGTAGCACACCATTCTCAACAACACATGCAAATACTCCGTATAGCGTCTTCCAACTAAAGGGAACTGGTATTGAAAAGCTTACTGCCTCCATCCATGGAGGAAGAACACAGTCATCATAGCTATTAAACAATGATAGCCATTACCTTCATGAATTTGTCTAATCCTCTTTCAAAGTATCAAAGTTGCCGGCTATCACTGCCTCCTACATGCCTAACTCCCATAGTTTAAGTTTATGTGATTTGTCCCGAATGTTCCAACATTAAGCTTCATTGGATGTCTACAAGTTATAATAGCATAAATCAGGCATGTCCAACTCTCAAGAGACTGCGATCTACTCCCACTATAAAAAAAACTGGCAGTGATCTACCCATCAGATTGACCAAAGTTGTTGAGTTTTTTGGGGGGAAGGGGACCGATCGATCAGAATCACACAATCAACCAGGAGGATCAACCAGGGGTGCCCTGCGATCGACCGGTAGATCACACTTGATGGGAATACATTCCACCGAGAAGGCAATACGTAGTATATAAAAGTTTGGGCAAGCTATTACTTTGTGTGCGTGTACACACACATCCTTGTATGTGGCAGACATGCAGTTTATGTGTTTGGTATGTGATTAGTGGTATGTTATACTCTGTTATGTTCCTGTGTCTGCCTAATTAGAACAATGGAAAAACTTCATTCTGGTTTCCTAAAGTTCCACTGATTTTAGTGACTAAATTTAGTTGGGATTGGAGTCATGAGGTGTACATGTAATAGTAAAACTGTGTAAGGATCAGAATAAGGGACTGAGAGGCAGGGAAATACAAAGGAAACACACACATGCATTCAAGAGTCCATTTGAAATAATAAATATACAAAGGTTGTGGTTACATCTTTAACTAGAGCTGCAAGAAAGGAATTACTCTTTCCTTCCCACCACTCAGCTGCATAGTCTAAAAGTATTTCTTGATACAGTGGATGCTCAGGAGCTCTAGCTATTTTCCAGGGCAACATTAAATCCTCAATACAAGTAAGTCTGCATCTGCAGCTTTCAAATTCTTTTTGTACATAAATTCTCGGCTCACAATATAAAAATGATTAAAAAAAATAAGCCTCATTCTCACATTCTTGCCTTTATAAGTGTAACCAGATCCAATTCTGCAGAAGATATTACAAGAAACTTTTTGATGTAGTTTAATAAGGATACTGAAATCAATAGCAATACACCACACTTTTAGAAAAGTTAATTTTAATTTAAATGGATATGGTCAACTGTGTGTGTACTGAAGTGTGACACATCTTCTTGACTGCAGGTCTGCTACACCACTGCCAAAAAGGTTTTGTCCAACCATGAACTATTACTTGTTTTATTCAGATTTGTACCCCACCTGTCCAGAGGATTCAGTGAGTATGTAACAATTCTCAATAAAACTAGGTGAAAAACAAATATGACAAGTTTCTAGAGGAAGCCAGTTGTGCTTAAGAGCCAGTTAACATTCTTCAATAGCCACAGAGAGACTGCTCCACTCCTCTTTGCCTTAAACACAATCAGAGCATAATAGGAGATACATACATGTATGTCTTAGTAACTTCATTAAATTAACATGGACCAATTTAAGCAAAATGTTAAGGAACTGTGTGCTAAAAAATGGGACTTTCATATTCTGCTGCAAGGAAACACAAGGTAATTAAACAATCCTACACTTAACTGTTGTGGACTAAGGAGAAATTTCTCTTAACAAAGACACAGGGGGGAAATCAGCCTACATGAAGCAAGGTGAACTAAAGCAGGAATACTTAACACACATTTGTATCCCAGTTATTCTTCTGTGATTAAGAGCAAAATATTTCACAGTCTTCTCAGTTTTTAGCAATTTACACCAAGTTTGGCTTCATTTTGATTAGCTCTTTTATAGCATGACCTGGGGGAAAGGAATACATTCCCAGCTATGCTGCAAACTGAAACAAAACAGCAGGTTTACAAATACCAGTCTTACAGGTGTAGTCTGAATAGTGTTGACATAAAAGTTATTCTGTTGAGCTGTACACCTAGTTACCAAATCCAGAAATAGTCCAATCATAATAATAATTTATTATTTATACCCTGCCCATCTGGCTGGGTTTCCCCCAAGTCCTAGCAACATTAAAACCTGCAAAATATTCCACCACAAACCTTCATGATCCAGCACCCCAGTAATGTTTTAAACCACAAGGATAACAATATGTGCAATCCTAGACTTTGACAGAGGTGCTCCCATGACACCTCTCATATACACGTCTTCACTACTCGCCACAGTGTTTGGAAATCAGGCACATCAGCACAGGAGATAGGTGTTCAGCAGGTACAATCATACTCCCTCCCTACCACCCTGAGTGCATGAGATGGTTCATATACAAATACTTCTTACTGGGTAGTAATGAATTGTTAGGGTGAAACTGCACACTGTAAGAGACATGAAGAGGTTGTTGAAAAGTGCAATCCTGTGTTGAGCCAAGCCCCATCCCCAACCCTGGTCAATCTATAAAACATGAAGCATCACATACCCCATTACCTGACATAATTTCGCCAGCCCTGCTACAAGCATTGGAGTGGGAAGACATACAGCAATAATGGCATCAGGATATTAGGTGATGTTCCACTACATAATGTGGAGTTTCCTGATCTGTATAGCTGTACCCTGAGTGATGTAGGCAAAATAGGATTTAAAAGCAATCTGCCTCTTAGGATGCAGAATTCTATTCTAAACAGCAATCTGCCTCATGCATCAGCATAAATACACATTTTATATTCAGTAAAATGTTTGTCAGGAAAATAATTATTTTCTTTTCCAATTAGTTGCTTTCATTACTGTTTTGTTTTATATGAGAATGTCATGCCTCAGAAACTAATCTGTAGGTTGCGGGTCTCTGAATAAACCTTATCTTTGTATAAGCAAACTACTGTAACCCCTCAAGGCTGTTTACTCAACCACCCATTGTGACCTCAAAATTCTTAGCTTGAATGATACTTTTATACAGTCTGTAACAGCACTCCTTTGTTACTGTGTTCATTTCACTGCCAAGAAGGACAAGCCTAAAGACAATTATTAGCTTTAATTATGTCTTTTATGTATTCTATCCATGTACAGTTGTATTGCTTCATATGTAAATCGGCTTGATAGAAAACTGTTTAGCAGCCACCAGTATTTAAAGAAAAGCATATCGTGCACATCAGTTTTGCTAGGTCCTCCTAGCAAGGTCTTAAACCAACCTGGCTATTTTTGGCTCAGCCTCAATTGTTCTGCAATTCTGTAGAGAAAGGCAAAAGATTCAAGTCTGCATGCAAAATACATTTATATATGCATTTAGTAACCCCAAGAGAAATAGGGGTAATAATAAAGGCAAACGTGAGTTTGCTTTTAACTTTTGTTCTTAGAAATCTCTGCACACCTCAGATCTTAAGTATAATAGACCACCACTGGTGTCGAGGTCTAAAACAACTCAGAAAAGCAAGGGTCAGCAGAGGAACCAAGTGATAACATTATCAGACATGTCAACTGTTAGATCTATTTCCATAACATCCTATAGATACTCACAACATTCCTCATGTAGGGAGTGTGGCAGAGTAGCTTCTGCTTGTCTCTCACAGTAATCAATATATAATTAAGGAGTGCCCTTGCAATGCCCCATAAAACTGAAGAAGACAGAGCTATGACGTCTACAAGAATACTATCTGTACTATCACTCTATAGAATTGTTCTGGAATTGTTCTGGAAGCAAAGTAGATAAGCACAACACTTGAAAAAAGATGGGCACTTTTCAGCAGGAAGAAGAAAAAAATGTATATCAAGAGCTCACGTGGAGTAACGAGAGCATGGATTTCATAGACATTCCCCTTATCATAACTGGTAGTAACTAGACAAACTAGTATCACGGACATGTTCTTTTACAGGGCAACTGTTAATAACTATTGTGATGCTTTAACATGCAAACATTTCAGGTATGGGCTAATCCTGGAGGCATTAACACCTGTGATAACTATTATGCTAGAAGGTTGCGATGATTTTTTCCCAGAGTGAATTAATGATAACAACCCAGCAGCGGGTTATAGTTTGAATGAGAACACAAAGGTTTACAAAACCCCTTTCCAAACCTGATTTTTTAAAAAAAAAAATACCCTCCTTCCTGCAGTAGAACCTTTCATGTGACCCCCTCCCCCAATTGTTCTTCCATAAAAGCTAACATTTCACACAAAAGTTACACATCTGTCTTTTGGATTCACTGAGAACCAAACTGCATCTGCAAACATTTGTAAGAAACCACTATCCTCAACTGTAGTGGATGGGCAGACATAGTCCTGGAGCTTTAGATGACAACTTTTCAACAGGAAGATCTTCTGTCATATTTCCTCAAAAGCATAAAAGAACATATCAAGGACGTATAGAGAGCAAAGTGAATTGGAGCAGTAATGGCATTGCATTCAGGTGAAATTGATTTTTTTTGGTGAAAAACCATGAATATGAAATTTCCACTTTTAGCCATTGCCGCGATTTCATGGCTAAAAGTGGAATTTGGCCCTTCTCCCTTGGCCTAAATCTTAAGGATGCATATAAGAGCAGAACATGCAAGATATATGAGTGCACATCCACACATATCCATATTGCCATCTACAAAGTTACTGCCATGAAAGTTGGCAGAAAGGTAGGGTATTATATTAATTCCAAAATAAATAATGCTGAATAAGACAGATCAGGGAAAATATTGAGAGAGAACATGAAAACAGGATTTGGAATATATAGTGAAGTAAAGCTAGGATGTGAGAAGCCAGGCAACTGATAAACCCTTAGGCAATAAGTTGGAAATGAAATAATGAAACCATACTGGTTATGAAAAATTCTAGGCACAAACCCAGTGAACTCTGTACACTAAGCAACCCGCCAATCCCCGTACCTGCATGGCTAAATGTTTTTCTAAATTTGGGGGGTGTTAAAAAACTGCATGTGATGCAGGAGGGTGGGGGCTAGTCCTTTCTTTAAAGGGAAACGGCCCCTAGGGCACATGCAAGCTTTTGGCCATACTAGATTGTTATCCACAGGATCATGCAGGTTCAGAGTTTAAAGATATCTTTTTTAAAGATATCTTTTTAAAAAATCTTACATGAATAAGTTAGACTCTAGATAAAACAACATTCTGGTTTGTAAAGCACTTGAGTTATGAAACAGACCCTACCATTTAAATGCTTCAATGACAGCACCTTGTCCCATCAAGCACCTGGCTTGGATTATGGTTCATGATAGATCACCTATTGCTTATTTTTAGTATTATTCATAACCACTCACTTTTAGATTCTGCTCCACTGTCCCTATCCAAATACCACACTTGCTTGCCTAGAGTTCTATATTCTCTGATTTGCAGTCCCACGCTTATTGAGAAAAATCTTCTTATAAAAGAAGATATTCCATATCAGGACATTAAGAAATGTTTTCTAATAAGCAAGCAAGAATACAGTTTCATACTTAGATTAAACAGAATGTCCAAAAATTAGGCAAATTTCTCCCAGAATTGCTAGTATAATCAGTTTTTTCAGATATAGTTGACTGTGTATATTTTGAAGTAGTACTAATTTAATGTCCTTTCATTGTAATGTAATGACTGCATGCTACTTGTAACCACATGAATAGCTGATCAAAAAAACACCTATCTGTAGAAGAAGGGAAGAAAAAATAGGATGCAAAAACGAAATATAAACACTTGTTTTGTTGAATAATGCAAAATGCTTTTGAAATGGATTTTCTATAAAATTACCCACAGAAAGAATAAAAACGGACACTCAGATTTAGGAAATGTAAACATATAGTATGGTTTCTAAATGAACAAAATATTGAAGTATGGTGTCAATTTAAATGCATTGAACACCAGAAAAATGCCCTCAACTAAGGCTTCAAACTTGTACAGCACATTTCCACTCAACCCAACTAGATTGCCTGTCACATCTGACATGGCTCGTCAAAAGTTATCCTTCACTGCTCATGGGCAACATGGAGGGTCAAAAGACCAAATACAATGGTCCAACCCATCCCAATTTTTTTCCTTCAGAGCAGCAGATACTGAACTCTAAAATGACAAGACAGAGCAGGTTGAAAAGGGTGCCAAAAACAGAAGCTGTCCAAAGCTGCTGATCTGAAGGAGAAAAACTAGTCTATGTGTGCATGTCAGGGCTGAGGATCATATACTGACAGTCTTACAAGGAGGAAAGGGGGGGGGCAGAATCATACAATTGAAAGGTCCTCTAGAAAGCTTTGGTTGTTGTTGTTGCTTCTGTTGTACAACCACATGCTCCCTGTAATTTCAACACACACTGCAAGTTAAAAAGGGCAAGAGGAAAAAAATTTCCTACCCGCAAACCAATTTTTTAAACAAAAGGTCTAGTAGAACTCTTCACAATTTCACATACATTTATTGCTATGCAGTTATTACCAATTTAGGATCTTTATAACCTACCAATTACAGAGACGTTAAAGATGAATTATTATAGACAGCTGAACAATGGTATTAAGCACGCATATTCCATTTAAAACATCTGTATTCTTCTTTGCCCACCTTGCCCAATATCTTTTATGTATTACCTGAAGAAGAAAAGCTGGCATCATATTCTCCATTGGCTGCAACCCATCTCAGGCATATAACGCATACGTGACTACATAGCATATGGTCAGATTACTTGCTGGGATGACCTTTGGAACACATAAAACCCCTGTTCTAAAACATCTGCATTGGCAGTCTTTTCATTTCTGGGTCTAATTTAAGTGTTTAAAGTCCTAAAGGACTTAAGACCCAAATATCTGAGAGAGCATCTCCTTCCCTACAGATGCTCGTGGGTGTTAAGATCAGCAGAGGGGGCCAAATTGGTAGTTCCACCGCCCTCAGATGTTCATGTGTGGCATTGGCTGGGAGAGGTCATTCTCTGTGACAGCCCCTAACTTGTGGAATTCCTTCCTCAGATGTGTCTGGCACCTTCACTATACAGCTTTCAGCAAATCCTGAAGACGCCCCTTACACTGGCCTTTTGACACCTGAGGTGTATGTGTTTTAACTGCTTTTAATACTGATTTTTAATTTGATGGAAGGGCGGGTAATAAATACAATAACTACAACATTATCAGCAACTGTCACTTATCCATCTTACAATTTGTAATGTGGCTGATTTGTGAAATCGTAAACTTCATTCTAAACTGAATGAGGTCAAAGAAAGCAAAATTCCACACACTTGTATCCCTTCCCTCAAATGCTTGCTGATAGAAAAACTGGAAATTTTGTTTTAATGTATTTTATAATATGAATAAAGTATTTGTAGTAAAATGTATAGAATGCTTTTCCACCCCCTCTCCCAAAAATGCAAATACAATGGGTGACAGGGAGCTAAGTCATACTCAGAGTAGACCCAATGAAATCAACAGACAAGTTACCTTACCCATGAGCATACTGACACTACTCCACCATAGATCTCTACACAAACTTTCCCAGCAGTTTCAAACAGATATTAGCCAGCATAAGATGGAATCTGGTGGGACCTCATAAGTCAATGCTCAAGGTTCAAAAAGTACTTGCTTAGCACCACATCCTGGGCTTCCACATAAGTTGGAACAAGCAGAAAACAGTGACCCTAGTACTGTTCAGAAAGATACCATGGTTGTTACTACTGAATTAAAAGTTGTTGGAGTTGATAGAACAGAAAAGCAACACACATGGTTCTCATACTTGCTTTGCTGGTTCCCGTTTCCTTCCTTTGTGCAATTTTTCAGGATTCATTCAAGTTTTTAAAAAGAGGCACAGTATACTAGAGGGTAGGAATGAACAACTGTCTGTTGCAGAGGTTTTGAAGCAAACTGGGTAGAGACAATCAAATGACAAAGAATATGATGAAATCATGCTGTACCGCAAGCAGGGCTATCACAGGATGAGCTAGCACTCTCAGAGTAATTCAGGAACATACATTACCAAGAGAAAATTTCAAGCGAACAAACCACCAGTTTCATGTATTAACACCATTAATCCAAATACACTAAGAACCACTCCATATGGATGCCACCTTGTAGTACAGTTATTGTTTTAGGAGAAACCTGATGTGCTCTTTTAATTAGTTTTTACCATCCTTCCTGACATGATATTCATTGAGTTCACCCTATCCTATGGGCTCAAGGAATGTTATAGCACATGCACATGCAAACACGTTTCAGTCACTATTTCTGTAAATGAGAAAGTTTACTTGAAAGAAAGTTCTATCGTACAGGGACATTAGTTGTACCACCACTCAAATCTTTTCATATTCTTTGCCTCCTGTAGAATAGCTTATAGATTTAATATCTTGCAAATATCTGGGACTACCTTTTTTCCAGTTGAAGAATGAGACACTACAATGTGTTTTGCATTTGTTTGGTGCCCTCAACCGTTTTTTTTTTTTATTGCTAACAAAACCAAATATATGGGGAATATCTATCCACTCTGTTGATAAGCCCTCCGATTGTGCTCATCTGGTTTGGGTCAGACTGGTCCATACATAGGTTCAGTCTGTTTAATGTAATTACTTTTGAACCCCATATAAAAACATGTCTACAAGCACTGGACACTAAGTAACCTTCTCTGCTACTACTTGGATTCAAGTTAAAGTAAGAGACCATATCAGTGTCTTCTAGTAAAGAACAGGTGGGCATTTATCTGCAACACTACTGTTCTGAATACTCCTGCTAGCATAAAATGTTCACCAAGCCTTCATACTGATACATTTTAAAACACATTTAATTTTTATACATTTATCCCATATCTGGGAGGATCAGGCTGTCATTTTCGGGGGGGGGGGCGGTTAGCCAAAAGGAGAACAACGTTTGTGCTACAGAATTATTTTCAGACACTTTTAGATTCCTGATAATAATTGTGAGTGATAATCCTGACCCAATGGCTTTGCTTTATTTCAACATGCTGGCACTCTTACTGCATTCATGAGCTGCAATTTAATTCAAGTGCACTTAAGTTCCAGCAAACACAAAGCAGCCAAGAAACACTATGTTGTGTATTAGGCCCCATTTGAGAAAGAAGAGAAAGGTAAATATCACTGCCACAGCCAGGATGAGAGGATAACCTGCCCACACATAAGCCATCCCAATTAGCCAAAGCAAGAACAGTCTCTACTCCCTAAAGATTTGAAAGAGTATCTTTCCTGATACTCTTTATGGGGCCAACCTGATCTGAAAACATCGATGTCTGGAAGCAGGCACATACATTAGCTTGCTGACATACAATTATTTAAAGTTGTGGCATATAGACAGATGTTGTCAAGCATGTTCCAGTGAATAAGGTGTTATATTTTATTGCAACTTCTGATGATGCAGTGGTATGCAAGCTTCCCTGCTGTTATAGCCAATGGATATTAAAAAACAAACAAAAAACCAACCCCCAAAACATTCCTGTATCTGTTTCACACTTCAATGAAATTAAAAGCATCACTAACTTGATTAGCCTAAACAGCATACATGCATTTGCTAATAGAATACTATAAAACAGGAGCATAAAAATAGTTTAGCTGGAAACTGTATTTTGAGGAGACATATCATCAAGACACACAGAACTCCAAGTATAAATAAGAGAAGAAGACTGATGTTCTAAGGACACTAACTTAGTACTGAGCTCCACCAAGATCAACTGGACTTACTTCCAAACAAACCTGCCAGTGTGGTGTAGTGGTTAAGAGTGGTAGATTCATAATCTGGGGAACTGGGTTCACGTCTCCGCTCCTCCACATGCAGCTGCTGGGTGACCTTGGGCTAGTCACACTTCTCTGAAGTCTCTCAGCCCCACTCACCTCACAGAGTGTTTGTTGTGGGGGAGAAAGGGAAAGGAGAATGTTAGCCGCTTTGAGACTCCTTCGGGTAGTGATAAAACGGGATATCAAATCCAAACTCCTCCTCTTCTTCTTCTGCACAGAATTTCAAACAACATTACCTACAGAAATTAGTATCAACAAGGTTTTGCTAAAGGAGTATTAATCTCACAACTCCTGGCAAGCGCCAAGGGGAAAGGAATCTACAATCATTATGCGCCATTACCTGGTGCTATGTACTCTATTGATTTAAGTATTTTATTCTATAGTTTTAAAATTGAATCAAAATGGTGAATATTCATATGCTTAACTAGTAAATTATACCAGTGACATTTCTGCACATAGGTATGTAAGTGAGAACAGGCTGGTTCAGATGTTTAGAACTGTCACATGTGGAACTGTCCTGTAGACAAATGCAAGCCCTACTTCCAGGCAGTGATCTGAATGGATAAAGTGGTCCACGTTTCACTTGCTTACATGTGCTACTGCCAGGGTGCCTATATTTGTCAGGGTGCCTGTATTTAGGGTGCCACAAGTTCAGTGTACAGTGGTGTGTGCCATGGAGGCATTCAAAACTTCTGAATCAGCCTGAAGACAGTAAGAAAGAAGAAAACAACATCATGAGATGTTTGTGTGCTTGGTTTGTTGTTTTAAAAAAAGAATGGTTTCACATGTGTTCTGCACATGTAAAACATTCTTTTAAAATATAATAAACAGTCAAGAAAACACACTAAATTCAAGGAATTGACAAACATGGAATATCTAGTGGATATACAGTGACAAGGTAGAAATTAGGCCTCAATTCCATATGCTTCATACCCTTAAGTTTGTTTGGATTTTTTATCTGCTTTGTTTCTGCAGAATGTTATTTATTTTTTCCCTTGGAAGTGCTGGAGTAGTTCACACATTTTGCAGATTAGTAAGGTTTTACATATCTTTAAGTGAGTAGCCTAGCAAAGATTCTACTATTTGCTTCCTGTAACAATCTAATACCACAAATAGCTCCAACAGACCACCTCTGCGTATAGACTATTTCTGCATTCTGCTCCAGGCTAAACATTCTTTTGTGTATATACTAGTAAATTCAACAGCCTCTTTAACATCTTAGAACGAATTACTGACAAGTCATTTTTTGCTCCATATTGTAAGTCAACGCAGCAGTGCTGTTTTTTTCTATTATAAACATGTACTGTACTCAGCCCAGAGTCGTTTGGATGCTGATACAAGATTCATAATGGCTGTCAGAATCTGCAATTTTTCCTTTTGTTTTATGAGGTCAAGCAATATTACATGCACTGATATATTCCATTTTCCCAGCTGAAAACCTTCTCATTTGAGCACGACAGGTTGAGAGAGAGTCATGATTTTGCAACCTAGAATGTGAGGCACAGTACAATGGGGGCAGGTGGCTAACCCCACATTCTCCTTTTGCTCTTGTCCACTGGCAACAGTAAATTAAACTGTCAAAAATGGAATTGTCCTGTCATCAACAAAGCTATAGCTTCACAAGTATTGCAACATCAGATTTCTAATTCTGCATTTCCCTGCACCTGTAATTTCATCAGGAACTTTCACTGGACCATGGTGAAAAGCTGTCTAAGGGCCACTGGCATTGTGAATTTCTTCAGAGGGCTGACATGGCATTTGAAGGAAAGAAAGAAATTAATGAACAATACCAGCAGTTTTTTAATACAAAAAAAATGTTCAATGAGAAATCATGACCTTCAGCACAGCTTTGGGCCCAGCTAAAAGGGTAGAAATGCTAACACATACATGACACATGGTACCAGACAGGAATACAGGTTACCTCTCCAAAGAGAAATGGCCTAAAGGTTGCTAAGGAGAAAACCTTCCCAACCACACTTTGAAAATAAACAGGAGATATCAAATCATTTTGCAGTTATTCAAAATTTTCTCACACCAGATAATACGCGGCACACATTAAATCTGAAATACAGCTAGTAAACAATGGTGTCCTCAATGAAGTCTGAGGAAGAAACATTTACAGTAGTAAATTTACACAAATGTAAAATCTACGACATTCTACATTAGACCGAATATTTAAAGTAACGTTTCACCACACACAAATTTTTACACTTCTTTATGACCCTTATACCCAGGGCTTTTCATCCAAAGATAACATACAATTGCAATTTAAAAACACATGAACTATTCAGGCTGGAGTAGCACTTTTCAAAAGAGAACAGGTGTTTTGTTGTTTTTTTTTGTTTTGTTTTTAATAACAAGCCTAGACTAATTGGAAAGCCCATACAGTTCATTTAACCACAAAAAAATCTCCAAAATATTATAAACATTATAAACATTAACTTCCTAGGTCAGAAGGGTCAACATAATTTTTTGCCAGTCAACAATCAAAAATAGGTGTTATTAATTAGACACAGCAAACATTTCAGATTATCCCCATAAAACTTCAGGGCTTATCAATCATATAGCAGTTGACTGAAAGTTAAATTGAGATGAGATATCATTTTACACAGCTTAATACAGTAGAAGTGACTCACTACCCTTTTATTAATTCCCGTTTAATATTGCCTTAAATTGCTGCCATTATTATCCTACAGTATACGAAGGATTCTGTGTAATTAGTCTGTATTAAGCCCTTTTTATTTATAAGGAGCCAAACAAACAAGCCAACTTTAATTACCTGGGTTTCACAATATTGATCTGAGCATCAAATTTTAATATGACTTTATTTCAGAATTTCCATACAACTAGTATTTAAATTTGCTCTAGCAATAACGATTTTGCTGGCATAAATGACTTTTCATTCCAAGTATGTAAATCATTGCCTAGTGCTTGGGAGCATGAGGCTTTTCCATGCTAGCAGCATGTTTATGTAGACCTCAGGGGCCTGGCTGCTTCATGTGCTGCTCTCTAATATGGCAGGAAAAGCCACCAATTACCAGAAGAGACAAAAGTCAACTAAGACAGGGAATCTTCTCCCTCCCAAACCTTGTTCTCTCCCACTTCAGTACATGGTGTTAACGACATACAAATTTTGAGGTCATTAAGTATAAACAGGAATTGAAAGCAAGACAGGCGCTCTTTCAGGAGATGCCGATGTCAGCATTTCAAGTACTCTCCTAATCCCACAATGCAAGTTTCAGCATTATTGTCTCAATTTAACTTGCATTAGTACCTAGCACCTTGATTACACTGCTGGGGTGGTAATCTTCGCCTGCATATGCCATCATTACTTATGTCAAGCCTCTTGAGTTGTTATGAATACTATGTTGTTTTACGAGAGAGAGGAAATTAGTGCCAGTCCCCTAGAGTTTTGGGTGCTTAACACTGAAGCACTACGCAGCCTTCTCAAATCCCACAACAAATCCTTGTTTAGTGCCACACGTAGATAAGGACTTTGCAGCTACATTCTAGAATAAATAACTCATATCCTCTTTATTTGTAAATGTCAGGGAAAAAAACCCCTCGCCCTTCCTTGATGTTTCTCTGCACACAAAGAAGTCTAAACAAAAAAATGTATTTTATAAGCATGTACAAGAAAGATATACATATTAGCATACTACTGCAATGTAATATATAAGAAATGTGCACAACTCATTGTAGGGTAA
>NC_138509.1:42069729-42262229 GCF_964252035.2 Podarcis erhardii
ATCCACTGGTTCAGGTCCTAGCCTCCAAAGCAGGAGAAAACAATCTTGCTCCATCTTCCATATGACAACCCTTTAGAAATTTGAAGATGACTATCATATCTCCTCAGTCTCCTCTTTAACAGGATAAACATAGTCAGCTCCCACAACCGTTATGCACATGGCTTGGTTTCCAGACCCTTTATCACCTTGGTCACTCTCCTGCATTCACACTCTGCTCCACAGACCGACACCATATGCATGGAGCTAATCTAGCAAAGCAGATCAGGCACACAGCCTTGATGCTGGATGCAAGAACCCAGCAAGAGGAACCACTTGTACAGCACATTACACATTAAACATGATCAAGGTGATGATCCAGCGAGTGGATCATTGTACTACCAACTTTACTGTACACTTGTGAAACATGGACCACTTATAAACGCCATCTCCAGCTCCTCAAAAGATTCCATCAACGGTGTCTCTGAAAATTTTTACATATCACTTGGGAAGACAGGTGAACTAATGTCAGTGTACTGGAAAAAGCAAAGATCACCAGTGTCGAAGCAATTATTCTTCGACATCAACTTCGTTGAACTGGCCGTATTGTTCCAATACCTGATTATTGACTTCCAAAGCAACTACTTTATTCCCAACTTAAAAATGGAAAGTGAAATAGCAGTGGACAACAAAAGAGGTTTAAAGATGTTCTCAATGCAAATCTTTAAAAATTTAGTATAAGCATTGATAACTGTGAAACACTGGCCTGCGAGCGCTCCAGTTGGAGAACTGCCTTTATCAATAGTGTAGTGGTCTTTGAAGAAGCACGAACTCAGGGAGAAAAGGAGAAATGAGCTAAGAGGAAGGCATGTTTGGCAAATCTTCACCGTGATCAACTCCTGCCTGGAAACCTGTGTCCCCATACTGGAAGGATGTGTAGATCCAGAATTGGCCTCCACGGTCACTTACAGACTCACTGTTAGCACGGTTTTCATGGAAGATAATCTTACTCGGCTACGAGCGATTGCCGAGAAAAGAAAGAAAGACACATGATCAAGATTTGTGCTTATTAAATCGGACAATATTTGTTGTACGTAGATAAACACAAAAAAGGAAAAATATCAAGAAATTAGTAACTACTATCAAATACTGCTTTTTAAAAATCTTTTAAAATACTATTTATTGAACAGTTGTTTACATCTGTAAGCCTGCGTGGTACTTTTACTTGATCAAAATGAACAGGGAACTTTCTCCATTAGATAGCCCTTTGTTAATTCCACATGGCTACTTTTGGCATTGAGGGAAAAAAGCTACTGACTTCGATTTATTACAAGTTTATGAAGTGTTTTTACAGTAATTTTTCCTGTGAATAATAGCACTGGTGTTTGGAACACCCTGTGAAACAGAAGCAAGGGGTCCTTGGCCTCTCTGTTTACAGTTATGCTGCCACTTCTCATGCTGAGGGAGACTGAGGGAATTGGTTAAATTGTGCCAGTATGTATTTTAGCCTCTTTGGAGTAGTAGTATTCATACTGTTATATTTAAAGTTCTACTAATTACTTACAGTGAACTGGTGTGTGTGTGTTTTTTTGTTTTTTTGCAAAAGTACAGAGCTTGGGGTGGGGGTGGGTGGGGAGAGCCTAAACACTAAATGGACTGGATTATCTCCCCCGCCCTACATTAAACAGAAATAGGACATCTATTTTTAAAATTTATCCAACCTCTATGTATAATTTTATTTAGCAGCTATGCACAACACAGAGATTACCAGTTTCACAAATGCAGACTGACTGCCATCACGAACCAAAAAGTAATATGTCCCATGCTGTGAGCATCATCTTACAAAATTGTTCCTCCTGTATGTATCTGAAGAGCCTGCTGAGATGTTGGGGGGGTGGGGGTGGAAGGAGGATCAGATTTTATAGCCTCAAGAAGTGCCAGTATCTATCTAGCACAAGAAGCGCAATACCACGTTCTCCATGCAAGGAATTGTGGGGTTGCCTTACTGTACAGATAATCATGTGTGTGTTTTAAAAAGAGATTGATGTGTACTTTAACAATAGAACTAAGTATTGTTTTTTGTTGTTATAAATTAAGTTTAAGGTCCCAGAGTGGGTTATAACAATTTAAAATACAATATTAAAAGCAATATTAAAAGGTAAAGTCTAATAAGGCTACAGTACAATCACAAGCTTAGTGTGCATTCTAAATATTATCAGGTAAATGTTACCAGGGTAATGAGTTATGTCTTCAGCATAAGATGGAAACTGCATAATGAAGATGCCAAACACAGTTCTGTGGGGAGGGAATTCCTAAACTTAGGGGCTGCCACAGAGAATATCCTCTCCTGGGCCACTGCTACAAAGCTTCTGAGTGGGATGGAACAACAGCAGTACCTTGAGTTACAAACGCCTCAGGTTACAAACTCCGCTAACCTGGAAGAGTTACCTCAAGTTGATAACTTTGCCCCAGGATGAGAACGGAAATCATGTGCCGGTGGTGCAGCGGCAGCAAGAGGCCCCATTAGTAAAAGCATGCCTCAGGTTAAGAATGGTTTGGGGTTAAGAACAGACCTCCGGAACGAATTAAGTTCGTAACTAGAGGTACCACTGTACTAAGAAGGTCCCCTCATCCAATGACCACTTCTCCCCTTATGAACCTACCCAGACCCTGCTATCATAATCTGACACCCTTCTTCATTTGCCTCCACCATGAGTGGTCCAGAGGGTGGCAACACAAGAATGGGCCTTTTCTTCAGTGGCTCCCTATTTGTGAAGTACTTTCCCCAGGGAGGCTTACCTGGTGCCTTCATTACATACTTTTAGGCACCAGGTAATGATGTTTCTCTAAGCAGCCTTTGGCTGATTAACATTCTATAGCCTTTTAAATGTGTTTGTGTGTTGCGCAGGGTGTGTGTGTTATTGGTTGTTTTTGTTTTATTGTGTCTTTTGTGTTCTCAGTTTGTATTTTCATTTTGTGAACCACCCTGTAATCTTCGGGTGAAGAGTAGTATACAAATTTAATAAATAACAATGATAATGATAATCTTAACACATGAGAAGGACGGTAGATAAGAAGACAGTATTTCAGATATTTGGGACCTAGATCATTAAGAGCTTTAAACACTGATGTGACCACCTTTAACTGGGCCCAGAAACAAACCGACAACCACTGTAGCTGTTTTAATGCAGGAAATGAGAGTTAGAAGACATAATGCAAAAAAGGGGGGATGTACTGTATTAATGCAAGGAATGGACATTGGCTTACCAATGCCAGGATGTTTGTGTTATCAACAACTTTTTGTGACTAATCAGTCCTAATAGTGTAATTACTGTATAACTGTACTTTCTGCATTTCATTTCCTTCTGACCTCAGTTTACAATTTCCCCCCACAACCCCAAAGATGTATATATACTGTATTTCTGCAACTCAAGCTACTGACTCATGCATCTGATAAAGTGTGCTACAGTCCATGGACATGTACAACATAATAAATTTGTTGCACTTTTAGGTACCACAGACTAAGATGGCCACCTTTCTTTAAACTATGCCTTTCTAATGATCAGGAGTCCCAGTCCTCATCTAGATTTTGAAAAGGGGCATGGACAGGAGATCATTACCACTGGTCTACTGTCCTTCTGGGGTTCTCCAAGAGCCTCCAAACTACAATAAGGCAAGCCCCTGAACATATGCAGAGGGAAACCAAGGTGATCAGGGGTCTGGAAACTAAGCCTTATGAGGAGCGCTTGAAGTAGTTGGGTATGTTCTGCCTGGAAAAGAGGAAACTGAGAGGAGATATGATAGCCATCTTCAAATATCTTAAGGGCTGTCACATGGAGGAGGGAGCATGCTTGTTTTCTCCTGCTCTGGAGGGTACGACTCAAACCAATGGCTTCAAGTTGCAAGAAAGGAGATTCCGACTAAACATTCGGAAAAACATTTTGACAGTAAGAGGTGTTCAGAAGTGGAACAGACTCCCATAAGAGGTGGTGCACTCTCCTTCCTTAGACGTTTTTAAGCAGAGGTTGGATGGCTATCAGTCATGGATGCTTTAGCTGCGATTCCTGCATTGAAGGGCGTTGGACTAGATGACCCTTGGGGTCCCTTCCAATTCTAAGATTTTATCCCAGCATGTGCTTCAGAAGACCTTAAAAGAACTGAGTGGGAAAATCTCCATTCCCTACTTACCCTTTAACCTCAAGAGGAGAAATGCTCGTTTGTACCATGGTGCACTTCCAAGGTATTCCAAGTTCCCAAAGAACTCAGAAGTGATTCAACTATAGGAACTATTTCCAGTCCCCATTTTTCCCTTTTCTAGGATCAGAAGGATTGTGGCTCCTACAAGTTCCACTGAATTTGGGGGCCAATCTTGGCATGTCAAAAATGCAGTACAGCAGAGACAGGCTCCACCCCACTTCCTGAGCTTGGAGCCAAATTCCAAAGCACAACATCACAGTCTCCAATGGGAGCGGATAGGGTCCTGGCAACCACAGGTTTTAGCGTAGCTATCAAAGGCAGCCAAAATCAGTGAACTATAGCTACAACTTGTCACCAATGATATTGAGTTAAGAGCCAGTAGGTGCCCAGAACATAATGCATACAGCATTTAGATGGCAATAATGTGTGAACCGAGAAAAAACATGAGCAGAATCTAAAGTTGCATGAATGGATTTGCTCTGGCACAATTCCCCCTTCATCCCCCAAAGTCTGCTCTAGAGGGTCTCCGAACTCTTCAGAGCAGATTTGGAAAGTACATATTTGGATTAACTCCTAGATACACGCCTAGTATTACCTCCTCATATAGAAAAATTCCTAAGTTTATACTGAGACAATACGTTTATTAGGTAGGTATTTATTTGCAGAGGTAGGGGTTTAGCCATTATGAGTTTCTTCCTCCCAGGAGACCATGGTGCAACATGAAATGTCCACAAACCTGAAAGTGCCTCATCTGAATGTCTGCTAATTCATCCCTCACTCCATGTAAGTACTTACCAGACAAAGATGGTGTGTCCAATATCCAACAGCTCCCTGCCCCCTTGGCAAATTTAACGTTTCCTCTATGTTGGGAAACAGTTTTCTACACAAAAAGGAACTTATCTTTGGTTGAGATCTCTTTTCACAAGGTATACTTACATTTTGGAATTCATCAGCTTTTAAAATATAATATAATATAATATAATATAATATAATATAATATAATATAATATAATATAATATAATATAATATAATATAATATAATATAATATAATATAAACAAGCAATCTTCCAATCAGCTGTAAAGGTAGAAGTAACAAAATCCAATGATTACAAGAGCAAATTATTAGGAGAACTGATTTCCCCCCCCCCCAAGCATTGGAATAACTTGGAAATTCAGAGAACCCTAACAACCTACATTGCAACATATGACAGCATCTCTAACCCTTTCTAAGTTCTTGTCTTACTATGGCAACCTTTGAGTCCCCTGATCCAGTCTCTGCAGGCTACGTGGCCTTACATAACTGTTTCTTGGGTTTCAAGCTGAACCGCAGACATTCAGTCAATGAAAGGGAAATTTCTACTCGTCAATTTGAGCAAAATAAATGTGACTAGGTTAAGTGGTACTGTTCAACCTCTCTTTCTGCCCACCCTAATGTCTACAAGGTTGGGAGTGTAGTTAAGCATATTGTATTAAGCCACAATCAGAGCTACACTAAATATAAATAATTTATGTATATATATATTTATTTAAACACCAGCAGAGACATATATCAAATCTAACTTGTTTCCACTGAAAAGGAGAAGAACCGAAACACCTGAATTGTAGCAAATATTTATTTATTTTCCCCTGATAATTACAAGTTTAGCAGACTTGTTAACACAAAAACTGTCACAGGGCACTGCAACACTGTGGAGAAGGATGCAGTAATGCCTCAAAACCCACTTTTTGCTCCCCACAGAAAGAGCATGATGTTTACCAAAAAAATTCTGTAGAAATTAGGAGGCTGTTTCACCCAAACCAAACCACGCCTACCTGATGTCATATGCAGATCCATGGGAAACTGGATCAAGCAGCCAATCCTTGAAGAAAACAGGTTTGAAATTCGATGGAATGTGATTTCAGGTCTATTGAAATGACTGCATGACTGAAGAAAACTTATCATACAGCTCTCCATCCCCACCATTCAGCCCAGATCCTGAGGTCTACTCCAAGGGCCTTCTGGTGGTTCCCTGTATGTCTTTCTCTTGCATTGCGACAACAAAATAAGGGTTCTTCTCACCCCTAAGGCATTATGGTGATATTGAAACTGAGTGAAAATGTCACTCAGAAGTGAAGTTACAGAGAACCCTTCAAAGGCTCTATTCAGGCATTCTAATAAATATATGTTGTCCTTGTCTCATGCTCATCGTAGACATGTTTAAAAGGCTATGGAATTACCATTCCTATTCACAGATGAAAGAGAAATTTTGTCATCCCATGTAGGCCCTTCCTTGAAGCCTGCAGTTGTCATGATGTTATCAAGCAGTAATAATAATAATAATAATAATAATAATAATAATAATAATCTTATTTAATATGCACTTTACAGTATAAGTTAATCTTCCTAAATTCCAGAAGCAATAGCAACAATCAGTTTGTAGACTAATGCTTGCTGAAGCAATTTAATTTTTTTTCAGGCGAAGGTTAATTAGAGCTTTCTGCTAAGTTGACATACATGTAACCAAACCAGGTCATGCCACAGTGAAACTGATGAGCCTCCCTCTGTTATGTAATTCACCCAGAAATAGGCTTACTCCTGCCTTTCCACCCTTGCTGTCAACAGCTAACAATGAAACTGCAAATCAGATGTAGTCCGGTGAGAAACATGCCCACAGCTGTCAAATAATAAAGCTCACGAAGCTCTGAAAAGAGAATTTAAACTACTAGAAACAATAAAAAGAATGATTCTACATGCAACTTTACTTCCTGCATGACCAGTACCATCTAACTGAGCTGCTTCTGCAAAGCCTCCAGGGACTTAATAGGACACAAAGTGAAGACTTCATTGTTAATCCAGCTACCCTCTCTGCTGCTAATTATTCAGAAATGCAGTTACAGTGGCGACACAAGTTAATTACCAGCCTGTAGCAGAAGTTATAATATACCGTAAGTCAATTTCCTCACTGTAGTGCGTGACATTACCACTGCATGATGTCATGGCTGAGCAGAAGTTAGCCCATGTCAGCACTGTGTATTCCACTGTTTTTCCACAGCTGTTCCCACCAATATGATTCACTTTCATTATTTATTAGACTTGTCTCACTAACCCATAGCAACAGTTCCGAATAATGATAGGAATCTGTCAGCGTACAATTGTATTTCTCAAGACAATAACCACCCTTCCTGCAAATGTCAATATGTCAATTGAGGCTAACATATCTCTCAATAAACCAATATTTTGTGAAAAACAAACAAACAAAAATCACACATACCAAGCCAGAAATTTCATTTCACAAAAAACCCTCTACAGTAGTCTTGGATAGGACAGTTAATCTTCCCTTCGTTAACATGCTCATTAAATGTAATTTTTTGGGGAAGTGGGAAGACAAAAAAAAAGTCAAACGTGTCTTTGGATTCAGGGAAATGATTGTTCTATCTAGTTGGATTTAAGTTGCCTGTAATAACTGTGAATTCTAGAAAGTGACATTTTCACTCAGTTTCAATATCACCGCAATGCCTTAGGGGTGACAAGAGCCCTTATTTTGTTGTTGCAATGCAAGAGAAAGACATACAGTAGGGCAGGCGATACTTTTAATTGGACCAAACTTGCTTGGTGAGTATATGTGCAATCATACTTCACATGTTAGCATGTCTAGAATAACCTCAAGTTCTGCTTGGACAGTAGATTCCAAATTCATTTTTCTGGGCAATGTTAGTTTTATTTATTTTATTTTTTTGCTGTTAAGGGTTTAAAATTAAACTATTATTCTGGGATTTATTCTACTCATGAGCTTAACAGGTTGCAGGGACCGAACGTGGTTTTAACTTATCCTGTGTAGAAAATATTCTCTCAGTAACTTTTTATGGTAGCCCCTGTTTTTATTAGCTCTTCATTTCTGATTTTCACTAGTAGCTAATTCACAAACAAGCATTCCCACACCATCTTTTATTGATTTGATTGCATTTGTATCCCACCGTACATCCATCAAGGAACTCAAGGAGGGTTGTACAGAGGGTTCTCACCTTCTATCCAGGTAACTGGGAAACCCAGTCCTGCTTAGCTTCAACAAAATCTCAGACCAAGTCCTGGAAATGCCTTCCATTCAGATAACATCCCATAATCTGGGATTATGCCTCAGGTGTTTTAGTTAAGGATGTCTCTCTAGATGCTATTGCTTAGGAGAGGGTATTCCTCTCCTAAGCAATAGCACAAAAATACACAGGGTTTAGTTTCTGCTGCCATTTCCATCATTGTTATATGGGGTGGCAGACATTTGCGGGGGGTGGGGGGAACACAGTCTCTGGGCACCGTTGCCTGCTGGGTTTACAACACAAGAACAGTGCAACATGTCAACTGCCTTGTATTCCTAAAGAATGTGCAGAGTTCCAGCTGCTCTCATGACATGGTGGCGAGGAAAGCAAAATGAAAGAGGTTAAATTATTACCAGAGTTGTGAGGCTCCCCTCACCCTAGTACTGTACTATATGGGGTAGAACTCGACTCTAGACTTCCAGGTGTGACCTTCATTTTATGCTTCTGCATCTGAAAATCAATGGTCTAAGACAAGAAAGGGACAACACCCACATTTCTGGGTAGTCTACTCTGGCAGGCTGCAACTATGTCTGGTCCTAAAAATCGAGGCAATTTTGCAAGGGTTTGCAAATTGGCAAAACAAAACAAAACAAAACCAGCAAAGCTGGCCTTTAAAACTCAAAATTTTGTAACCATGCCAACCTTTTCCGTTCACCACTCAGTTAGGACTCAGCATTAGTCACTTGGACATTCTATAATTTTGCTGAAAAGTCTGAACAGCCCACTGAATTATGGCACTACCCACTGAATTTTCCTTTAAATATAAACTATGACTTGCAGCTTTATTTTTGTTTGGGGGCGAGAAACTATCATGACATGAGCAGGGGAGGAAGAGTACCAGTCTCATGAAGACTAGCCCTCTTTTACCAGATATCCATTAGGCCTCAGAGAATTTGGGTGCTTGAACAGATCCTATACTTGGAAAAGGGGAGGAGCACCAAACGACCAGCAAGACTTGAAACAGCAGTAATCAACAGTAATCCAGACCACTTCCTTCCCAATTATTACTGGGAAGACAAACTCAATATCATCCTCTGCCTCTTTTGTTACCAAATTCTGTGAGTATTAGTATGTAAAAAATGCAATGCTTGCATCATGCCCAATGTATCAGTTCTTCTTCCCTTCCAGGCTGCAGGCACAACAGTCCACATTTTATATTTGTAAACATTATGAATAGATAGCGCTATTTACCAAATATAAGATCTACTTGATTTTGGGTGGATAAGGTAAACGATGCTCACTGACAAATGATACCACAAAGTATGATTAATTAACCCAAACAGTAATGCAAAATAAAATAAAATAGCAGCAGCAAAATCCAAAAAACCCCAGCCAGGAATCAGTGAAGTCCAAAGGCACAATGTTAGCTTAAATATTTCCTATTTCTATGCACAAGAACTCTTTATCAGATATCTACAGCTGACTTAGATGATTGATATCAAGTTTTCTTCCCAACATCGCTACTACACAAAAACACACAGCAGCTTAATACATAGAAATGACATGTGACAGGGTTTCCTAAAACATTTCTATTTTGGACCTCACAAGCTAAATTGCTTTTGCTGGCCCCTTCCACCTCTCAGCATGGTTGACAGACAAATTGATCGAAACATTGGAAAATAATATCCTTGCAAAATTTCTCTGGGTGAGTTTTCACTCTTTTGAATTTTTCATACAAGAACAAAATGAAAGATTGCCTCCTTGATTTTTCCTCCATTATGTGTCCCAATCTTATGTTCTACAGGAACATACAATACTTCAAACAGCAACAATACATTGTAAACAAAATGTATAACATTTTTCATAGAACACCCTGACTGTATGGAGTTAAAAGGCAGGAGAGCAGACTGCCTTGTCCTACAGATTACGTTGTTCAATTATAATGAATTCATACATTTGAAGTTGCCTTAGGGCCTCTCATTAGACTTAGAGGTATTTATTACAGGAAATATTGCTTGTATCATTTAAGAAGCAAGATGGCTAGATGATTTGATTAGAAATGTTGACAGTTGAAGTGTATATAAAAAAATGTGTCCACACATTTCCCCCCTGCTTTAATATTAGGATCCTTCATTTTTTATGAACTCTTTAACCCTTTCTGAACTTTATGACACCAACCCCTCCTCCCCCCTCATGCCAGAAACCCTCTCTATTGTGTCTAACACACACTGGCACTTTTGTATCTTCCTCAGTTCAGACTGTTTTTGTTTAGAAGCACAACAGTATCACTTTGACAACCAAAACACTACAAATGTTATGCCTCAAACCTCAAGTCAAACTTTATATTTTAATATACTGCAAGTGTACATGTCTGCATGTATAAAAGAAACTTCACGTGTGCAGTAGATAGCTAAGAAAATTGTGCTATCTTCCTTAAGTGGATCTACTTTCTGTATATTTGATGCCACAAACCCTCAGGCTCTTATAGAATTTTTAAATTAGTTTCTATTACTGTATAGGAAAGGCAGAATCCTCATGCATTTAAATTCAGACCTCATGAAAATTCTTATTAACTAAATTATTTTCCTTGGTACTGGCAGGTCAAGAATCAATGAATAGTCAATCTTTTTTTGTTCCAATTAAACATCATAAAAATATGTGATAGCTCTTCAGCAGCGCGTATTAAAAAAATTAGGATATAAGCAAGATCTTTTTAGAAAAGATATCAAAATGAAGAACAATGATTTTACTCTGCTCAATAGCAATGCTAAGTTTTGAAGTCTTCAATAAATTAGCATTTGCCAATTTCAAACTTACACAGGCAAACTATGTATTAGCAATCTTGCATTTAACATAATTTTTCCAGATTTTTTAAAAATTTACAGTTCATAAGGGCTGCTTCTCATGTAGATTTTGGTGGGGGGGGTATTGGAAAGTGCTACTTGGAAATGCAAACACTATTCCACTAGAACAGAGTCCCATTTTGAGCCCTTCCTCAGGCCCGCCTACCTCAAATTGGGGTTCATACTGGGTCCACAGCCCATCTCTGACATAGGAGTTTAATATCCTGTAGGCCAAGTTCAAACTAGTGTTTCCTGATGCAAATGATGGTAAAGTGTGGTTAAAGCAAACCACAAGAGGAGCACCAGAGTCGGTATGCAAGGGGAGGAGGGGATGGGAAGTAGACCCAGAAGTCAAAACCATGGTTTACTAAGCAGTAAAAGGTAAAGGTACCCCTGACCGTTAGGTCCAGTTGTGGACAACTCTGGGGTTGCACGTTCATCTCGCTCTATAGGCCAAGGGAACTGGTGTTTGTCTGCAGACAGCTTCCTGGTCATGTGGCCAGCATGACTAAGCCACTTCTGGTGAACCAGAGCAGCGCACGGAAACGCTGTTTACCTTTCCGCCAGAGCGGTACCTATTTATCTACTTGCACTTGACGTGCTTTTGAACTGGTAGGTGGGCAGGAGCTGGGACCGAACAACGGGCACTCACCCCGTCGTGGGGATTCGAACTGCCGACCTTCCAATTGGCAAGCCCTAGGCTCTGTGGTTTAGACCACAGCGCCACCCGTGTCCCATACTAAGCAGACACTATGTCTAATAGTCTGCTTTCCCTCTCCTTCTACTGCTCTTTTCTCTAACTTAAATGCATCCAGTGAATTCAAGTCTTTCTTCTGAAACCTTAGAACTCAGGATTTATCTGTCAGAAAGAACCATTCAATTAACTGGTGACATAGCGTCAGATAACATTCAGGTACTTTTAAAGCATTGACTTTTTAAGTAACAAACAAAAAGAACAAGAAAATTTAATCAACAGGTTTTGATATGCTATATATAAAAAAGAAATTAAAAACACAACTAAAGTAACAGCAACAAATAAAAAATGCATGCAAAGATATAAGGCGGCCTGCTACCTTCATAGTAGTATTCTTAATTTTAAAGAATATTTCACAATAGTGAACTACAGTCAAATAATGGGGTCAATTGACAAATCAGCTGACAACATTTGAGCAATCCATGGAGCACATCCCTGCCTACTATGACTTCTCCAGCTCTCTTCCACCTAGAGGTTCCTCTTCACAGCACAGGATTAAACCCTCTTTTTGATTTTATGCTGACATATATGCATCACTCTTTTCATGTCTGTCCAACTCTCCACAATGGATCAAAATCCTAGTCCTTCATAAAAGAATTGCCATCAGCCACACACACACACACACACACACACACACACACAATTATTCATACCCGATACTGTCCTCTGTCCCCTTCCATACATGGACCTATTATGAATTGCTTTCTCCCTCCATTCCAACCTCCCTACTGAAGAACCATTTTGTGCATGAAGAATCTAGAGAGCTATATACCAGTGCACTATTCTTTCGTGACAAATTCCTTTCCCCACCTCATGTAAGTTCCCAGGCTGTTGCTTCCCCAAACCTCACCATCAACTACTCATGTGCACAATCTCACACGCTCACCACCTTTTGCTAGGCCTTTTGAGCAGCTGGGGCGGGGCGGGGCATTGTCCTCGTAACATTCCTTCATCGCCCTGGGAAGGGAACAGCAGATTCTGCAACCAAATACTTATTCTACACTTTTACCAGCAGCAAACAGAAGACAAGACAGCTAGCTACGTGTGCTTTTCCAGCAAGCAGCAGCATGCCTGTTCATGACTGGCCTTCTTCTACTTAGAAGGGCAATGACTTGCTTCATCCACGCACTATCCAAATTGGTCTAATGTTCTATATGGAGAGAGAAGCTGAGCTACTATCAGCAGAGGCAAAACAGGGTTGCATGAAAAGGATCAGGAACATGCGTAAGGTTAATTTATATGCCCCATTAGAGGTCTATTACACCATCATAGAGACAGTGTTTTAAAACAAAAACAAAAACAAAATGGTTAGGGCACCAACGTGATTACCTTGACCAGCTGCCGCAAATGCCCTCCCAATTGTAATTCCCCCTCTCTTCATTTTTCCAGAAGCTTTGTGTTTTTCTTCATTGCAAGCGGAATGTTCAACTCGCTCTAGAAAGAATATTCTCCTGCAGTAAGGCTACTCCCTCAGCAGCAAGCCTACTTCAACGGAAACTGCAGTGTTTGTCATGGGAGAGGGCTAGTAAAGTGCTAAAACTAAAATCCAGTCTTTTGTTGACTGAACACTAAACCCCTCAAACCACTAAGTAGCACCATAAAATCTGGCACACACTGACTCTGCTACCTCCAATGCTTTCCAAATTTATCTCCAGCTCTGCTAACATAATGACTAGACTGCTTTGCATTATCTACTCTTTCCCTTATGACTGTTCTGTTGGCCCAATGGTAATTACATTGGGAAGATTCCCTATAATCTCTCCTCTTTGCATTTCCTTATGTTTTCCCATAAAATTTGCTAAAATACTTTGCTGCCTGTTTTACTGAGGTGCAACCTAATACCTCCAGTCAATATTTATTAAAAAAAACACCAGGCATTATAGTCTTATTCCCGTTTTGTACCACAAGGAATACTTAAAAAATGCTACGTTAATACATAAATGATTGTTTATAAGTGATAGTAATGAGTTATTTGTGATCAGCATTGTAAAATCATACTTGGTCAAAGCTTCTAACAAGCATTTGAATTTGTAGTCTTCCGTCTGTTGTAATCTGGATATTTAAAAGAAAGTGAAAAGTCCACTTAGAGGCTTTCTTACAATCAAGCGGTATATAAATTTTGTTAAATGAAAACCCCATTCTTCCCTGAATGCACCTCATCCAGTCTGCATTTCCATATGAACTATATTTGCAAGCAACAAAAGTGGGAGACTAGAAAATGCAGGCTTTGTTCCAAAGTATAATCTGACTCTGGGCAACCCCTAAAAGCCACACAATGTAAAGAATTCAACCATTTCATACTTTTCCTGTAAAATTATTCCAAAAACTAATTAAGCCACACAGAAAGATCAAGAATCAGTGCAAACCATTACAATGCAATTTGCTGTGCTAAAAAGCAACAAGAATGTAGTAGTGTCCATTTATAACTCCACTTGCATTAAAACAGCATAGGACTATGTTGAGAATGAAACAGGACCAATGTATTTCATTTAAAAATGGTTAATTATCATTGAAGGAAACATCACTTAAGGCATTTTTTTTTTTTAATCGAGAAGCTTTTACAATATTAGATATAGAACTATCAGTAGCATTCTTAACTAAAGGAATGACAAATACTAGAAAACCTCTACAATTTGGCTTCCGTATCTCTGAATTGGTATTTCAGTGACAGATGTTTGTTGCGGCAAAAACCTCTGTCAGAACAAAATTAGGTGATCTATCATTTTAAGATATGGTCTTCATATACTGTTTACTCGAAGATATCACTTGCCTCAAGCCAATTTTGACCAAGAACATTTTGTGATATGGAAGTGATTTGTATATCATCATTTTTGTGATAAATGTAGCTCTTGAACACAAAATAACCTACCATTCCACAGTATTACAGTTAAAACTTCTACACCAGTAAATCTGTACTACTGCTTTTATTACTACAAACATACTGTATCTAGACTCCAATGTATTTCCCTTTTTTATTTGTTCAATAGCAATCCACATTTGCCTGGCTTTAGATGGGGAGCCTCTCTTTCAGCCCCCCAGCCCCCAACCTGGCCTTGAAACTTAACATTTCCCCCCCAGTTTAGGGGATACAATCATGATGAATGTACTTTGTAAGTACAGTGGTACCTCTTGTTACGAACTTAATTCATTCCGGAGGTCCGTTCTTAACCTGAAACCGTTCTTAACCTGAGGTACCACTTTAGCTAATAGGGCTCCCACTGCCGCTGTGCAATTTCTGTTCTCATTCTGAGGTAAAGTTTTAACCCAAGGTACTACTTCCAGGTTAGTGGAGTCAGCAACCTGAAGGTGTTTGTAAACTGAGGTACCACTGTATATATTCTTTAGTGTCAATGCAAGTAAGTCAGTCAGAGTGTGAGCACAAAAGACAATGAAACCAAGGCACATACTATATGCTCCTCAAAACTGTGTCTTGGCAAAACTGTTAAATTTACTAAGTAAATATAACATGAAAAAATGAAAAAAATGAAATACTAGTGAAATACTAGACATGCTGACTTTAACGGGAGCGTGATTTACACTGAAATCTCAAAAATATATCACATATGGCTAGAAAATATCCTTACTATGGAACAACCTTCTAAATAGTCTTCTTTATTAAACTTATTTAGCTTAAAATAAAGTATTCAATATTTTTTATTCCTTTTTTGGATTTACGCAGAAACCTTCCTTGGATGATTAATTCTAACTGCAGCCATTACATGGTAAGTTTTTACAGTGGTACCTGGGGTTACGAACTTAATTCGTTCTGGAGGTCCGTTCTTAACCCGAAACCGTTCTTAACCTGAGGCGCGCTTTCGCTAATGGGGCCTCCCGCTGCCGCTGGTGCGCGATTTCTGTTCTCATCCTGAGGCAAAGTTCGCAACCCGGAGCAACTACTTCCGGGTTAGCGGAGTTTGTAACCCGAAGTGTTTGTAACCCGAGGTACCACTGTATATGGTTGCCATATGATACCTGATTATCAGCTTCCACATGGAAAGGAAGAGTATCCTTCTCAATAGTAACAGACTGCTGCTACAAGCTACCTCCTGGCTCCACCCAGACAACCACTAGAGAGCATGGAAAGGTTCTGATGTTTTCCTTGTACCATAACAGGCTCTATGGCAGACGGCGGCATCACAATTTTGCAACTCAAACCATTGTTAAAATATTTTGCTAGGGTTCATTTTCCATGATAAACTGTTGTAAAAATATTCCATCTGTTTTCAAATTTTGTTAAAAGGCGCATATTATACAGCTCATTACAAATATTACTAACTCTTAGACAATGACTCTAATGTGTATAATGTGGCTAATGAAGTAGAAATCTTAAACTAATCATTTACATGCATTTCATACAGCATTTCTATTGGAAGAAGTTTATAATCATAAACAAGTGCAATCACTTATGTTAAGCAACCCATGGACCTAGTCAATGTAGCACAACAGCCATTATGCAAAATTATGACATTAAGGAAAAAATAATCATAACTATTGCAGACTTTGCAATTTGCACTGTTTACTGTAAAACTGATAACTTTCAAGAAGCAAGCTTAATGGTTGAGATCCCTTAGACCCCTTTGTTGTTTCAAATTAGATTACATTAGCAGTTAGTTAGGCAAAGGTGTTGTTGTAATGGGTAACAGTACCGTGCTATGCTTTAATAGGAATCACGGTGAACAAAATCTGTGAGAAATTCTCACAATAAGGATATTCAATGAACTAAAGTTCCACTAGAATTGTATTCAATGATTTAAATATTTCTATTGAACTTTAATACTGCTATTGAGGGGAAAACCCCAGGCACAATCGATTCAATCGTATTACACCATAGACAAATGAGTTAGAGGGTTATGTTGGTTAGTTAATAAGGAACTGTTTATGTTTTCATAGCAAAAATGGGCAGACTTCTGCCACCTGTAACACAATTCTCCTACAATAAAATAACCCACCATACTCACATCATTTAATGAAATATTTAGATATACGACAATCTTAATTTGGCACATCTGAAATTGCCAACTGAAATTTTTGCATTATAATATTAAGGAACAATTGTATTCTGCATTCATTCAAGTCACCCTTGGTGTGTGTGTGTGTGTGTGTGTGTGTGTGTGTGTGTGTGTTTAAAACAAAGAATTAAACACCACTTCCTGAAACATTATATTGTAAGGTTCACTGGTATTGGTCAAGAATATCCTATGCTCTCCTATCAGGATGATTAATGAAGGCACCTTTTTCACAGAATGTCACACTCTGCCTTTTTAACAACTGACCTTTCATGGAATACTACTGAACTCATAATTCCACTTTTGTTCAGTTTCTTATTAGTGGAGTTAAAATTAATACTTATGGGAATGATGGCTAAGGTAATGCACAGTAAATCTTATAGCACATGCAGACTACCCAAGAAATAGTACCTGCATTTGTCCATTTCAATAGAACAAGCATTCTACTAAAACTGTGTGTCCTTTCAAAAGACAAATTAGGTCAATATTCATCCCACTTTCAAGTTCACAGCTGTACTTTCAAAGTTTGGAACTGCTAATGAAACAGTTAATCTCTATGTATGCAAAGGCATTTTAATCTGTATTAATTGTTGGAAGACTTTATGACATGTATATAGTACAAAACAATCTAATTAATATTAATCTGAAAAGGGAATATGTTAGCAGCCACAATTAGACAATCCAGCAAAACTAAGGCTACCCACATTGACTTATTTCCCATTGACTTATCTCCCATCCACCCTCATTTTTGTTCCTAGAAACTTAGTCATTCTTCCTTAAGGGTGACTGTAGCAAAAGATTATTGCTACTGAATTATCCTGCAAATGTACATATCAGAAGTAGTGGAGGATCCTCAGAAAAAAATCAGCCCACCTAATAATGGTGTAGATTACATGATTTCTAATATGAATCTGTGCAGCTCTTCAATTTCAGGTGTTCAGTATTAGAGCAATGGTGGTTCATAAGACATCACTAATCAGCTTTACTGTGAGTAAAACAAGACTATACACAAAATAGTATGTCCCAGAATAAAATATGTAGGTAAAGAATATTTTACTCTTACAGCAAATGAGCATCCGTAAGTTGACCTATGCTTGAGATTCATGAAGATTGAACAGGATTGAACAAGAGCGATCTGTGAGCAAGAGAAGGTTGGAACCTAGTGTTCTTGTGCCACTTTCAATAACTTAGATAAACTTGCTCCTATTGAAGTCAAATGACAGAACTAATATAATAATTAGTGGTGGCAGTGAAGTTTCTGGCAGCAACTGGTTGAGCAGCTTTGATCCTACTAAGCTCCCCTGCCCGCCCCCTAAAAAGAACCTGGGAATCTAGAAGTAAGTATAGGTCTGAGAAGACAGCAAACTAATAACATGGAGATCTTACGAAAACAAAAGTTAGAAGATGGAATGCTACAAATAAATGAGAAATAATAATGGAAAAGGGGGTTCCGAGATGCCTGGGCAGAGCAGAGCAGAGCATGTGGCTAGGAGAGGGGAAGGAAGTTGAATTCATATAATGATTTGAAATAGCCAACCAATTTCTGCCCACAGAGATATTTTGCTGCATCTGTGATGCAGGTTCAACTGTCCTAATGGCCAAGTTAGACTATAGGACAGCGATAGACAACTGATTTCCCCAAGGGCTGCATTTCTTGACTTTAGCTTTGTACTTGACATGTAGGGTTACCAAGAACAAACTTGCTGCAGTGTTTTAGTCAGAATATTTCAATAAAATGATTTAATTAATAGGATGTTCTTAAATTAAGTCTTCTAAAGAGAAGTTACATGGATGAATTCAGCACTGTAAACTTGATGTTAGTTATGGACATGGCTAACCAACTGCTTCTGCAACTGTCATGGATTCCAATATGACTTACTCCTAAGGAACAGAAATCTGGGCTGTGTTTTACTCCTCAAATTAAAATTCTTATCAGAAAGTGTATAAAAGTCTACAGCCTTTGAGATGTAGTGTACTCATATTAGGAATAGCTAGAACTTGTTTCTACAGCCTTTTGCTTTATAATGTTTGCACTTTATATATTACACTTTATATATTACACCCATGAGAAAAGTATTTTGCAAACATTTAGGATTTTCTTCTTTTCAGAATATGCAGTTTCAGTTTGTCATTGCCATTTCTAGCCTGCCATTAAGAAAAGGCTATTTCAAGAAAGACAAACAAGCAAGTTTCTGAAAGACATGCTGTCATACTCCCGAACATATTCTCCATTTCACACTGAGATATAAATCTTAAAACCCAGAGGATATCTGCATAAATGAAGAGCGGCTGAACAACTTCAAGAGTTACAAGCAATATTTCCTTGCAAACAGAGAACACATGTGACCTACAAGAGTTGATAGAGGACCCCAACCATGACCAACAGAAATTGCAGCTAGCAACAAATCTAAGAGAAGCAGAGACCAGCTTCAACAGACAAGTGGGTGAGATGGCTCAACGGAAATGAGGTTATCTTGAAGATGTTACACATGTATGCAAATCAGTATCTCTTCCAAGCATTTCTTCACAGAACAAGTCAGAGTAAAATTGGGGAAGAGTTCACTGAAGTTGTAATTTAGGAACAAACAAATAGGAACTAGGCAGAAAGGTAGATAGTGTTATCACAAACTTAAACTTGAACAGGCACTGCCTATACAATATATGTTCACACAACAGCTTGTTTCTTCAGTGTCTTATATCCAGTGTTAGAAATTGAGATATGAAAGCTAGGAGCTAAATGGCATTTTAATCATAGGTTATGGGCGAAACAATGGAATGTCTAGGTGCGCTTTTTACAAGAGTGCAAAGCTGAAAATGAATGAACAGCAGCTAAAATCTTATGTTCATTTTTCACATGTTCTAGTCCTCATCTGAAGACAGCAAAAACAAAGCTGTGCTCCCCCCCCAAATATTCTTTAGAGGTCTTTTCTCGTCTTCAGAGAATGGCTGAAAGTGGGGAGGCAGAAAAAGTTTCTCCTTCCCTTCCACTGCACAGTTTTAATCAGAAACTGCTCACACTAATGAAATCCCCTGCTGTAAAACACGCCTAGAACAATGGGAGTTTCAAAAGCTGCTTATATCAAATTTATATCTTATTAACATTTTTTTTCTTTTAACAAAACTTGTCGGAAGACCATGTAATATGAACATTACTTCAATACAAAATATGACAGTACCAAGCAAATAAAAATTATACCATTAATGTATTTGAAGCTTCAAAACTAGAAAACGTATTAACTCTCTCCTGAATTGGTTGTATCACAGGACAAAAAAAAGTAAATCCTAAAATTATGAATGATTGCAGGGGCAGAATGGTAGCACATCCCGCACGAGAATGAATCATCCGGGGGGAGGGGGGAAAGGGAAGAGTTAAGCAAAATAACATTTTAATTATACATAAAGCACAGAGGTAGTATAGTCATACGTCATGTTACGTCTGCTTTATGTTACGTTCTTTCAGGTTACGTCCCGCAGCGACCCAGAAGTACCGGAAAGGGCTACTTCTGGGTTTTGCCGCTCGCGCATGCACAGAAGCGCAAAATGATGTCACGCGCATGCGCAGAAGCGGTGAATCGCAACCCGCGCGTGCCCAGACGCACTGCTGTGGGTTGCGCTCTTTTCATGTTGCAAACAGGTCTACGAAACGGATCCCGTTCCCAACCAGAGGTACCACTGTATGTTGTTAGCTCTCTGTCAAGGTTAGGTGCAATTAACTTGTCTTATCTAAATTATCAGAATTTGAGGAAAACTGAGAAAACAAATGTCTTACAGAGCTTTAACAAAAGACATAACATATTCACATTACAGCTCTTCTCTGTGTAGGTTTTTCTTTGAGTCAGGTCCATCACATACTGAAGTACAACAGCATTCATACAGATGGCTGTTTCACCTGCTCATAATTATGGTAACAAAATAAAGTTACTTGCCTGTAGCTGCTCTTGTTTCGAGAACAGTTCACATCCATTAAAAATCATAGAATACAATTCTATGATTCTGAATGGATGTGAACTGAGTTGGAAGGAAGCATGAGGGTAATCTAATCCAACCTCCTGCATTGCAGGATTCTTTAGCTCAAACCCATGACCCTAAGATCAAGAGACTCATGCTCTACCAACTGAGCTATATGTTGGAACTATTACTTATTATGCACATGTTACTCAGGAGGAAAGGTCGCACAGCCTTACAAAAGCCTTGCACACATTCAGCTTTATGTGGAAATAAAGAAATAAATAAATGTAAAGTAGGCGGGAGTCTGGGGGAAAAAGACTTTGGCAATCTCACCCACCATTGTACCCAATGTGTTTTGACTATATGCAATTTTAACTTTACACACTCTCCCCAGAATGCAACCCGTGTAAGCTGAGTCTCACCTGTATTTGACAAAAACAACAACCCCATGTTCTCTCATATAAATGCTTACCTTCAGAAATACTATTATGAATGCCACACCATCAACTGAGAAGCAAAGTTATAATTTTCCAGAAACAGATTATTTCCCATGATGGCTCCTTGTTTATGGAATTCTCTTCTGAGAAAAAACCCAAATCTCTGCCATTGGTCATTTTAAGGGCGCAGTAAATGAAAATATTTCTGTTTCACTATATCTTTCAGGCATGAGCGTTAAAGCTGTTGTTTTCAATCTCTCGCTGTTTATTTTGTGTTACAAATTATTTCATTACTGAACTGTAACATGGTTCTAAAAATATTAAAAGTCCAGTATATAAATGACTTAATAATCATGAAGATTAATAATGATGGTGATGATAAGCTATTTATTATCATCATTATAAAGCACTCTTGATGAGACAGGGGCAAACCCTGTTGCCTGGAAAGTATAAGTTGCCCATAGGGATTGTGGCAACATTTTAGTTGGAACCCACGATCACAGTGGGATATCCTCTGTGTGTTTGTTGTCCATTAAGATGCTACAAGCTGGACTGGTAAAAAGGTGTTTCCCCTGGCCTGTCTCGCGCGGGCAATGTGTGAGAAACCTGTGGATAAACAGATCACAAATGTACTTCTGATAGGCTTTATTCAGGTGGTTGTACACTGCAACTTTAGGCAGTGTGATATAAATGGTATGAGGTGGCAAAAAATGCTACACATCTACTTCACAGTCCCCAAGCACAGTTATACAGAAACATCTTGGTAAAATAAATTATGTGCCGTGGTTATTTAACAATCTAAGAGATCTCATTTGTGTTCTATTTCTAGATTATCTTGTGTGAGATTTTTACTAGAAATGCAGTGCTACTGTTCTAACATCAGTTTAATTCCCAAATATTTCATCATGTCATAAACTATAAATTGTGCAGTATTTTTAATTAGCTATCTCTCTTTACTTGGCAGCCATCAAGCTGAGTTTTCCCCAATTGATTTTACTGCTAATAAACCTGCCAGACTTGTCAATCAGTTTTTGTATTGTTGTCATTGATGCTCATACTATTTTTGCTAATTAAAAATCTATCTTTGCACATATTGTGCTTTAATAAGGAGTCAGGATATAAAATTCATAGTGGTGGGTCATTAAATGTAAATAGCAAGTGACAAAGTAGTGTTGGAAATGAATGATTTCCTAGGCCACTATATCCTAAGGGCAAAAGAAGCCACCTTCAACATTTCTTACACTAGGAAAATAAGGTTATAAAAAACCTTTCCAGTGTTTTATATAAACTATATATTAACTATTTTATGTAACTTTTCGGGACCCTAGTTATCTGGTTTCCAAAAGTATGAAAAATAATGAACTTCCTTGTCCTTGGGCTCATTGCAATAGCACAGAATGATTGGAAAACTAAATACAAATATGCTTTTTCAGGGAGAAGACAATAAAAGTCCATCCCTTAATGGGCCCATCAAAACAAGTCCTTCTGCAGGCATCCTCAGTCTAGCAATTGACTGAAGAGAGTCAAAGAAATCAACGATGGTAGAGATGAGGAATGGAAGGATTAAAAGGAGTATGCTTGTATAGATGGATAAACAACAAAAGCTGCTTAGCTAAGGATGACTCGTCAATCTTAAACTTTATAGAGAAATGCAAACTATGAAAACAGTCTTAAGGAACACCAGATCTTTGAGGCAGAAGACCTGTGTGGGAGGGTGGGTGTAAAGACATGATAGGAGGAAAGACATTTTCTTCTCATTAAGCATAATCCAACTAAAGGACTTTCATACTAATATGAACTTGAGATTCAGAGAATATCTGCTCAGTAAGTATTTGTAGTATCTGTAGTTCATAGCACCTCTAAACAATTAACCACAAGAGATTAACTTTTTTGGATTCATGTACACTTTATGGAATCATGTGCATACGCACTCTTTCAAAAACCTCCAATGAACAAAAACAAAGCATTTTTTTTCAACAAATGAAGCTGGTAGCTCCTCCTTGTTCCTCTTTCTCCTAGAATGGGCGGCTGCTTCTTTGTTCAGATTTACAGGACAAGTAAATCTGCACAAGTTGGCCATGTGGGACAGGAGACCTTGGTCATTGCAAAGTCTACTGCCAAGAAGACTCCAGCTTTGAACTTAGTACCCACTATGTTTCCAGTTGACGGTCTTTCATTCACTGCATATATTTCACCTGTGAAGGATTCTTTTTTCAAATAAGAGCCTTCCAAGATACCAATCTATCCAAAGCAAGCATCATCTTAGATAGATGACAGCCAGAACGGATTCCCTTTGATGTGGTAGGCAGGATCTCTACCTGTACTCCAGCAAGCAAAATAAAAATAAAAATCCTGAAACAACTTAAAAATGGGGTACTGCTTAGTGATTCAACCCAATATATGGTGTGAACATCACCATTTTTTCTGGTCCATGTACCAAGAACAAGTTCCCATCAGGGTATATTTGACAAAGTTGTCAGAATGAGAGAGAGAGAGAGAGAGAGAGAAAGAGAGGGAGGGAGGGAGAGAGAGAGAGAGAGAGAGGTAGGTATTAAATAAATGGAAACACTAAACGCCTAATACATTAAATGCAAACATTAAACGCCTAAATATCAGTGAACTATCATTATTTAATAGGAGCTTCTATTAACTGCAGAAAGTGTAGTAACCCAGCACCCTGATATTGGAAAGTGATATATGTATGGGACTTTGAGCATAAATGTTGCAATTATAAATTTTTACTGTAGGAAAACATTGCCAACCTAACAAAGAAAAAAAGTCCTTGACCAAAATATCCGAGGATATTAAACTGAGACGTAATCTACTGATGCAAATCATTACATCTATTTGCATTTGCTTACTGAACCCTAACACAGAAATTAAACTACATAGAGTGGGGGGAAAGAGAGCTGGTTGTGCATGGTTAAAAGGAGACATCTTGGAGAATCCAAGCTCTTTCATTAATTTCCCCACTTCCCCTCATTAACAAGTAAAATGTTTTTACTGCTTGAAAAGTTTTAATAAATAGGAAAATGCAGGGCAGCCAACATAAGTTTTTAATGCAATATACAAAAGCTTTTAATATTTTTACATACATTAATGAAAAAGCTAAATTTTATAAGACTTCTTCTGTGAAGGAAATAAATACTACATGCACAATTACATATCTCTTATAAAATATTTACCGTAACTCTTCCATTTCATTTGATACATCAATTAACAAGTCAATTAAGTGAACATATAAGGATTGTCCTATTTCAAAATAATGTATCTCATCCCATTCAATTCTCTTTCCAAGCAGTGTGTGCGCATTTTTGTTAAGAAAAACAGATGAATAGTCTGCTAGAAATGCAGGTTCAAACTTCTGGTCTAGATTAGAAAGATTAAAATCAAAATCGACTTGTAGGGACAACGTTTAGGAAACACAGGCCCTAAATCAAGTCAATATTCAGTTTGTAACATTCCACTGGTCAAACAATAATCTGATGTAAACAATATTCCCTGCTGTGTTTAGGAAAACTCTATAATGGGTTGGATACTTTGTGCTATGTGTCTTCAATTAAACTGAACAGAAAATGTGGTTCACCATGTCCTACAGAATTACCTGGATTTCCTAGAGGGTCCTGGCCTTTGGATTGGCACACTGTGTCTGAAGTCATGCAACAATCACAGATTTAACAAACTGCTTTGAGATATTTTATTACAATCATGCAACATATAAATTTTATGAAATAAAAATAAGTACTAAATAAAATTTATCTACCGCTTCTTAAAACTTGTCCTTAGATTCCAAGGCTAACAGGCTCCACAACAACCACCACTAATTACACATATTTTTAAAATAGTGTATAATTTTTATGAGAAAAAAGCTAAATGTTAGACAGATTTATATTGGATTATTCTGGGTTTTAAATGCATGCGCATGCCAGAATCATAATTTACTCAACACACATGCAGAATAATCTACCATCTGTAAACATAATGCAGAAAAGTACAAGCAGATATGGAAAGGTCACACAGTCTAAGAGACTATATGTGTTCTTAACAGGATTGGGAAACTTTTTCCCCTTAGTTTTTGAAATTATGCTGAGCTTTTAAAAAAACGTTTCCTCCAGCAAAAAGTTGTGTGTGCGCCCCCCCCCACACTTCTGATCATCTAGCTATAAGTATAAACAATCCTATAGTTATCACCTGAAAAGCCATCAGGAGAAAAACTAGCCCAGTTTATTTTTAATAAAAGGAGGATCATAGTATATAATAACTCTTCCTGCCATATCCATTGAATCTGCTGAAATAGAGATTGATGTCTGGATATTTCTAGCAGGGGAAGTAATATTTCTCTAAAACACATACTTTTGGTATTCAGTTGCATCCTGAGAAAAGTGGTAGGCCCCTACCTAACCAGCTACTACAAAGAAGCTAAAAGGTTTAATATCTAAACCTCTTCCATTTGAAAAATAAAAAGAGTACAGACACCAGAGTATTTTCTAAAGATAGCTTTTGAAAATATTGTATGCAATATCACCTCTAGTTGCACTCATTAATGTACACAAGCCTTTACTTTTTCATATCTCAACTCAAAAAGCTTCATAAGGGCATAAAAAGCTAGAACTACTAAACATAAAAGATTAACACTGCCTACATAATCCACAGAACCTTATACGGCATTTTCCAAGTCTTTCACCCCTTTTTCAACTCATAGCAAGCATGGGACAACCTGCAATGCAATACATACCGTGCTCCAGTTTATTGTTACAATAGGCCAGAAATCATAGATGCAGATGTCCAGATTAAAAACAGGAACTTGTCCTCATCGTACAAAGACTAAAGGAAGTTCAAGTAGCAATGTACCTTGCATACAAATGCCACTAGTGGTTGGTGTAGCAATACTGGGAAGTTAGCACCGACCCACATTTGTGTGCCACTATTTTGCCATATCCTCATTGTCAACTTGCCTGGTTCAAGCCATCATCCAGGTTTTTCCATTTCATTTGACTATTGGTCTCCACTAGTATGCCATCTCAGAGGCACAACTTTTCTTGCTGCACTATATACACATATACACACACACTGCTCTTCACCAGGGAGGTCACAAAGCTGCTTAAAATAATAAAATATGCAATACACTTTCATGATATGTTGTTGTTTTTTATAATCACCATCATCAAAATAAATCAGAGGAAGAATGGAAGGAAAAGTGAAATGCACAGTCAGAAGGAGAATTGCAGAATACATGCTGCTGTGTTGAGAGATCTTATTCAGGTTTCCAGTCATTCCATTCCTCGGCTTTTCACTTGTTCAGCTTCTTAACAGGCAGCCTATGTTCAATGGGGATCCCCAGCCCCACTGGGCTGTTTGGGTTATTTTTCCATCCTTTAGGTTTGGGTTTTTGCTTGCTATTTGTCCTTCTGATTTTGCATTTCTACAAACCTGCTAATACTTTTCCATCTGGTGTGTGGGTGTTGCCATTTTTAATTCATAAAGACTGCCATTCTGTGAACAGAGTTCACTATTAGTATATAAGAGATGACAAACAAACAACCAACAAAGAGCAGGCCCCTGATTTGTGCTGATGAAAGTGGGTCAAAGATGAGGATCACACTTCGCTGGTTCTCCACGAGTTAATCTACACATTTTGAAACACCACAGCCAGTAAAAGAAAAACAAAAACCCTGAATATTTTTGTGAACAAAATTTGAAGTTCTGTAGCCACCTCAAATGAGACACTCCATGCACATGGTTCCCACCTCTTTCACTATGTGCATAAAGACATCTTTGGAGCAAAATCAATGTTTGCTCCACTTTTAGAAGGTTTAGTTGATGTTCATTCACGAGTGCTGAAGACTCCCTTGTGTCACAAACAAGGAGACTTGGAGTGAGAGCTTTCTAAATGCTTCATCTACTCCAACCAGCTAGGGAGGGTAAGATGACTTTCTGGAAGAAGGCACAGGATAAGAAGATTTAAAAGTAATAACATGGATTCCATCAGGAGCAGGCATTGCAAGACTTATAATCCCTTGGTCATTAAAACGCACTACACACACAGAAGATTCTGCTCTGCTACTGACTTGCTGAAATGAAAAGTGATTTATCAGGCCAAAGGCGCACACAACCTTCAATGCTACTACTATGGAGGGGTTGTTTATAAAATGAAGCATTATTTATAAAATAAAAATAAAAATGAAGTAATAATGATTTGCAAAGAATTCCTGAAAACATTTCTGCAGTAGTTTTCAGAGTTGCACCATAAAAATCTTACTACATTTTGTTAATGATTGAAATAATTGGTGGACAAGGACATCTAAATCAGTGAGCGCAGCTACAAAAATAAAACTGAGCCTTAAAGTAACTGGCATGTGTTCACACAGGGACTTCAGTTTAACATTATTATTCTATTATACAACATTATTATTCTATTAGCCATTATCAGAAAGCTTCAAACCAAATTAGGTAAAACAGAAGTTGTTTATGTTCCTTATATATTATTCTTATTTATACAGGAAGAAAGTGATTAATGTACCCTTATTATTTTATCACCATTCAGATAACCTCATTTTGAAAAGGACAAAATCTCAAAAAAATTTTTTTGGGGGGGTGATTTTTAATTACTTTTTTGCCATATAAATTTACCAAACGCCAATCTTAGTACAGGGGAGTGGAAATAACTTGTAGCAATGGATGACCCTTGGAGTCATTGTATTTGGATACTCTGCCCGCCCCGCCCCCCCCCAAAAGGGATGCATCATATTGCCATCTTCTAGATTCCAACGCCAAACTGAAAGACCCAGGTTAAAAAATATATATAATACATACTGATTGTAACATGCAACATGATGCAAAATACCTCTGTGACTGTTGAGCACAAAGCATGTATAACCGTACTTGTATTCATTATAATTCTGTCTGACAGGAGTCCATTAATTTTTTTATGGTGTTTTTGTGTGTGTGTGCTTTCCCAATGTTCTTATTACAATGTTTACTAGCCAGTTTTTAAAACAAGAGGAAAGGAGACTCTGAGCCCTTTTTATTATTTTGTTCTTTCAAAGATAATGATCCTAGATATTTTAACAACTGTTTCCTATCAACAAGCGGAAGAGATTAAACGATACATTTCAGCCCAGATATTTATGAATAGTGTTAAATCGTTTAGGTCTTTGCCATTAGAAAGATAAAACAGGATGCATTTTGAAGATGTTAGCAGAAGCGACTGTAGAGGAGGAGATATATATATATATATTTGCTTTCGTAGATTTTCACGGGTACAGGAATGCAGGTTTTGGTGTCCTCGGGTGTCTTCCCGTGTAAAAGTTGGGGTGTCTAGGCGACGTTTCGACGAGGTCTCACTCGTCATCTTCAGGCTGGTGCTTTCGGCTTCTTGTTACTGGAACAGAGCAGGATCTCAGTGTTTGAGTTCCTATAAATACTGTAGAGGGGGTGTGGTGTATAGCCTCCAATGTTCTGGGCAGAGACCTCTCTGCCCAGAACATTGGAGGCTATACACCACACCCCCTCTACAGTATTTATAGGAACTCAAACACTGAGATCCTGCTCTGTTCCAGTAACAAGAAGCCGAAAGCACCAGCCTGAAGATGACGAGTGAGACCTCGTCGAAACGTCGCCTAGACACCCCAACTTTTACACGGGAAGACACCCGAGGACACCAAAACCTGCATATATATATATATATATATATATATATATATATATATATTCCATTAGTATAGGTACTTGTAAAAGCTCTGTGTGGCATTTAGACACTTATTACTTATAATTACACTTGTGAATGCTCAAGGAAAAAATGGAGGAGAGAGAGACTTGGGGGGGGGTTACATCTACTTTTGAAATCTGTGTAGAGCTCCAATGTTATTCAATAAATATATCCACCAATTAAACATGCTTTTATTTAAAAAAATTTTTTAAAGAGTTCCCTGATCAGTGCACTGATAATACCTGAGAGTACTGAGAGTAGGCGGCTAGGTGAGGAAGCTGGGGGGGGGGGCTGTCTTCCACCAGATAGGAATGACTGGGGATGAGTGGAGTCAGGAGGAACAAATCCGGGGCACTCTTCTCTCCACTATTAATAATGTTTTAAGCATTCACAAACGTATATGTGGCTAACAACTTCTTACGCATTCCTCCTTTCACACATGACGCCATGCATTTATGTGTCATATCAGGCACCTTCCCTCCTATGTGGCATGAATACATCATCCAAACACAGGGGAAGAATGATTTCCCCTTTGGAGTTACTGTTTTATACACTGGAGAATTTATGCAGATTTAATGAAATTGACTGAAACTCGTGCAATCGAATTAGACTGTGTGGCAATCCCTATCAAGACCAAGTTGCTGTGCTGGTTTCTTTCTTTCTTTTATAATTTCCTATTAACTGAGAGGCTCAGAAAACCAATGGAATTACTTTAAGGCAAGTAAGTCGGAAAATGTACTGACCTCCTGAGGTCCTCTGTCTGTTTGTGCTTTAGAAGCAAAAGCTGGGGGAAATACACAGTCTGGATCAGACATATTCTATACAACTGAGAAGTTATAACTCTGTAATATACAATATTTTCGCTAAAACGAAACTTTAGCAACTTCTGAGAAATACAGAATTATGTACCATGAAGTCACAGCAAGAAAGTCAGGTGCTGGGTGGCCACATTTCCTGGACCCAAAATCAACACAGCAAAATTCACATATACCCAGCAACATGTACACATACATAGCCCATTGCTACCAGTTTTCCTGTCACCAAAAGAAGAAGAAGAAGAAGAAGAGTTTGGATTTGATATCCCGCCTTTCACTCCCTTTAAGGAGTCTCAAAGCGGCTAACATTCTCCTTTCCCTTCCTCCCCCACAACAAACACTCTGTGAGGTGAGTGGGGCTGAGAGACTTCACAGAAGTGTGACTGGCCCAAGGTCACCCAGCAGCTGCATGTGGAGGAGCGGAGACGCGAACCCGGTTCCCCAGGATTACGAGACTACCGCTCTTAACCACTACACCACACTGGCTCTCAAAAAGTCATTGTTTCCCCCTTCTTCCTTTCCTTGACATCATGAATGTCCTTTTGGTATTTATCTTGCCTCCCCACATGGTCACAACTCTTCCCGGCGCCCAGAATCATTTCCAACAGCAACCCTACCAACACTCACACAGATCACAATTTCATCCTTCTATTAGCCAGGCCTATGAAAAAAACAATATAAATTATCACAAGTTTAGAACCAGCAGTCTACAAGCTCCCAGAGATAACAAATATGATGGGGCCAGGTATGTTCCTGGGAAGGGACAAGCAATTGTGACTTCCAAGGAGAGGAAAAGCTGTGTGTTTATTGTAGAGTTTGATATTGTAGCAACCCTAGTTCTGATAGGTGGCTAACCAATTCCACCGTAATCCTCTGAAAGGACACAATGAATTGAAAGTCTCTATTGTCCTCATTGCACATGTACTCTAGTAGCGTTTCTTGAATCTATACAGCCTGGTTAGCCACTCGCAACAGGGCTTGCACAGAAAGACATACAGTGGTACCTCAAATTAAGAACTTAATTCGTTCTGGAGGTCCGTTCTTAACCTAAAACTGTTCTTAAACTGAGGCACCACTTTAGCTAATGGGGCCGCCTCCTGCTGCCACCACACCACCGGAGCACGATTTCTATTCTCATCCTGAAGCAAAGTTCTTAACCCAAGTTACTATTTCTGGGTTAGAGGAGTCTTTAACCTGAAGCGTCTGTAACCTGAAGCTTCTGTAACCCGATGTACCACTGTATAGGGATAAAGAATCACGCCTGCTGTGTTGATTTTCACCAGTGTAGCCCAATCGTAGCTTTTGCATTGGTTCCTTGTCAGAAAGGTAGACAGAAATCTTTACGTACTTTCCACCACCACTGTTACCACCTCCAGCCTCTGCAGGAGCAGGATACCACCCCTGATTTGGACTTCAGAGACACACCGAATGCAGTCATATTTTCCAAGGTCTTCATGTCTCAGGGCAATATCAGGGAGAGTCCCAACTCTTGGGAGGTGCTACACTGAGTTTGCCTATTGGAACTATGCCTAGCCAGCTATGGAAGTTCTGGCTGCTTTCTCAGTTTCTCCAAGCCCAATACATGAGAAGGGAAGCCACCTCCCCTCTTCTTCCATGACTGAAAAATGGACAGGGACGCTTCCTGACCTTGTGCTCTGCTTGCCTTGCCAGATCCATTCTCTAGTGGTAGGATTTATAGACTCTCAATCATCACCCTATTTTTTAATGTTAAGGAATAACAACAATAAAGTCTTAGACTCGTTCTGCAGTCAGTGCCAAAGCATCAAGCTAGACTAGTTGACTGTTTCAAGCCATAAGGATGAGACCTTTAAAAATAAAAACATTAAAGTGAACATTGCAAAGCTATAGCAATAAATTAGTAAATATTTTTCATTCCAATTATATGAAAGGCTCTTTTTTAACTTTTAACATGCGTATATGAAAAAATAATCAGTGGAACACAGGCTTACCCATTTTGTAGCACAGCATTTTGCTCCAGGTGGATTTCATGGACCCCCAGCTTGCATCCAGATATCTCAATTTTCCCCAAAGGGCTGCCCAGCACCACAAACATCTTCTCACACTGAGAAAAAGCCTGTTAAAAATACAACCAAAGATGCATAAACAATTTCCCCAAGTATCAATAACTAGGCATATAAATGACATTTTATCATTATTCCAAACAGGAAAAAGAAAGTTGGACTTAGTCGTGCCAGCTGCGTAAGACCTTCATCCTAAGTAACTTAAGTTCATTGATTTTGAAGGGTCTGCTCTGAGTATGACTTAGCTGGGCATCACGTTTCATCATTAAACTTAATAATACCACCCCTCAAAAAAAAAATCACTTATAATATAGTTAATTAAAATTAATACATAAGGTGAGATAGCAGCTAAATAAAAGAAGTAAATCAAGTCAGAAATTTACTCAAGCTGCAAGTCAGCTCTTAAGGTGTGAACCTACCTAGAACTGGCATACCCATATATTGTCAAAAGGCATAATCATCAGGCTAAGTGAGAATTAAAGAATCCCAGAGTAACGAGCATGAGACTCTTAATCTCATGGGTTCCAAACATGGGTCAGGCAAAAAGATTCCTACATTGCTGGGGGTTGGACTAGATGATGCTCATGGTTCCTTCTGACTCTACAATTCTACGATCCTAACAAATCCACTGGTCCACATTAGATTTGCCAATAAGGTATTACAAAACATCAAGCTCTTGCCAGGATGAAAAATGCTGAAGGTGAGCATAACCTACTTTCAAAGGACAAATTTCCTACTGGTGTAAAGAAACGAAATCTGCTCCAAGCCAGAATTTGCAATAAATTCACCAACTGCCCACGCCCATTGGATGAAACGAAGGGACACAGCCCTTTTGGCTGTAACATCTCCTCCCAGCAAAACTCTCTGATTTACTGTTGAGAGAAAACCTGGGAAATAAATCCTTACCATTCTGGCTTCTGTTCCAGTAGTAAAGATTCTAGCTTGGAAAGAAGCTAGAGTTTGCATAACTGGATTTCACAGCAATTACACAACAGCCAATATTTTGAATGCTGAAATGATTAAATGGAAGTGTGGCATACCCTTAAGGGCATTTCTCTTGGCTTCACACACTGCTGAAATTACAAAGCCAGTGTGGCATGCCCAGGGTCTGGTGGCAACTACATTCAAATACTGATCCGTTGCCTGACATAAAGGGTGATCCTGATCACATGCTGCCTTTAAGATCAAGCTTAATTTTGACTGAATTTACCTGAAGCTAGGGAAATGGTTGGTTTTAATTGGACACAGAAAAGAAAATTGATTTTCATGGCTATTTGCAGATCAATTGAAAAATGAAATGAATTTCGTTTCATCCTCCCTTTTAACCTGAATAGGTATTTAAATAATAATGATCTGAACTAACTTATCAGTGGAGAAGAGGATTTCTCTGTGCTAACAGCAGAAGCAGTAAAGCCTGCTCTGTGGCCATCATAAATCACCCTCTAGCCTCACATGCTTATTTAAAAAATCTTGGCATTAATTCCTGTCTGCATCACAATTCACTTTTACTCTCTTCAATGCCAGCCTTGCCTATTACGGGAGCCAGAGATGCTGCATTGAGACTAGAGGGGCTGCATAGATCTATTGGACCTGGGGTAGCAAAGTTTAAATCTCAGCTCAGTCTCAATTCCTCATCTATAAAGTAAGAGCAATAGACCATGACCTGCATTATAGGATGGCTGTGGGAAAAGGATGAAAACCACTGCAAATTGCTTTTCAAACCATGAGCATTAAAAATTATTTTAAACTATTTTATGGCATGTAATATATTTCCCCCTATCATCTTAAAACTTTTTTGAGTTCTGCCCCACTTCTAAACTTCTTCTCTACTCAACACCAAGTGCCACAGCAGAAGATGCATAGCTTCTTGAATGCAGTCGGATGCTGCCTAGTGCAAGTACCTATGGATCAGGGCCCAAATTCAACACTGGTAATCAAGAAGTGGAATAGAACAAGACATCTCTGTCTGCTCCTAAAGTCACACAATCAGAAGAAAGCAAGGTAAAGGTAAAGGGACCCCTGACAATTAAGTCCAGTCGCGAATGACTCTGGGGTTGCGGCGCTCATCTTGCTGTAAAGGCCGAGGGAGCCGGCGTTCGTCCGCTTCTGCAGACAGTTTTTCTGGGTCATGGGGCCAGCATGACTAAGCCGCTTCTGGCGAAACCAGAGCAGCACATGGAAACAGCATTTACCTTCCTGCCAGAGCAGTACCTATTCATCTACTTGCACTGTGTGCTTTCAAACTGCTAGGTGGGCAGGAACTGGGACTGAACAACAGGCGCTCACCCTACCGCGGGGATTTGAACCGCTGACCTTTCAATCGGCAAGCCCAAGCGGCACAGTGGTTTAACCTACAGCGCCACCCGCGAAAGTACACAATTGCTAATGGGGCAAAGCAGGAGAGCAGTCACACCTACAAATCCAGTGTAGACCAATGAGGATTCAGTGGTAAAAAGTAGGAATGATCCTCCTACCCCACCCTGGAATCTAGCATTCCCCTTCCAGGTGTTTTGGCCCCCACAGTTTAAGGGCCATTGCAGTGGTCATAGATGGCTCTTTGCCTACAAAGCGTGTTCTCCATAACAGAGAGCACGTGTTGCGGTGGGGGCCTAAAGGCCACCCCACTATTGTTGGGCAAATTGGCCATGTGCTGTGATTGGGCAAGGAGTGTTGCTGGGGAGAATGTTATGTTGCTAAATGGTGGGAGGGGTCAGAGGTCTTAAATACAGGGCTCGCAGCCTGGGGCCTTCTCTTGGGCTGCGTGCACCAGATCACCCACCCACCCTCCCTGAAAAGGGGGGGGGGTTCGCTGTCCTCTGACCTTGCTATGCCTGTCATGGGGTCGTCTGCCTTGGGGCAGGGGCCTGGTAGGAATTTTGTCCATTTTGCTGATTGGCTGTTGCCATTTGGTTTTTGCCTACTGCGTAGCAAATAGTCACAACTTGTAAGGTTGGCGGTTAGGCATTGGTTAAAATTGGTTGGTGGAGGGGTAAGTGTCTACCCCTCCAATGGTGATGCGGAAAGGGAATTCTGTTAAAGGAATCCAGGGGCTTGCCATCCCTTTCGTCCTAGTCCCTGGCATCAGACTTGGGCTGTGCAAGCCCCAGGGGGCATGAGGGTGAGAAATGAGGGACTGGTGCCCAGCTTCATTTCTCCCCAATATGGTTCTCCCTGACTGGCTTCCGCTGGAATCCGGAAGTGAGTTCTCTCCCTGGGGCAAGGACAGATAATCGTAACCAATGCCTAAGCAACCACTCACGTGTGTGTATTTAAATGAAGTTGTGGCCAAATTCATGCCAAAAACCTTAAACAAAAATTGATGTGTGAAGTGTGAGTTATTGGGGTGGCCTGGGGGACCTCGACGCACAAATGATGTGTCCACACAGCTCAGGGTTACTCCTTCCACCACATGAACTCTCTCCTATAATTCGCTGTGTAAAAGATTCTAGAGGAATAGCCATATCAGTCTGTTGCAGCAAAAAGAGTCTTATGGTACCCCCTAAAGCTTTTGTGGACTATAGTCCACTTTAATTAGACACAAGACAAACTGCACCTAATGACAAGGGCCCTAGTCTACAGAAAGATCCACATATATTCACGTTCATCTTTAAGACTGTTATTCTTATAAACATGACATTTTTAAAAAGTATTTTAAATAAGGCAATAGCATGGGTGGAAAACATGGCTCCCAGCTTATTTTATTAAGGGGTTACTAGAGAACTATGGTGAACAAATCTCTTGCTTACTCTACCACAAGACTCATAAACAGCACCCTACTCATCCAGAATGCCTCGCTTCCTTCCACTTACCTTAGGGCTCTGTGTGAGGTCCATGTAAGTGCCTAACACCTACATGACTGCCCTCAGATACTTGCCATTAATAAGAACCCCTCTTTTTTGACTTTCCAATCCTCAGCCCACCAACACAGTTGCTTCCAGTTCCTACAGAATATTAGATTTTTTTGTCCTATCCAATTTCCCCATTCCTAACAAAAGCTACTAATTGTGCTCCCTGAGAAATGGGAATGCTTGAAAATATTATTTTAACAGCTTAGTGAATCACTGCTAGTCTTCACCATAAACCCCTCTTGATTGCAGCAGGATCCTGTTAAACACATTCTCAAATATACAAAATGAAAAAAAAAGCTATTGTTTGGATTGTTTAGGGTGGTAAGTAGCTGGGAAGTTTAACATACAACATGAAAACATGGAACACATCCTGGGTTTGTCTGGCACCTTGCTTTTATAGAATTTGAGAACAGACACTTTTCAGCTACCATCGTACACATAAGGCACAGGCTTGTCTTACTCCTGGGCACTGTCAACAGTATACTAGCCCCTGCAACATAAAACAAGATAATTTTACAGCTACCAGCTAGACACAGTACTGCAGAGTGACAGTTTGTCATGAAGCAGTAAGGACTGTGGCAGTATGGTTTGAGCACAAATGTCAGTTTTTAAACTGTTATGTCTTGGCAAGCATCAGCTTAAAATGTGTCATGCCATCCCAGAATCTTACTCTCTGTAGTACACTAAAGTTAGGCTAATCCTGCCATCATTTAGCAAATTTGCAACCTGTTGGAGTAAGAAATGACTGCACTCTGTTACGTGTTTGTCAGCTACAAGATGTCTTAATTCTTGTATATAAATTCTGAATCAGTTTTACGTACACTAGTAAAACAAGGGACATGGCAAGAAAATTACTCACAAAGCAAGCAAGGATTGATTAGCTATTGCAAAGTCTTGTAAAGTACATAAATATTGTGCCAAGCAATTAGAACCTTACTTTTTATATTACTTTTTAATATTTTTTATGTAAGGCATTTATACCCTTTAGCCAAAGTGGCTGCTAGAGCAGCTTATAAAAATCAGCACTAAGACAGTCCCTGCCCTCAGGAGGCTCACCATCTAAGACATGACACGTGAGGAAAAATAATGGGACGGAGGAGGGGAGAGCAAACTCAAGCACAAATTCTGAAAGTCATAGAGTTGTGTCTATGTGGATTCTGGTTATCTAGAAGAGAAGCAACTTCTTGCAGATGCCAATGATGGTTCAGGCCGTGATAAAGAACAGTCGCTTCAGCAAAAACATTCTTCACATCAGATCTGGAACACAACAGATGAAGACTTCCAGGCCAGGAAACAGTGCAGCTCTTCATTTAGCAATCAGCTGAGGGCCTATTTGTGTGTTTCCCGCTCCACCACCCAGGAAGCACTTTTATTTTTGGGATTTAGGTAGCCAGTAGCCCCACTAGTCTGGGGCTAGTTCTCTGCAAAAATTATATTTATATTGGGGGAAGGGGAGAAGGAATACAGAGTCAGCACAGGCTTAAATATTTAGAATTACAATGATAAATAGTTTTACAACTTCATACAACAACTATGTATGCTTACAAACACTAGTTATCAACTGCTGTTTCAATTGAACATGGTATAGCTATTACACCAATTGTGTACGTACAATACGCATCTGCTAACGCCTCAATATTATTATGTCTTAGGAATATAAGCTATAATGCTCAATATAGCTTTTTTCCATTTAAAATCTTACTTCTGCGAACCTTGGGATTTCTCCAAACTTTGCCTTTTCGTGACAAAGATACTGTGCTACATATCAACTGGAACTTGGAGAACCGAGTGTATTATCATATATATATAATATACTGGGGTCAGCAAACTTTTTCAGCAGGGGGCTGGTCCACTGTCCCTCAGACCTTGTGGGGGGCCAGACTATATTTTGGAGGGAAAAAATGAACGAATTCCTATGCCCAACAAATAACCCAGAGATGCATTTTAAATAAAAGGACACATTCTACTCATGTAAAAACACACTGATTCCCGGACCATCCGCTGGCCGGATTTAGAAGGCGATTGGGCCAGATCCGGCCCCTGGGCCTTAGTTTGTCTACCCATGATGTATACCAACGTATAGGCCTACCCATCCTGCAAACCACAACCTGCTGCAGTTCCACAACCCCCTCATGCAAATAGGAGCTCCTCCCATTAGGCCTAATTTCTGCAGGGTAGGTGGCGGTGGCAACTAGGGAGAACAGTGCTCTTGCAAACAAACAGATAGAATCATAGAATCATAGAGTTGGAAGAGACCACAAGGGCCACCGAGTCCAACCCCCTGCCAAGCAGGAAACACCATCAGAGCACTCCTGACATATGGTTGTCAAGCCTCTGCTTAAAGACCTCCAAAGAAGGAGACTCCACCACACTCCTTGGCAGCAAATTCCACTGTCAAACAGCTCTTACTGTCAGATGTATCATAAGCACGAGCAATCATCAGGTGAAGAGGCAAATTTTGCAAAAATTTCCTTCCATAATATTAATCTATATTAAATTTCTAAATTGGCTATTTTAAAATTGGCAACATTCTGAAACGCTTCCTTTTAACTTCTGTTGAAAAGAGATCCTTTAATGACAAACCAAAACTGCCTTTTATCTTCATTTTGGGTTTATATAAATGAACCATTCGAGGAATTCTGATTAGGTAATGTATGAACTCTACCTGTGCTCTCATTTTCCATTACAGTACTTACAAATATTTTGTGTCAAAGTCTCTCATAAGTGTAAACTTTACTAAGTACAGAAGAAATTAGCCTAAAATTGGTTCTCCAGCAAAAAGGAACTCCTATAACTTTGCTACTGAAGTTGATACCCAAATGAATTCATCAGAACAGAGTGCTATGTTCATAGCTCATTATGGCTAAATGCTATGTGTAAAACAACTGGAGTGCCCCTTTTAGCCAACAGAATTAAATCTTCTTTGTCATTAATAAATAAATGAGTAACAAAAAAGTGTTCATTTCAGAAGGTTTATCTGTGAGAATATTAGGATGATTTACGACTGAACGTTCTGTTAAAAAAAAAAAAGCTTTCCATTTTCCAGGCTTGCTCCTGTGACTTTGAAAAAGCATATACAGTGGTACCTCAGGTTAAGTACTTAATTCGTTCCAGAGGTCCGTTCTTAACCTGAAACTGTTCTTAACCTGAAGCACCACTTTAGCTAATGGGGCAGCCTCCTGCTGCCGCTGCACCACCGAAACACGATTTCTGTTCTCATCCTGAAGCAAAGTACTTAACCCGAGGTAATAGTTCTGGGTTAGCGGAGTCTGTAACCTGAAGTGTATGTAACCTGAGGTACCATTGTATGTCTCAATGGCACGGTGCCCCTTTGAGGGCTAAAGTTCTCCAGATTACACCCCCCCAAAAGAGGTAACACATAAATGCAGATGTTGCACTGAATTTACTAGCCCAAGGTTCAGGTGGTAGGCAATGCTTTAGCACCAGCGCTGCAATTTTGTGTCCTAAATTAGGCACCTAAAGCCCACGAGCTTTCACATGGCTTGGTAACTTACACATAAAATGTCCACCTTTTTACTCTTTCTACAGTAATTCAGTCTAAATGCAGCCAATATTTCCAGGACTAGCATGTACTTTCCATATGATTAGATACTGTCAGTATTTAATTTTGCATTTATAAGCCTTTGTTACAGTAAATACTTCAAAATGATATGCTATTATAATTGACTAGGCCTTAAAAGCAGGAGGAAAGTTCAATTTCAATTTAATGGTTTCAGCTCTTAGGTCTTTCTGTACTCTGCTGTTGCACAGGGAGTGTTGAAAACATTCTGCATCTATGGCTCCTTATTTCTAAGGAAATTTAAAATATACTTTACGTGGTATAGGTAGGAGGGAGGAAATTAAGTTAATGTTCACCCACAGTTTATCACTGAAAATATTTGTAGAAGGGCATAGAAAATAGTAATTCAATTTTTTAAAAAAAATTAAAGGTAGAACATTTTAATCCAGTATATATTGATCCAACTTTGGTTACCACAATAAAATTTAAACTTCCAAGAGAACAGCCCCCAACTTTCTATAGGAATAATAAAAAGTTTCTACATTGAAACTGAGCAATACAAGTCAACAAAATGAAGAAGGAACACAGAACAAATGCTAAAACAATACACACCAAAATGGTAGAGGTCCTTCAGAACTTAGGATAGATGACAAGCATGAGGTTATTTTCTCCAAGATAAACCACTATTTCAATAACAGAAAATGCCTATCATAGCTGTGATGATGCTGTATTTGGTTTTCTATGACAGAAGCCATTTAAACATTTTATTCCAAAATTCCTGAGGCAGAGAATTTTAATCTATAAAATGAAAATAGCAATATGGAAACCTAAGGTGAATTTATTACTGACATTTGTTAAGGACTGGAAATTTCTTATGGACATTTTTGCATGAAATAGAAAATGAACTGGATTTGAAGACTGAAAAAATACTGGTTTATAGAACATATAATGGTTGAATCTTAAGGAATGAATATAATATGTACTTGCAGGGCAGAGATCTGGAAGTCCTTTTATTTTCTTCTTCTTTATCCTTCTTTAGTTTTTTAATTTCTTTTCCCTTTCTCTTGCTTTTTTCTTTCAGTTTCTCCTTTTCTCCTTTCCTTGTCTTTTCTTCCTTCTGACTTTCTCTTTTGGACTAAGTAGTTTTTTTAAAAAAATCTCAGTATATTATAAATAAGATACTTTGTAATGGGTATGTATTTTTGTATATCTTTGAATAAGTTTCAATAAAAAAAGGAAAACCAAGGTGAATTTGACAACATTTAAAAAATGTGATGACTGTATCACGAAACTGTTGCTTTTGCCACCTGAACCTTGAGAATGCATCTTGTATTCACCCGTTCTGAAACCCACATCCCACCTTAGAACATTCACGACCTATTTTTCTTGTGATGAAGTAAATTTTCTTAACTAACCATTGGAAGAGTTCAATTACTCTGAATCATCTAGGCCCGCAGCTTCAAGTGTTCTCTGCTGTACAGCCAGACTTTCAGTATGAATTTCATAGAATTAGAGAATCATCTGAGAAGGCAGCTACAATCTCTTTCAGAGTGAGATTTAGCAACTGATTCTCATGCATATATAATTTAAAACTGAGCTACTAAACTACCCTGTACATGGAGGATTGCCCTTGACTGTGGTTTGGAATCTTAGAATCAGAATTGCAGAGCTGGAAGCGACCACAAGAGCCAGCCACTCCAACCTCCTGCAGTGCACGGGATATTTTGCCCAACGTGGGGCTTGAACTCATGGCCTCGAGACTGCACTTGCTGTACACACCAGAGCAAGGTGGGGCAAGGATGTCTTCACTTGATGCGCGTTACCTGATTAGTTTCATTGTGGCTGCAACATCCCTAAACTCCAGTTCAATGAAACTGTGTGGCCTCTGCATGTGCAACAGCTGCTTGAAATGTACACACTTCAGCTTAACTGCGGCTTGCATTTTCAAGATGGGTGGCATATAAATTATTATTAAAATTATTTCAAATTGGATGAAACGTGGTTTGAGGTAAAGCACATCAAACAGGAGTATTTCTCAAGAAACCATAGGATTGATATGGACCGTGGTTGACGTTATGTGTACTCAGCTTCGAGCACCAGTGATGGAAAGCACGCCAAAGTCAGAGAAAATGCCAATGTGTACACAACCTAAGTTGGAGGTGGGAAGGGAGAAAAAAACCCATGCCTTTAACAGCTTGGGTCTACCATATATCAGAGACTCATTTCTTTGTGACTGATTTAGCAGAAAGAACATAGAGCTGCTCCTTCCGCTGGAATCAACAAGGCAGTGCACACATGCATAAGGGTTGCAGTGTGTGTTTTGGTTAACATCTGAAATCAGGCCCCAGTCTTCTAGAACAAACAGTCTATGTGTTGCCTTGAATTCAGCTAAAGCTGAATTTCTGGACAAAATATATCCAGATGTGCCAGTATTGCTCAAGGGCAACATCACTTTTGACAGTAGTGATGCTGCAATGCCTCCGTCAGGTTGTGACGGATGTTTCATTCACATACACGCCACACACTTTAGTTAAAAAGAAAACTATACAACAGAGACAAAATCTCTCAGCACGCTTATTTCCATCACAGAACAAAGCTATGAATGATAATTCTCAGCGGTCGCTAAAGTTTTTCTCTCACTCGAAATATTAACTATTTGCCAAAAAAGATTGTAATTTTTTTTCCTTAAAAGGAACAAAACATTGTGAATCAATAAGACTCCAGGGAATTGCTTCTTCGTTGTAATCATGACCAAAAAACCAACTTAAACTGTAATGCTTAAAATATTCTCAACAAGTTTTAGTATTTCCACACTTTCTTATTTTAGTTTTGTATTCCATTTCAATGTAGTAATTCTTATTTCAGTAAATGCCTGAAAAAGAAATGTGCAACAAAATAATGCCTTTTCGGGTGTATGCAAAACTTATATGCAATTTTGTTTTTATAATTGTACTGTAACTGAATCAAGTATTGTCTTTCTCCCACTTCCATAATCACAAAACTTTGAATGTAGCAAATCATCTTTCCGATCTTCCCCCCAAAACAGAAGTGGCAACTAGATCTGGATGGTGGGCCAGGTCACTATCCCCCCACATATTCGCAAGCAAAGTTTGATTGGGGAGCAGAATCATCCATAAGTCAATCACCTGACATCACACTGCTGCATGAGGTAGTATTTTGGCACATCTGATGGTTTTCTGATGTGCAAAGCTTTGCAAGCACTGCTGATACAAGCTCCTGCCCACCTAGCAGTTCAAAAGCACGGCAAAGTGCAAGTAGATAAATAGGTACCACTGTGGTGGGAAGGTAAACGGCGGTTCCGTGCGCTGCTCTGGTTCGCCAGAAGCGGCTTAGTCATGCTGGCCACATGACCCGGAAGCTGTACGCCGGCTCCTTTGGCCAGTAAAGCGAGATGAGCGCCGCAACCCCAGAGTCGTCCGCGACTGGATCTAACCGTCAGGGGTCCCTTTACCTAAAACTTACAACTGCGGTTGAAACTCAATCTTAGGCTACAATCCCATACACACATTACTGGAAATAAAGCCAGAAGAACACAATGGACTTCTGAACTGGGTGTGGGGCTGTGTGCTATGTGCAATGGGAAGATAGAAAGGCAGACGTGTCAAAGACCCAACTCCATTAAATATAAAGGGGACACACCCAGGACTCAATAATAACTCTTGTTTGAACATTCTAAGGTTTAATAGAAGCCTGGAAAGGCAAGAGAAAAACCAACAAAACAATATGCAGGAGTTTCATTTTAAGCTTTCCTAAACCACCAATATCTAAACATTGTCTACTCGCAAAATATCAAGTTTCAGGACTATACAGAACATGAACACAAACTGTCATTAACAAGCTCATGAGATTTCCCATGAGCTTGAGAAAGTCAAAGAATGTAGCATTGGCTGAAGAAATGAACTTCTGAAGAAACAATGGTTTTCTTCCTTTTTTTGAAAAAATAGCTTTCTATTCCTTATTATTGCAAATTTATCCCAGAGTGTGTGTGTGTGGGGGGGAATGCCTGGTGACATGTCAGAAGTGATACCAAATAAGGTATCAGTTGGACAGGAATCTTATTCAGCAGCTATGAAGCTCATCGCCCCATGACGTATGCATAATAAATTTTAAAAATGGTTTAAAAATGGAAAATGAAAAAATAATGCAGAGTTTGGTTAATTTTACACAAGGTGCAGAATCCAGTTTTTCTCCTTGGTGCTGAATTTATTTTGAGAGGATGGGGAATATGTAGGATCCACAAAGTCTTGGTCATAACTAAGTTGCAAAGAATACATATCTGTATGTCTGCTTTAGTGCTAGTTTAAAAAAAGAAGAAGAAAAAAGCATGCATGAGCAATGAAATAGAGGCTTAATATATTAAAGCTAGCCTCAAGTGTACCAGCTTTTCTATCAAGATTTGTGTGTCTAAATTAGTATGATCTTCCTCAAACATTTATTTTTGAAAAGAAACAGAAAGGTGCTCCTATACTTAAATTCAAAAGGCCTTTTGAAAACGAAGAAAAAGTTACTATCACAGGATGAAGAAGTCTTTGATAATTAGCTATTTTTAAAATACAAGCAATCTAACCTGCTAATGAGCAAAATAACTTTTAAAACATCTGATTAAAACAGAAGAAATAGATTATGCTAATGACTTTACCCAGTTACCTCTTCTATAGATCTTTTAGCACCAACTATTAATTATATCATAATGAAAGCACAAAGTCTAGACTAATTGAGTTTGTGAGTCATCTACCTGGAAGGGGAACTTTTTTGTGAGGGCAAAGTGAATGATCCCAAACGTAAACTAAACAGAGTACATTTTGGTTTCACCTTCAGCTCTTTGAAAGTCAAAATAATATTTATACTCTCAACTTTTTTCTCCTTCGCTAACTATTAGTTTTAAGAATATAAAAATGTAAGAAGAGCTTGCCAGTTTTGGGCCAATGGCTCACATAGTCCAGCATCCTGTTTTCACAGTAGCCTACCGGATGCCTATGAGAAACCCGCAAGCACGACCTGAGCAAATGTTATTCAGAAACACACTGCCTCTGGTCATCAAACAGTTTCCTTCTAACATCAATACATTACTCGAAAGCAATGTAGTATATTAGTTAACAGTGATAGCTGCCTTTTGTGTAAGATGAGATTAAATTCACAAACCTTGATCATAATTCCAAAAAAATATATATTCATTTTCTTTAAAATGAAAAAGTCTAGCAATTCTGGATGGTTGTTTATTTACCACTAATGGGAAAACATATTTTACAAATTATACAATGAGCAGCAAGGTCTTCACTTCAGTGGAGGCAAATCCAACCAGTTTCAGGCATGGGGGCAGATTTGTGTCCAACACAACAGTGTTTATGTGTAGCACTCAAAATAAATTAAAAAATTAAAAAATTGTCTGGGTATAAGCTTTCGAAAGCTTATAGAGACCAACCCAAAACAAACTTAGTTGGTCTCTAAGGTGCTACTGGACAATTTTTATTTATTTTATTTATTTCAACTGCATCAGACCAACACGGCTACCTACCTGAATCTAGTATGTGTAGCACTGTTATTTTTCCCTGAAGGAGAAAATAGGATCCATTCGACTTCATACGGAAGAGAACTAATGGGTTATCTAACACTTCAGCATCATCCCAAGTTCTTTCCTAGTTTCCCATTCTTCTTCAAAGCCCATTCTGATAAAGCCTTTCCTGCTCTACCAGGTTTTCATCCTTTCGTTGCTAAATGCTGCCAATTTATTCTAACCAGATCCTGTCCCTCATGTACAACTTGGACTTTAAGCCCCAGGGCCATGTCACGTCTCTGTTCTGCATGATACCTTGCATGCTGCCAGCAGTAAATATTAAACTACCAGCCTTACAACCTACTCATATACAAACAACAGATTCTGGAAAACACCTGACATTAAAACATTTAACTTGATATTCACTTGGGGGTTTGCAGCTCACAAAATGACCTAGACCTATGACTCTGTTTCTCTGATTCCACAAAGAATCAAGGAAATCTTTCAGTAGCATAGAGAGTATCCAGAGAACCAACACAGCAGACAATGCCCAAACTACTGAAATCCCATCATGGATTTTAAGGGATATCAAGAAGAGAAGAAACTAATTAAAGTTGAAATATCCTGAATATAATCTTTATCTGTTGACTCAGCTCAAGAGATTAAATCCCTATATACTTGGTTATATGAGAGAAAGAGAGAGAGATTAGTGATCCCTTCCCAGCTGTTAAGGAGCAATACCTGAATATAGATTTCTTGTGGGAGTCCATAAGAGAAGACAAAACATGTGATTGGAATGATGTCAGTTCCCCAAAGACACCAACTCATACTTACACAGAAAGAAAGACATCTCCATACCTTTATATATACACAAGAGGAAATATAACAGAATGATGCCTTTATTAGTGCCCAAAGCGAAAGAATAATGGATTACAATAGTTCATCTTGGCAATAGACAGAGTTGAAAGTAACATGAGCAGCTGATGTACAACATTTCTAATGCCGTTACATGAATATGCTTCTTCCATGAATGCAGCGCTTCCAGTCCTATTTTTACCAAACTCTTCCAAAGTCCAAGAAACCAAGTCCTGAAACATTCAGTATGACTTGTAAGACATTTCTGTCAATACTATTAGTCAGAATATTTGAATAAGAAAGGTAGAAAAAATAAAATCAAAACTAGAAACTAGTTGAGGGGAATACAAAATTTTGTTGTTTATTTCTATTTGTTTAAATTGAACAGAATAAACACAGGGCTCCTTCTGCCCAAGAAATCGACTGCAATCCAGCAGAGGCTCCCATTGAAGGAAGAGTGAAAAGCAATGAACATCAATTCCTTCTTATCCCTACTGCTTCCCACGTCCCATGCCATGCTGTCCTGGAGGGTCCTGAAACTCTGCGGAGCAGATTTTCAACAAGTCCTGGGTGTCCTGCAGCAAACTCACAGGAACTCTGGATCCAAGCTATGCAACTTAATATCCCCACCCATTGATCACCCCCCTTTTCATACCAATGATAAAATTATGAACAATTCAACTATAATAATAATAATAATAATAATAATAATAATAATAATAATAATAATAATTTATTATTTGTACCCCGCCCATCTGGCTGGGTTTCTCCAGCCACTCTGGGCAGCTTCCAACAAAGATGAAAAATACACTAAAATGTCACATATTAAAAACTTCCCTGAACAGGGCTGCCTTCAGATGTCTTCTGAATGTCAGGTGGTTGTTTATCGCTTTGACATCTGATGGGAGGGCGTTCCACAGGGCGGGCGCCACTACCGAGAAGGCCCTCTGCCTGGTTCCCTGTAACTTGGCCTCTCGCAGTAAGGGAACCGCCAGAAGGTCCTCAGAGCTGGATCTCAGTGTCCGGGCAGAAAGATGGGGGTGGAGACGCTCCTTCAGATATACTGGACCGAGGCCGTTTAGGGCTTTAAAGGTCAGCACCAACACTTTGAATTGTGCTCGGAAACGTACTGGGAGCCAATGTAGTCTTTCAAGACCGGTGTTATATGGTCTCGGCGGCCGCTCCCAATCACCAGTCTAGCTGCCGCATTCTGGATTAGTTGTAGTTTCCGGGTCACCTTCAAAGGTAGCCCCACGTTGAGCGCATTGCAATAGTCAAAGTGGGAGATAACCAGAGCATGCACCACTCTGGCGAGACAGTCTGCAGGCAGATAGGGTCTCAGCCTACGTATCAGAGGGAGCTGGTAGACAGCTGCCCTGGATACAGATTTGACCTGTGCCTCCATGGACAGCTGTGAGTCCAAAATGACTCCCAGGCTGCGCACCTGGTCCTTCAGGGGCACAGTTACTCCATTCAGGACCAGGGAATCCTGGTTTGGCATTTATAGATATATTATTTCCAAAACATGTAATAAGGCTGCACGATTCAATTACATTTTTTTATCGTCAATGTGAATGTTTTTGTTGTTTTACCTGTTTTAATATTTTGTAATAAACTTTTTTTTTAAAAGGATTCCTTTTTGCTGTTTTACAAAGTCTAGCATGGGAAGCAGCCAGGAAGTTACCAGATGTAAGGGAGAGACAAACAGGTCTCTTAAATATATGGGCTTGGATCCCAAGAAACAAACAGAGAATTTCACCTGGCCAAGGTGGTTTCCCACATCCATTCACAGTACAGGAGAAGGACTATTTGCATGTAATAATAATTTAGTAATTTATTATTTATACCCCGCCCATCTGGCTGGGTGCCCCCAGCCACTCTAGGTGGCTTCCAGCAGAATATTAAAATACAATGATTCATGTAGAAGGCCTCAAGTTGTATCTCCAGCATCTCCATGTAGGGCTAAGAAAGAACCTTATCCAAAACTCTGGAGAGCAACTTCCAGTCCATGTAGACAATAAGAGCTAGATAAACGAATATTTCAACTAAGTAGAGGTCAGCTTTCTATGTTCCCCCTGGAGCTCTTCACATCCTGGGAAAGTGACTGCTGAGATCTGAAGGGCCTCTATAAAAGAGTGCATTGCAGAATTCCATGGAAATCAGCAGTTGGCAAAAACTAAACTAAACCTTGTGCTAGTGGGCACGCTTTTCATTCACACAAGGGACACTTTGGGTCCAAGCCGTGGTGCTGTGTAATTTCATGATATTTGAAGGAGGGGGAGAATAGCGATGGTATGGGACAGAGCCAGCTCATAAGGTGACATGCAGCAGGGATGAATGTGATTTTTCCATGCTTAAAAAAAGTCAACAAGAAAGAGGTAGGCAGTTATCATCCCATGCCTTTTCAGAGAAGCACAGTTGTTTTTCAATGGTGACATGGTTGCTTTTGCTCTGGGAGGCATTACTCCTAAAAACTTCAATAGTAATGCCTCTCTTACATACCAAGACGACCTCTCTTTATCCCATGCAGGGCCACTGCAGCTGCAAAGACAGCCAACTTTAGAAAAGTGCCTCAGCTGTCAAATTTGTCACTTAAACGTCAGAGGCAGACACATGCTCCAAGTCAAAATAAAATGGAAGCAATAATAATTCCCCCTCTTAAGGAAAAAATGCTTGTTGGTAGACTCCAGCATGACAGCCATATTCCATGGTTCAATGCTCACTACAGACTTGCCACTTGAGGGCAGAACGCATGATTAATTGAAATAAAACACGACTGTGTTAAAGAAAATATATTGCCAAGGTAAAAAAAAAGAAAAAAAGACACCACAGCTAACAATATTTCAGATGTAGAGACATAATAGTATCCCTTCATTTTTATGACATCAGTTCACTAAATATAGAAAAACAATATATTCAGTAAACGGGCGGTTAGAGAGAGACCAGGCTTTTTCTGTGTTTTTTCCTAATCACTAATTCACTAAGAGAAAGAATGGCACCTCTGATCGACTACAAACAAAATACTGCATATATTCAACTTTTAAACACACACACACACACAAATAAATAAATACGTGCAACTTTCCCAAACATTGCCCTAACTCTTGACATGCAGATACAATACAGACAGCAATCCTTTTAGACATATCCAATTGACGCGCGACCGCCAACATACGGGTCCTTTTGGACCATGGAATTGGGAGGAATGGGGGCAGAACGGAGTACATTGGGCTCATGCACTCTCTGCCATGTGTGGGGACCAGGAACAGAACCCCCATGCAAAATTGTCACTGCCTGTATTGTGTTTATATTACAAATCCATGGCATGTGTGTTGACGAAAACTGTGACACTGCCTGTTGCTGGCCTGGATGGAGAGGTATGTGAAGAGTGTTTTCACAATATTTTTTCACGGGTGTCTATAGAACCATAGTCCAAGGAATAGTAGTTCTGCTGGGGTGCCCAAGTGACAACCTCCACTCATGTGTCATTCATTCCCTTTCAAGATTTCTGGTGCTATCAAATGATGGGTTTCACTATGCCATATATACCTTTATTGCAATGTAGCCGTAGATAAAATCCCTTTTCCCCAGTCTATAGGGATTGGGCTTGAAGTGGCCTTAGGATGGGACTCTGGGACCGGCTGTCAGGGAAAGAGATTTATGGGCTCAGGGAAGTTACCCCTCCTCTCTCAGCTCAATCAAATGCACTATACAAGTCTGTAAATAGGATAGGTGCTGCCATCGGAGTGCATGAGGCAGTGTGGAGGATGGGAAGAGGGAGGCATGTGGATGCCGAAGGGCAGTGAGTCCTATAGAGGTGCCACCCGGAAAGATTGCTTTATCAGAGAAAAACAGGGAAGATGTGGGCCAAAAGATCAGATTGGTCCATGGAACACTCGTCCCGACTGCCTCAGCTATGCCTGGGTGTGGCTCTTTACCTATCCTAATGTGGGCTTATATCCTAGATTCACATCTGTGAAATCAAGTATGTGAAACATAAGCTATTCCACCCAACTAGTGCTCCTGGCAACTAGGATGCCTGTTAATGTGTCAAGGACTGTGGTTAGTTGGTTAGGGAAATGCTCTGTGGAGCTTGCAATGTGGGTTTGAGTCTCATGCCCTTTTTTTAAGCAGACATTTAGAAGTTGAGTGGGGCATATTCACTCCTTGATGCTAGTGGGACTCAAATTCCCATTTCCTGTGCCCTATGTACGGAACCACTGGAGGCTGCTGGTGGCAGAATGCATCTTTGGCCAACCTCACTGGTTATTTGGCAAAAGAGTCTTTCTTTCCCTAGGTGGTGTTGAACTTTTGCCCGAATGGACTGTGTGTTCCTTGGAGATTGTTCTTCAGTGATACATCTCCAGTTCCAGCATAATTTAAGGGTAGGATTACCTTGGCCATATGTTAGGCACACTCTTGTATGTGGGCATCCTAAAGCTACAAAAACCTAATAAAAATAAAATTGTGGATTTTTCTCCAGGTTTAACCTAAGCCAATAAAATGTTTTTCATACATGAAATAGAGTGGCAAGATTTATAATCAAAATTGCATAGTATTTCACAGGATGCTCTGTTATCAAAATCCACAAAAATTCAAAGGGCTGTTTCTTATATTCTCCGAGAAGCTCAAGTCAGAACAAACTAAGAGATAATGCAACTAGGCATAACACAATAAAAGATATTACCTTCGCAATGCATTATTGCTGCCAATTATAAGAATCACTTCAACTTAATTTCAAAAGCACAATCACCCTCAACTGTAACAGTCGCTTTTTTAAATTTCAAACTGTATTACATTAAGGCAATAACTCACCTTCCAGCTATAATATTGGTCTCTCTTATTTCAAAAATACATTTCATAAATACTTCATCGACAAGTCAAGCTAATTCAGGTTAATTTTATTGTATTTCAGTGCTATCTCACATTTGTGTGCAATTACCTCTATCATTTTATTGCTACACCGGAAAGTAATCAGAGCAATTATTTGAAAAAGAAGGCATATAAATTTTAAGTCACAGTTGCTGGCATTTTTGATAAAATAGCAGCTTTATCTCAGAAAGTGGCAGGGACATCAGATAAATCATGCATCAGTCAAGTGTAGCTGACCCCCAAGTGCATTCCACAATATCAGAAGTGCTTCAAAAGAAACTTTCCTGCATCATCCATCATCCTCCATAATACTAAAATAGCTACACCTGAAGAGTTAGAACTAAAGAATAACAGTAAAACAGAATCCAAGCAATATGGGTAACACTATTAACAACGCTCCTCTTTAAACTAAACTATAAAGGAACCACTAGAATTTGCTTGTAAACAAATAAGTCCTAATTCCATATTGCATCCTCAAACAAATAGTCCTACGATAACCAGCACCCCAACTAAATTCTATTCAAAATACTTGTCAGATCATACACTGAAAGAAATATAAGGCATAACCACACACCATCAGAGCTTGTGCAAATTTCACAAAAAGCAGGAAAAACATGTTTACATGGCATTCATGGTATTAGAAGTTATCCATTCCTAGCAGAATTAGAACAAGGACAGAGGCAGCTGAAGAGGAGCAAACACCACCATTTTTGTCAATGCCCTATATACAGTAAAAGGTAAAGGTAAAGGGACCCCTGACCATTAGGTCCAGTCGTGGCGGACTCTGGGGTTTCGGCGCTCATCTCGCTTTATTGGCCGAGGGAGCCAGCGTACAGTTTCCGGGTCATGTGGCCAGCATGAGCAAGCCGCTTCTGGCGAACCAGAGCAGCGCACGGATATGCCGTTTACCTTCCCGCCGTAGCGGTAGCTATTTATCTACTTGCACTTTAACGTGCTTTCGAAATGCTAGGTTGGCAGGTGCAGGGACCAAGCAATGGGAGCTCACCCCATTGCGGGGATTCGAACCGCCGACCTTCTGATCGGCAAGTCCTAGGCTCTGTGGTTTAACCCACAGCACCACCCGCGTCCTTCTATATACAGTACACATGGCTTAAAAGAGAAATAGTATCCAAGCATTGAGAGCAACACAATAGACCTACCACCATTAAAACAAAATACCTAGTGAAAGCACCAAGTGTGGGGGCAAGAACTGAAGATTGACTGAAGGGTTCCTTGGTCTCTCTGCTCAACTGGTCTCAACTTTCAAGGAGAAAATAGAAAACACAATGAAAAACACACACATATTTTTCCAATAGGACTAGTGGTGCAATTACAAAATTTGAAATGTGCCCAGTGGTGCAAAGAGTTTGCCAACCCCTGCTCTACATAAACACTCCTAATAGAATGGCCATTTGGATGTCAACCAGCATTCTACCTCACTTCTTGCTTGTTAACTTCTTCAGCAAAGGAGTGAAATGTGCATCATTATCACAGATACAAGTGTATGTGTATCTATGTAGGACAGGTTGTATTTTAAGGGAGCCTTACTGTATGCTTTGCACAATTAAGTAAAGGTAAAGGTACCCCTGCCCATACGGGCCAGTCGTGTCCGACTCTAGGGTTGCGCGCCCATCTCGCTTAAGAGGCCGGGGGCCAGCGCTGTCCGGAGACACTTCCGGGTCACGTGGCCAGCGTGACGAAGCTGCTCTGGCGAGCCTGCACCAGCGCAGCACACGGAAACACCGTTTACCTTCCCGCTATAAAGCGGTACCTATTTATCTACTTGCACTTAAGAGTGCTTTCGAACTGCTAGGTAGGCAGGAGCTGGGACTGAACGATGGGAGCTCACCCCGCTTCGGGGATTCGAACCGCCGACCATACGATCGGCAAGTCCTAGGCGCTGAGGTTTTACCCACAGCGCCACCCGCGTCCCCTTTGCACAATTACCCAGTTTCAAGTGCAGTTTCCACAGTTTAGCCTCAAGTATAGCATTTCACTTCCTCAGGCCCCCATTCTCTCCTCACTGAAAAGAGGAAAATTTTATAGCTTCTATCGGGAGGAGGAAATAATAAAATGGGAAATCCACAACCTATGTAAGCATTTAAAGTTTACTATTCCAAATCATAGCGTCAAAAGATAAATGTGTAATCAAGCAAACGAGGAGAGGGGGTAACTGGGAGGAAAAGAAATTAATGTAATACAGGAAACAATCAATTTACACGTGGCCAGTTGACACGTGACTGCACATGCATGCATCACGCCAACCCAGAAGTGGTCAGAAAAAGGGGCGGGTGGGCATAATGGGGCAGGCTTATGAACACTCTGCCATCATGCGCTATGATCTGGAATGCACTCCCCCCCCCCCACGGAAAAAGGGGGCTGCCTGTAACTAAAGGCTATCCAGTTTTTCCTGGAGGTGATTGGAAGGGTGTGTGTGTGTGTGTGTTGGTGTGTAGGTGTCAGCCAGCCCCATGTTTTCCTCAAGCTGGTAAAAACTACCCCAGTAAATACAGTGCCAAAATTGGACTGTATCTACTGCATCTGAGTACTGCATGATTTGCGTGTATAGAAACAGTGAAAGAGCACACCTACCAAAAACGAAAGGAAGGTTACCATAAAAGCACCTTAGATGTACAAGTTTAAGTACGATCTATACAGAGGATGCTGCATCTCAGAAGAGATATCAGCTAGACAATTTTGGCTTGATGTTTTATACAATACAATTTTCTACGGAGTTTAGATTTATTGAAGAAATAACTGATTTTACGTTAAATGCCTTGATTCACAATATGAATCTGAATCTGAAGTTTAAGGGTTTGTTGTTAGGTGGTGTTTTTGTTGTTGTTTTTAAAAGAAAAATAAAGATTCATCTAGCCACAGAAGAGCAGAAAACAGCTCAGTTAACCCTAAAAATACAGCAATCTTCAATTAGGTTATGCTCTGTGGAAGATAGATATGTGATGCGGAAAGGTCCACTGCTGCCTGTTACCAAGCATGACAGAGCTACTGAGATTTACAATGCAGCATCAATCTTGTCAACCGGATTCTTAACACTGACTGCTGGACACTAGGGAAAGATGCCAACTACGTTATGCGAATTCTTCTCCAACATTATTACTTTGTGTGTGGACCCAAATGCACTATTTTCTGCCCATAGCAACTTACTTTTTGATGAAGTTTTGATGCCATGTTAAGTATATGAAGCAGCTTGGCCTAAGAGAAAGGAAAATTGAAATGCGTTAAGAAAAAAATACAAAAGCATACATTTCATAGGCAACTAAAAGAGATGCCCCCTCTTATTTCTCCTCTTAGATACGAGATCACAGAGAAAGAGAGAGAGGACTCGGAATTTTAGAGGATGCAGTACCAAACAGTGGATGGGAAATTTCTTTTCTTGCAAGCAAACAGGAATTTTGCAGTTCAGTAGGTCATCTATCATCTGCAATGAGTCATAATCAACAGAATGAGATTATGAGGACTTCTCTCATCACTTGTCCTGTAAAATAGGGATCTACAGGATAACAGCAAGGCTTAAGACACATCCGAAAGCCTGTAAAAATAATGCTTAAAATATACTGTACTGTAGCTACTAAACACTCCATGTTTTTTCCATATACATATTGTTTCCTTCCTTAGATTAAACAAGATGCGCACAAAGGGCATTCTGAGATATTTTGCATATGTGAAGAAAAACAAGCATGAAATATTCCTATAAATTACTATGGCTATTAACGATTTAGTTTGCAAGACTGCTTTCAGCTGCAAGAAAATGAAGACATAGAAACATTTACAAGGAAGGAAGGAAGTTTCACCAGAACTATTTGAAATGATTTGCAAATAAGGAGATTTAGAGTCAAGTTCATAGTACATATATAGTTTTAATTCACTCTTCTACTTTATAGTGGTTTAGAGTAATGTTGTTCTTATAACCCAACTTTAGCAATGTTTACTTTCCATGAAGGGATAATACAGGCAATCATTTACAAATGGTTAACTTACCATACTGTGCACATAACAACTTAGGTGGTCATCTGAATTGCCCGGCCTCTGTTGATGGACAATATTTTACCTCTCCTCTGCAGTCCCAGATTTCAGCTCAGGAGTGGAAGAGCAGTACAAGACAGGTGACCAGCGTAACCAAGTGTTTATATACACACTGCAGTAAGTTACCACACAGGATTTGTCCCATATATTTAAGTAGAACTTATTTCAGAGTAAGTGGGCCCAGGACCATGGCCTTAAAAGTGAGCATAGCAAAGCCAATGAAAGCCAAAATGTGTCAACATGAACACATGTGCCTAAGGACTTGTCTAAAGACACTAACGTGTGCATAAAAAAACAACTCCTTGCATGGTGGTGGGTTGTGCACTTCCAGCTTGTAATTTTATCAATATAAAATGCAAAAGCACATTCATATGAGGTTGCCCAAATATTAAGATTGCAAAGCTTAGCTTCATTTTGTTTGGTGGAGGTCTTCCTTTGCTAAGTCAGATACATGTACCGGGAGTATTCTCAGATCTTAATTAGAGGGGTGGGGATGTTGAATCCTTAACAAGAAGTGGACTTCTCCCAAGTGTTTTGGTTAAATGTGTGTTAAAAATAAAGAGCTTTGAGCAGCCTGAATAGAAATTACATCCCCTTTCAATCATGCTAACCCAATTTAGTACAGGTAGTACAACCTGCCAAGACCTAGATTTCAAAGATGAAGTAGGGGTGGAGGGAGAGAAACCACTTTCAAAACTGATTGAGCCTTTTGCCTGATATTGTTCAATTAGGCACATTTTGTAAAAACAAAAATTATTTTCTAGACTGAATTAGCTATATTCACTTTCCTTTTATTCCAAGGTATTTCAATTTACGTAGCCAAAAACTGCTAATCACATTCAACTACAGCTCTAGATATGTTTCAATATTATTTCATGTACTTCCAAAAACATTTGTATGTTTGCATTACACCTGACCGCTATAATTAACTGTATTTTAATGTAATAGCTAAGTTACAAGTCCAGGCCCGACATACACACCATCTATCTTTGTCAACAACAGGTCAGAATGTTGAAATCTAACTACAGTGGTACCTCGGGTTAAGTACTTAATTCGTTCCGGAAGTCCATTCTTAACCTGAAACTGTTCTTAACCTGAAGCACCACTTTAGCTAATGGGGCCTCCTGCTGCTGCTGCGCCACCCGAGCACGATTTCTGTTCTCATCCTGAAGCAAAGTTCTTAACCCGAGGTAATATTTCTGGGTTAGCGGAGTCTGTAACCTGAAGCGTATGTAACCTGAAGCGTATGTAACCTGAGGTACCACTGTATCTGGATGGGGCCAAAATGCCTTTTTGGCCCCACATTAAGAGGTGCGATTATTGAGTCTACAAAATAAGAAACTGATAGGCAGTTTTTTTTTCCTGAGTACATGATTATCCCTTTTCATTCTTGCCTTCCACAGCACACTGCCAAAAGAGAAGGAGTTGTTCTGACAGCATGGAGCTGTCCAGGAGCAAAAACTATATGTAGGATAAGGTGGTGCTATTAAATCCACAACTTTATTGGTTACAACTCATGGGGTATGGTAGCACACCGGGTGACAATCCACTCATTAGAAAGCCAAACTGCTGGGTGATGCAACCAGTCTGGCTCAGATACCATTGTAGCAATGAGGTGAGTGACAGGCATACCTGGTTCAGCATGGCTCAAACAGATAGTGTAGTTCTTTCCTGGATACCTTTTGGATAGCACGGTGACCACTTGCAGCCCACTTACCCTTAAAAATGAATCTGGCCCAAAGCCAGAAAATATTGCAGTTTAATAAACACTTTGCATTTTGTTTCGTGACTTGAACAAAGGCCTTAAACTTTTATTTAGCAAATAACTCTTAATGACCTCACCCCCATAGGAAGAGATTCAGGCTTCTCTTAGCAGACAAATGTGAAATTCCCTGCACTCCATCACAGCACTTAAAGGCAGGTTGGTAAGAAGTGGGAATAGCAGGGGTCAAGTGCTAGATCTCAAGTGATGAGATGGACTCAAAGAAAGGTTGTTGTTTTTTCCCTTTCAGCTTTCCTGCTGACTAATCAAAGGGAAAATATGGTTTTGAATTCCACCAAGATCCACTTGCTTTCCCACTTTTCCACAGGGAAAGTATGTGCTGTGGAGGGAGCAGGTGCTTCTAGATGAACACGGAGAAGCAAGTAGATAAGAAATAAACATTCCTTCTGATTTATGGAAAATATACTTTTGAAACACAGCAGGTTTTTTCCATGTAAATAAAGCAGTTCAAATGCCTCAGGAAAGATGAACCTCCCCAGACTGCTGGGCACTTTAAGTATTACACTTACTTCTATGATGTCCCCACACTTGGCACACTGTCATAAGGGAGAAAATGCAGATCTGCACCCCTTCCATCTCCAATAAAATACAGTATTATTACAGGAACTTAAGGAGAGACTTGCTGGATCAGACCAAAGGCCTACTTAGTCCAGCATCTCTTTGTCAGTGGCCAAGCAGAAGCCTATGGGAAGGCTGCAAGCAGGACATGAGCACCACCATACTTTAACCACATGGTATTCACAGACATACTGATACTGAAGCCTTATCCTACAGCCATTTGTCTACAGCCCTTTTAAAGGCATCCAAGTCGGTGGCCATTAGCACGTCTCGCAGTAGCAAATTCCTTAGTTCAACTATGTGCTATACGAATAAGTACTTTCTTTTCTTCAGTAGCACCAGTATGGTGGGAATGGGATGCCTGCCCTCTTGATACTGGCATCGCTGCAGATTACCTGGGCATGGATTGGGTGGGACAGGGTAGGCGTGAGAAGCAGAGCTATCTGGATGTAGCAGTGGAGTGAATCCAGTGTTTCCTCCAGTCACCCACACAGCCCTGACATCGCTGCTGCCCTGCCCAGTCTAGGGAAGCTGCAGCGATGTTGGTGTTGGGAGGACAGTCCTATCCCAGAACACCAGCCACTATTCCTCAAAACCTCAGTCTCTAGCAACAGAGTTGAATCCAGGTGTATGCTCAGATTATGAATCTGCACCTTCAGCTTCATTTAGAACAGGCCATCTCCTCAACTGTAAACACAAGAACCATTCTCCAACAATGCCTCCAACTTGTCAGGATCCAGGTTCGGGGTCTATCCATTGTCATCTCCTGGCACAGGTCTGGCATCTGGACAGCCTCACAGGATTTAGATGATATGAACAAACAGAGCTGGTTTGTCGTTCACATATAGGCCTGAAAGCTCCAGATGACTCCTTCCAGCAGCTTCACATAGATGTGAAAAGCATAAGAGCACAAGGTGGGGATTCTCTGGGAACCCACAGACAACACAAGTTTCCAAGTGCTTCTCTTTGGAAACTTATCTTCAAGTAGGAGCTGAACCAGTGAACCACCATGCCTCCCAATCTGAATTCCAATGTTTGTAGTGGAACTCCCCAAATAGGCCCCTGAGGACTAAGCATTCTCAGCAGCGCTGAATGTTGGGGAGAAAAAATTAATATGGGAGTAGGGCGGGGAATCCAACGACATACCCTGGAAGAAGACGGCATAGCTGGAACCCAGAACAGGGGCATTTTTACAATGCATAACCTAGCATTGCTTGTCTGGCCTGTACATACAGGGTTTAGAATTTCCTGAACGTTTGGTCTTATATCAATCTCCACATAGATGTTCAAGCATGTTCTGAAAATAACAGAAATAAATCTTGGTTTGAGAAAACTGATGGCACTCAGTAAGGAGTCATAATTTTTCCTTAGCCATTTAGCTGGCTTGAAATGTCATGGATGCTTTAACAATTCACACAGCTAGACACAGCTCCAAGAGCTGTGTTGTTATTTGGCAAACCGATTGAGGCCAAGTGCATTCTCTGCTTGGTAGATCAAGGAATGATGTTGGGAGTCTGTTCCAAAGCAAGCAACAGCTCTGCTTTCACAGCTGGACATTAGAAGTGTCTTAGCTTGCCACTAAGAGAGATCCCAGCATGAGAGAAAGCAGTAAATATGGCTGAAATAAGAATCTACCTCTATTCTCTAAAAGAATTACAGTATTCAGAAAGCGTTTTTATAAAACAGCCCTTTTTTACACAAACACACAGCCTCACAGATTTCTACAAATGTAGGTTGTAAAAAGAAGCTATCTGTAGATGTAATGTTTCTACCTTTTGCTTCCTACTTTCAGCTGATAGCCACTGTTCTGGATTTCAGGTTTCAAAATACTGTACAATGGAATCAGTATTCCAACTTATATGCTCTTTTCCTGAAAACCTCCAGGAAGGAGATCCCACAGCTCCCTTAAACTGCTCATTCTGCTGCTAAACTACTGTTCTTACCGATGTTTGATTTAAATCTACTTCCCAGTCATTTATTCCCATTGCTTCCGTTCCTGTCCCCTGTGGATAGGGTGAGCGCACCTTTCTCTTCATTGTGAGTACCTTTAAATATCTGAAAGCAGTCAACATATTCTACCAACAGGAGAAGAGTCATGGACGAACAGTCTTGTTTTTCAGGATTATTGAAACAGTGTTAAAAATCACTAAACCTGACTACAATTAAAAAGAAACATACGATAGCTAACACAGGGTTTAAATATGTAAGCATATTCCAAAATATTATCTTCCTGTGGTGGTGAAGGGAAACCCTGATACACAGTGGATAAAGTCTCATTTTAGCATTCAAATAAAAGCTATTATTACATCAATCCAGACTATGCATAAAATTCCATATGAAAACATTTAAAGTACATTAGATTTTTTGGTCAAGATGAAAAGACTAAAAAACCTAAGCAATCTATTCTAATTGGGTTCCCATGGTAACTGTACAATTGGGTTTTTCAATGTAACATCCCAAAGGCCCAATGCACACTTGTAAAATATACTTCAAACAGCCTGAATTGTTTTTACATTACAGCACTCCCAGGAAGATCAATTACTATACATCCCCACCCTAACTATTAGTGGCAGGAGATGTTAACACTATTGGCCATATTAACATATGTCATGTAAGAACCACCACGTATCGCCATAATTATTTAAAAACTAAGCTGCACACTTTTAGATCCCTCAAACGTGTTTTAATATATAAAGCCAATACTAGCGGTCATGTTTACCAAACGTAAGAAATCAAGCCCAAATATATGCCAAGCAATTTTCCTTTTTATATTGATTTCAAGGATAAACAGAATCAATCATTAATAATTACATTATAAGATGACCCTGAGGGTTAATCATATTCTTAGAGATTCTCACTATGGAATTATCAACAACCACTAAATGGAGATAACTGAAAAGAATTCAAATCCACACTTTAAATATTAATGGCACCAAATAAAACAAAGCATATCCACTAACAGATGACTTTTATTTGCAATAATTATAGCAGCAATCTTCTTACCCCTCCAATTCAAGCACATTTCTACCACCTAGCTCCAATTTCAGAAAGCAACAGCTTAGGCAGTAACTATAAACCACACAAGACAATAAATACATTTGCACTTGCCCCATCTTAAACCCACTGGGTGCAATCTACGAAGTGCTGGTCCTATAGAACCCCGCTCTGTTTCTAACCATCCTTTTTATACTTCAGGAGCTTAGTGCCAGATAAAGCCAAAATATTTCACTTATTTTGCTGTTCAGGATGCTATTTACACCCAGGAGACACTCTCACATAGCCTGGAAGGAGCAGGTAAGTCAACGGGACTAGTCATAAGTGTGCACAGTATAATCTTTATGGTGAGATACCCACCCAACTTTGAGTATTCATCTTTCCAAAGATTATTTGCTTCACAGGATAAACAGTTCCTATCAATAACAGCATTATTTTCACATGCATTGTGCATGACTTTGTGAACATTCCCTTCAAAGATAGTAAAGTTGGTCAAGAAATTGTACTGTCAGATGGCATTTTGTCCGTCTCTCTAAAGCCAAGTTCTCAGATATGCTCCCAGAATGTTTAATTGCTTTTAGAATGTTTCAACTGTTTTCGAATGGGTTTTTGTTGTTTTTGTTTTTTAAAAAACTTTTTGCTATGTATTTGTTTGCCACCTTGGGCTTGCTCAGAAGGGAAGGATATAAATTCAATTCAATAAATAGTTATCACGAACAAGTTCAATGAAGTGTGAATTTGCAGCACTTCACTGGTTAAAAGAGATCTGGCCAATTGCATCCTCTTATAAGTAGCTATTCTACTTATTTGACCTCTGCAAAAGCAATGCTCTGTTCTAAACTTTGTGCTCAATATACAGTACTATCACTTGGACTTGTTTTTTTCAGGGGGTCTTCTTTGACACTTTACTGAACAGTGGAAAAGTCATTCAAGAACACCAAAGTCCTGAAGAGCACTGTAAATAAATGCCAAAGCAGTATCCTGCATCTGAATGGTCTCCATACTGAAGATAATTATTTCATTGCTTGCATTTTACACTGATTGATCTAAATCACAGTAACACAATTTAAATATCATTATAATGGCAACTGATTCATCAGCACCATCATTTACAAGGCAGAATTAGTATGCTACAGTGGTACCTCGGGTTACATACGCTTCAGGTTACAGACTCCGCTGACCCAGAAATAGTGCCTCGGGTTAAGAACTTTGCTTCAGGATGAGAACAGAAATCATGCTCCGGCGGCGCAGCAGCAGCAGGAGGCCCCATTAGCTAAAGTGGTGCTTCAGGTTAAGAACAGTTTCAGTTTAAGAACAGACCTCCGGAACGAATTAAGTACTTAACCCAAAGTACCACTGTATCTACTAATAAGTATTGGTTGAAAGAAGTTTGTACATGCAATGAACAGTTTTCATAATGGAGGGCAGCAAGCAAGCAGTGGCGCCCAGTAAGGATGAAACTGGGACTATTAACGACATATATTTTGTGGAGTCAGAGATAACCACTGAAGTGGACAAGTTAATTAATGACCCCAAATGATTCAGGGTGGTGAAAACTGAAACAAACTACCAAAGCACCAATAGAATCCTTCCAAACCAAGTGAAGAGAGAACAAAATGGCAAACTCATGTAGGACAGACAATCAGTAGTTGTTACCCCTGATACTTTCAGCTTTGGAGAGACCTTTTCAGACTTCCTAAACTTCCTAGGTTCATCCTAAATGGCTGCACAAAGTGAGATGCAAGATGCTTTGGGCTCCATTGTCTACCAGCTAACTTTGTTCATGTGGCACCATAGTACTTTCATAATCTAAAATTACCCACAATTAAAATTGCTGAAAAACATGGCTACCTATGACACCGATTTTACAGGTTCCCCCTTCAAAAATTAGAGCAGTGTCTTATATTTCTGCTATATTCTCTCTTTTTTTGCCAATCCAAATATCTTAAGAAGACTCTGTGAACTAGAGAACTGCACAATCTGTCAATAAAGTAAGCTTATTTTGAACTACTGTCCATATGACTCAATTTGTCAGTAAAAACTGCCACCAGCGCTGTGCTTGCAGAAAAATGTCCATAAATGCATTATTGCGACTGGCAGATCGATGTCTATAATAAAAACAAATAGATTTAACAAGTGCTTGCTTTTACGAGTTATGCTATTGGTAGAACGTGCATTCAGTTTCGCCCTTCGACTTCTGGGAATGGGCAATACAGACAGCATTGGATACTTTGCTGACTACACAAGTGTTGCAAACAGGAAATTATTCTAACACGGGAAATCTTTAAAAGTACATGATGCGTTCATACACATAAAGTTTAGAATTTAAGCTATCACACATCTAGGATTTTTGTTCATTCTGTAAGTTTCTTCAAAACATGCAAATTTATCACTAATAACAGACAGCACTTTCTTTCCAGCAAGAAACTGGAACTCTCTATAAAAGAGCTGCATTGTGCCCAGAAAGGCTCACTATTCTTGAGAATGGTGCAGAAAGGAACAGTATTTTGTTCCCATGAGACTATGATTCATCTCTGATCTGATTGAGAGAAGCCACCACCGTATAACCTAAAGTTTTTAACATGTACAGTAGGGTGTCATCTTTTACGTTAGTGGTCTCTAGGGTAGTGTAAGAAGTAGTTATGTATTGTTCAGACAGGGTAACATTCTTAACTGTATGATTACATATGCAGTAATGTTAACAAAACCCCTCGTTCTCTCTCGAACTTCATTTAGGCTGAAAATACACCTATTATATTGCTGCTTTTTTTTGCTACTGGAAATTAATGCAATTCCAAAATCTGCACTTTAAAGAGGGCTGTTGAATACTAGCTGTATGTTTATCAGGAACACTCTTAACATTCTACCCAAAGCGCCCTAACAAATGAGCTTCTTAATGCCTTTCCAGGTCAGGCCCGGGTGTTTTGTGTTTAAGCAATCCCTGATAGCCTTCCCAGTGGGCATGAGCTTCTCCTTCAGGCTACTATCACTTTAGCGATGCCATTAACTGATTCTCTACATACGTTAAGCATTAAACAGTGGTGACAAGTTAATTACAGAGTTATCAGGAGATAAAGTAGCCAGGGTAACACAAGTTACAGTATAACTACTATAGCTTCCTATAGAGCATCTGTGCAGTTGCTGCATAAGTGGTGTAATTAACTTGTCATGGATCAGGCTGCAGATAAAAGTTGCTGACGCTGGCTTGCAAGCACACCTACCTGGATTCATAAGCTACTCCGAAATCTTTAAAATATGTATTTATTTCAAAAGAGGGAATCATTGTGACCTATTAGCACACCATCAAAGTCTGCAAAGCTTTTGGCTAACTAGATAAAGACAATGAATAAACATGGGTTACAGGGCTGGAAAAAACTACCGGCAGCGTGGGTGGTGTTCAACTACACTTTATTCAGCGAAAACCCACTGATATTAATGAACATGACTAAGCTAGGTCCATTCATTGCAATAGGTCTCCTCAGAATAAAGCTTAGCAGAATGCCACCACATACCTGGTTACCTGAGCACGTGAAACTGCAATACTGGCATTTAACAATCAAGTGTTTTTGCGCTCCCTAGATGAACAGTTACTAAAAATCTGGCATTGCTCCCAAAACATTTAAATCGCCACCGCCCAAATGTCAATTTGTCCACCAGCTGATTACCTCTTAAGGTAACCTAGAGGCAATGGTACCAACATTTACATTGCCATCACTTTTAAACTATTTGGGATAAGCGTAGCTTGGTTTTCAATGAAATGCAGACCTGAGAAGGGTCTTTAATATAAATATATTTAGTTCTGGAAGAGTAAACTAAGACTAGCTTAGTTTCAGAGAACTTACTTAGCCTATTTCCTATTCAAACACACCAAAATACAGTAGGAGTTGTTCTCACATCAAACTTGTATTCTATTCTCTTTATACCTAGATTCTAAACTGCTGGGGAACACATAAAGGCCATCCCATATACGTATTAATTAACACAGAGAGGGTTGTAGAACTCTCTAAAACGGAGTATCCAATGTGCGGCCCACAGCACATTTGTTGTCCCCTCAGCCCTCACACTGCCTTCCCAAAGCCAGGTAAGTGAGGCGCTGGGATTTGGGAAGGAGACCTGAGGGCTCTGACAGGGTCCCAGAGTCTTCTCTCCTCTTTCCCAAAGCCTAGTAAGTGCTTTCCCATCTTTGGGAAGGAGGTGGGAGGACTCCGTGATCCCACCAGAGCCTCATACCTCCTTCCCAAAGTCTAGTGCCTCACTTTGGGAAGCATGAGGCCCGGAGAGGGTCAAATTTTGGCCTTGCTCTCCCCCCACCACCACTTGCAGGTATGACAAGGCTAGTGGGTTCCACGACAAAGTACTCTTGCAGCCCACTTGATATGAAAAGTTGGAGCACCCTGCTCCAGAGTAATTATTCCCAATCTCTCCCCCCCCCCCCACGACACACACAGACCACTTGAAAACTGCAGAGGGTCTTGGCGGACCACATAAATAATATATCTACCTCTAGTAGCAATTTCAATATGCTGTGCTAGATGTTGTGCACTTTTCAATGGTATTTTCACAGACACTTCATGGGTCCCTTGAATGAAGCTCACAGGCCGCAGCTCGAGAACCTGTTCCAGAGAATATAAATATTTCGAAGTGGAGCTGTTGAGCACAAATACAAAAATGAAAGCTATGGCGATTAAAATGGCTTGTAGTGGCAGTGCATTAAAAAACATATGCAGAGGTGGGACTGACCATGTTTTGTGGCATAACTATGTCACAGAAAGCACCTGTGTCATAGAGGCATATGGAGATTTTGGACACAAGGCAGCAACTGATTTCAATAGAAAGAGGGGGCATGATTACCCCTCCAGAATATTCACCAGGCTGAGGAAAAGAGGCAAGTGTGTGTGTTTATATATATATATTTAAAAGGCTCGTTTGTTTTCTAAGCAACCCTGCTGGGCGCTTTTTATTAGGAAGTCAACTTTCAGAGCCGCTCTTTAAGTACAGCTCTCCTTTTGAGAATTCCCTCTTCGGGACGCCGCAGCTTGACATTACCCTCCCTCCACCAGAGAAACGCACAGCATGTTACAAAACCGCCGAGTACGGCGGAGCTAAGAAGGGAAAACAAACAAGCCGAAGAAACCAGCGGAAGCGCGTGGGAAAGGAGAAGGGTGAGGGCCTTGGGTGGAATTGAACTGAAACCAAAACACTCGCTTAGAAAGGAGAGAGTTCCTCTTTGAACGGAGTGGAAATTTGTGGCGAGCCGAGAGAAAAAAAGCCCTTTAGGGTTGGACTTTCTCCTTCGCCGCACTTTCCCCTCGGTTGCACGCCACCCCCTCGAGCCCGGGAGACTTCAACAAATTTCCAGCGAGGAAAAGCAAAGCGCCAAACTCATCATGGTTTTCCTTTTAAAAGTCTTGCAAGTTATACAAGCTGCCTGCGCCCGAATATAGGCCATTTCCCCCTCTTATCTCTGAACGCCGGGTGCAATAGGGGGGAAAAGACACCTTGGCGCTTGGCAAAGGAATCCGGGCCACACGCACGCCGGGCACACGAGTTGTGGTTTGTTTTTGCTTTAAAGCACCAGAGAGGCAACGATAGCTATATAAAGCAGGTGGAGTTAAATCAGCGCTGCGTTTCTCTTTTCCCGCTCCTTTCTGGAAGGACACTTGTTACCACGTTCCCCCATCCCGTCAGGCTCACTGTTTTACCAGCTCAACAAACAAGTCTCTTGCCCGGGATACGAAGGGGCTCACCTGCAAGCACAGGGTAGAAGGCTCTTAAGGCACTTCTGGGCGGGAAAGAGAGACGAGCGAAAGTGCAGGATGACGGGAGGTTAAGGAAGCGGGAGGAGAAGAGATTAGACAAAACTGGGCGGGGGGACGGGGACAAACCCGGACTCTGTTCTCTGGGTTTCAGCAGCTGAAGAGGCCACTGGCCCGCACCTGCGCCCAGACGCTCACTGCTCCGGGGCGGCGGGGTGGATGCTTTCCGACGACCTTTTTATTTTTTAGCACGCCCGCCGGGCTGAGACAATCCCTAAGCCGTTGGCCGACCAATGAGTGTCAAATGAGTGGAGGCAGAAGGCGTAGCCATCCGTAAAGCGACACTGCAATCCTCTGTATTCAGCTGGCTAGGCGGGCGTGAGACCCCATTGAACCCGGTGCGACTTGCTTCCGAGTAAGCATGCATCGCCCCCCATCCCACCCCGCCTGTCGTTTGGCAGCCGCCTTGGGAAGGGACGAGGCCTCGTCTATTCCTCTGCAGTTTGCAAGAGCTTGCACTGCAAAACTCAACAGTTCTAAGCTTCTCAGAGAGTAAACATGCCGCCTAGTTACACAGCTGCTGCTGCTGCTGCTACTGCAGCTTCTAAAGCTGAAAACGGCTTTATTTCTGAGTTGCATGCGCAGAGAGCTGGAACTCCCCGGCTGAGCTTCAGGGACACACACGCTTTGGCTAACCTGAAAGAGACGAAGTAGAACGGCCGGGTTTTCCTCCGCTGAACGGAAAGGGGCAAATGTGTTGCGCAGAGCTGGTTTGCCTTGTGGGAGTTGTAGTTGAAGCGGTGAAAGCCGAGCAGCTTATTTCCGATAGTGTAAACTACAATTCCCAGCATGCTCCACATACCTACTTCTCCCAATGCAGCGACTTAAACATACCTCATTCCTCTACTCTTTTTAGCTGTAGTTTGGGTGTGGGTGGGTGTTAGAATAGGTTTCCAGTTTATCACATCTTATGTCTGACCAAGAAGCCAAGCAGGCACTATAAGGGAAGCTCAGAGGAGAGGCTGCACTTTTCCAATAGCATCTTTCCCAATAAGTTTGGGTAGGTACCACTGTGACTTGCGGGGAGGTAGCCTGTTCATTCTCAGAGGCATTTGCTATTTTGGTTCTGTTTTGGTATGTGATATGAAATCCGGTTGTGGGGAGGTCCTTCATAATCAGCCATATGGGGCAGGGGTTCTTAGACTGTGGTCTTTAGAGGGTCTGTGATCTGGGTGCCTAAAGGGACATATTTTACTTCGATTTCCTTCCTGTTACTTTAAAAATTGACTTGTGAAAAAAGAGAGCAATGAAGTTTGTCAAGAGATTTTTCATATGAAACACTGTACAGCACTGTACAAACTTTAAGCATTATTATCACCATCAGTTTACTGGACACCTGTACCTTTAATTGCTTCCTATGTTGTGAAATACAGGTGCTGATGTTCTTTCTGGCATGAAAACAAGTGAGCAGAACACTTCCATCAGTTCAAGTTTTGTATATCAGCTGTTGAAAGGTAAGAGAGCAAGGACTTTTTGTTTTTTTAAAGGGGGCAACCCTAATTAATAGTACTGTACAATCTTATAATGAAGGGCTGTTTGCTACTAGCCTTTCTTCTATAAAATAAAAAGTACATGGGCAGTTCTAGAAATACTAAAAAAATATATTGCAACTACTGGCAAAACATAATGTTTACCAATTACCTTTGCCTAGCAGAAATGAAAAGGGGAGGGTGTCAGCCACATGTACATTCCAGAAGATGGACATAGCTTTTTGAAGCAGAGTTCTAAAGACTTAATGGGCTTTGGTATGCCTAAAGTTACGTACACTATATCATGTTGAGTGGGTGACCCAATTTGTTTTACAGTGTTGAAGTCTAGTTCACTGAACGTATCATCTGTGCGTGCACAACAGCTACCTGAAATGTACACACCTCAGCTTAACTGCAGTTTGGAAATCAGATGGTTTGAGGAAAAGCACATCATAAACAGGAGTACTTCTCAAGAAGCCATGGGCTACAGATGGATTGTGGCTAACGTCATAGTGTAATTGGCTTCAAACACCAATAGTGGGAGCATATTGGACCTGGAGTAAATATGTATACAGCCTAATTCTGACTATGCTTAAGTAAACCGTGTTGGAAACAGGGACCAACTGCAGTTGCTCCATGATGAGGGGAAAGCACTCCATATTCCAGGAATCAGACCTGAAAATGAAAACTTTACTGAGCTGTGTCCTAGGCAGGGCACAGTTTTCTTTGTGGCTTGGGCCTGCATTTCTTCCTTTGTACACAAGAAGTCTTCATTTGAATGATCTGAGCTAAACAATAGTGTTGCACTTCACCCCCGAGACACCCCATTCACCAAGATGCAAGATTCCAGGAGTTCCAGGTAGAAATCTAGCAGGTGAACCTTTCAGCCCCAAAGTCTGTTCAACAGCCTCAGTTTTTGTAGTGGGAGTCAGTCGGGGCTCTGCCCTCCCAGGCCAGGTGGGAAAGGCCTGCCAGGCAGGGAACAGGTCCTCCAGGACTTTCCAGCTAAGAATGAGAGCTGGAAAAACCCCAGTTCTAACCCTCAGCAGTGACCTCATGGGAGGCCTTTTGGCAGTCACCACCTCTTGAGTTTCAGCCCATACAATGCATAGAATAATAGTAGTGATCTAGGATTACTAGGATTGAGCTACATGGCCCATGCAGTTGTGAGCTTCATTCAAGCTCTATAATTTAGCCAAATGATTAATTCAGCACTCACTATGGGTGACATAATAATAATAATAATAATAATAATAATAATAATAATAATAATTTATTATTTATACGCCGCCCATCTGGCTGGGCCTCCCCAGCCACTCTGGGCGGCTTCCATAAAAACAAAAAATACAGTAAAATATCACACGTTAAAAACTTCCCTGAACAGGGCTGCCTTAAGATGTCTTCTGAATGTCAGGTAGTTGTTTATCGCTTTGACATCTGCTGGAAGGGCGTTCCACAGGGCGGGGGCCACCACCGAGAAGGCCCTCTGCCTGGTTCCCTGTAGCTTTGCTTCTTGCAATGAGGGAACCGCCAGAAGGCCCTCAGCGCTGGACCTCAGCGTCCGGGCAGAATGATGGGGGTGGAGACGCTCCTTCAGGTATACTGGACCGAGGCCGTTTAGGACTTTAAAGGTCAGCACCAACACTTTGAATTGTGCTCGGAAACATACTGGGAGCCAATGTAGGTCTTTCAAGACCGGTGTTATATGGTCTCGGCGGCCGCTCCCAGTCACCAGTCTAGCTGCCGCATTCTGGATTAGTTGTAGTTTCCGAGTCACCTTCAAAGGTAGCCCCACGTAGAGTGCATTGCAGTAGTCCAAGCGGGAGATAACCAGAGCATGCACCACTCTGGCGAGACAGTCCGCAGGCAGATAGGGTCTCAGCCTACGTACCAGATGGAGCTGGTAAACAGCTGCCCTGGACACAGATTTGACCTGTGCTTCCATGGACAGCTGTGAGTCCAAAATGACTCCCAGGCTGCGCACCTGGTCCTTCAGGGGCACAGTTACCCCATTCAGGACCAGGGAATCCTCCACACCTGCCCGCCTCCTGTCCCCCAAAAACAGTACTTCTGTCTTGTCAGGATTCAACCTCAATCTGTTAGCCGCCATCCATCCTCCAACCGCCTCCAGACACTCACACAGGACCTTCACCGCCCTCACTGGTTCTGATTTAAAAGAGAGGTAGAGCTGGGTATCATCCGCATACTGATGAACACCCAGCCCAAACCTCCTGATGATCTCTCCCAGCGGCTGCATGTAAATGTTGAAAAGCATGGGGGAGAGGACAGAACCCTGAGGCACCCCACAAGTGAGAGCCCAGGGGTCTGAACACTCATCCCCCACCACCACTTTCTGAACACGGCCCAGGAGGAAGGAGCGGAACCACTGTATGACAGTGCCCCCAGCTCCCAGCCCCTCAAGACGGTCCAGAAGATGTTATGGTCGATGGTATCAAACGCCGCTGAGAGATCCAGCAGAACTAGGAAACAGCTCTCACCTTTGTCCCTAGCCCGCCGGAGATCATCAACCAGTGCGACCAAGGCAGTTTCAGTCCCATGATGAGGCCTGAATCCCGACTGGAAGGGATCCAAATGGTCCGCTTCTTCCAGGCGTGCCTGGAGTTGTTCGGCAACCGCTCGCTCAATCACCTTGCCCAAGAATGGAAGATTTGAGACTGGGCGATAGTTGGCCATCGTGGCCGCATCTAAAGATGGTTTTTTAAGAAGCGGTTTAATAACCGCCTCTTTTAGCGGGTCTGGGAAGGCTCCCTCACGGAGGGAAGCATTCACCACCCCACGAAGCCCATCGCCCAGTCCTTCCCGGCTAGCTTTTATAAGCCAGGATGGGCAAGGATCCAGAGGACAGGTGGTTGGTTTCACTCGTCCAAGCAGCCTGTCCACATCCTCGGAGGTAACAGATTGGAATTGATCCCACTCAACTTGACTAGACAGAACTCTAGCACTCTCCCGCCCCGGTCCTGCTCCCACGGTGGAGTCTACTTCTTCCCGAATCTGAGCGATTTTATCTGCAAAAAACTTTGCAAAATTATTGCAGGAGAACATGTGGCCCGTACTGGGCCCCGATGTTGCAGGTGGTTCCGCTAAATTGTGAACCACCTGAAAAAGTCTCCTGCTGCTGTTTTCTGCAGATGCAATAGAGGCGGTGAAGAAATTCTTCTTCGCCGTCGCTATCGCCACTTGGTAGGCTCGACGTTGAGCTCTAACCTGTGTCCGGTCAGATTCGGAATGAGTTATCCGCCACCGGCGCTCTAGCCGTCTCAACGATTGTTTCATTGCCCTCAGATCCGTGGAAAACCACGGGGCTGTCCAGGCTCCATGCAATCGGAGAGGGCGCTTCGGAGCCAAACAGTCAATAGCCCTGGTTAACTCCACATTCCAGTGGGCCACCAGGGAATCAGCTGAAAGGCCATCAACATGGGATAAAGCATCCCCTACCACTCTCTGGAAACCATTTGGATCCATTAAGTGGCGGGGGCGGACCATCCGAATTGGTCCCACCTCCCTGCAGAGGGGATGGGTCGCAGAGAAGTCCAGTTGCACCAGGAAGTGATCTGACCATGGCACTTCTTTCGTTTAGCTTTTAGTTAGTGTCAGATCACCAACATCCATAGAGGTAAACACCAGGTCCAAGGCATGTCCGCGGCTATGGGTTGGGCCAGACTTATTCAGGGACAGCCCCATGGAGGCCATGCTTTCCACGAAGTCCCGAGTGGCCCCTTGTAAGGTTGTGTCGGCATGGATGTTAAAATCCCCTAGGACAACCAAGCTGGGTGTCTCCAGGAGAACATCCGCCACGACCTGAAGCAGCTCGGGCAGGGAATCCTTGGTGCAGCGGGGAGGTCGGTACACCAAAAGGAATCCTGTACTGCCCCTATTGCCCAACTTCCAGAACATGCACTCGGAAAACTGGGTCTTCCCAATAGGACGCCTGGTGCAAACTAATGACTTTCTAAAAATCACTGCAACCCCCCCCTCCCCGCCCACATGACCTGGGTTGCTGTGCGTAAGAGAAACCTGGTGGACAAGCAGCGGCAAGGACAGGCCCATCTGCTTCATCCAACCAAGTCTCTGTTACACATGCCAGGTCAAGTCCTCCATCCATGATCAAGTCATGGATGGCAGTGGTCTTATGAATCATTGACCTGGCATTGCACAGCAGCACCTTCAGGTCATGTGGGTATCCCTTGCTGATTCTAGTATCCATCCAGTCAGGACCAGACCCGGAGGCAGGAATAGTCCTCAGATAACGACTAAACCTGCCCCCTCTGTAATGACATGGTCTAGTCTTAGCGTAACTCCTCCTCCTACCTGTGATCACTGAGATCGGTTGTCCCAGTGCATCCCCCCCTGTGGAACATGCCCCAGCCATTTTATGGGCTGGGGCCCACTCCCCGGCAGCCCTGACCCCTCCCCCTAAGAACAAAATAACACCTTAAACAAACAAACAAAACCAATAAAACAATACAACAACAACAAAAATGTAAAAATTACAAAAACATCAAAATAAAAAAAATAATTCCCCAAAGCCAACCAGACATCCATCCCACCCCCACCCCCCACATACAAAAAATCCAAAAGAAATGATTTTTGATGCAATTCAGAATAATGACAGGTGTGATTTTTTGCTTTTGCTGAATGTAAAAGTCCATGTTAATCTTGGCTTCATTAAAAAAACACTGAGTTGGTAAATCAATGATTAAAATCAATGATTAAAAGCACAGAATAGTTTGTAACAATTGTTTTTGAAATTTAGCAAATAATTTGCATCACTGAATATTGAAGAGCGCTATCCATTATGTGATAGATATGGATAACGTAGCACATTTCAGAATAACTCCAAGGAAATTATTGGTACCCCACACACACACACACACACACACACACACACACATATATATATATATATATGCATGCAAATATTTAGAAAGACTTATTTAATATTTTGGAACAAAGCAGATCACTTGCATCCTCTTTTTATATATGTGTGCAGCATGGTACTCAGCATGTCTTCTCAGATGTCAAATTTTGGTCTTTAGCAATACAGGGATATAAATAAGGAATGTCAAAAGTTCTTATTTATTTATTTCTCACATTTTCCCCACAGCTGAGAGTCAAGGTGGTTTACAAAAAATTAAAACATGGGTAAAACACAGAAAGCTAAAAAATAGTTTAAAAGTTCTTAAAGTTTAACAGAATAAAAACAATATAAAAACAAATTATTAAAATGCAGACATTAAAAACAGCACAACAGTATAAAAAACCGTTTCCATAAAAACAGTCAGTTCTCAAAAGCCTGTCAGAATAGAACAATATTCACCTGCGGGCAGAAGGACAATAAGGAGGGTGCCAGGCTAGTCTCTTTTGGGAGTTCCAAAGTCTGGGTGCAGCCAAATTTGCATCCCCATCAAATTTCTTACATTTGTACCCCGTCTTTCATTCATGGAGCAGAGAGCAGCTTTTTATCTTGATAACCCTGGGCTGCAAATGGATTTGATAGATGGTGAGTTCCATGTCTGAGCGAGGATTTGAGCTTTAGGTTTCCCATATCCAAACCCATCATCACTCACTGCTTCCAGATTGTGTCCATGTGACGCTATATTAGGCCAGGTTCCAAAGAACAGCAAAACAAATTATGTAAGCCCAAGAGGAATTTTATATGATTTTTTTTTTCTATCAGTGGACCTCATCCTACACGAGGCATTTTCTTTCTTTTTTTTATAAATATTTATTAAAGTTTTTGAATACAAATACACAAATAATAAACAATCTTACTTCCAACACAACGTAGTTTCATCAATTCTTTGGACTCCCTCACGTCTCCCGCTCCCATTTACATCGTTAAAAGGTTTTTCCAAGCAAATTATCAACTTGTTTACGGTCTTATATCCACTCATTTAAATATAATCTAGCAATTCTCCAAAAAATTTATGTTTTCTTTAATCTCACTTATCATCGAGTTCAAATCTAGTTTAGTGGTGGCCAATTTTTTATAATCTAGCATCCTTCTTAACATTCAACCAAGTTACAATGTTTTTGTAAATACATCTTAAATTTCTTCCAATCTTCTTCAATCCTCTCTTCTCCCAGGTCTCGGATTCTGCCAGTCATCTCGGCCAGTTGCATATAGTCCATCAGCTGCATCTGCCACTCTTCCAGTGTGGGTAGATCTTGAGTTTTCCAGTTTTTAGCAATGAGTATCCTTGCTGCCGTTGTTGCATACATAAAAAATGTTCGATCCTTCTTTAGCACCTTCTGGCCGACAATACCCAGGAGGAAGGCCTCTGGTTTCTTAGTGAAGGTATACTTAAATACCTTTTTCAGTTCATTATATATCATTTCCCAGAAGGCCTTCACCTTAGGGCATGTCCACCAGAGGTGAAAGAATGTTCCTTCATTTTCTTTACATTTCCAACATTTATTATCAGACGAATGGTATATTTTGGCAAGTTTAACTGGGGTCATGTACCATCTATATATCATTTTCATTACATTTTCCTTCAGAGCATTACATGCGGTGAAGTTCAACCCAGTGGTCCATAACCTTTCCCAGTCCTCAAACATGATGTTGTGCCCAATGTCCTGTGCCCACTTTATCATAGCCGATTTAACCATTTCGTCTTGTGTATTCCATTTTAACAGCAAGTTATACATTCTAGATCAGTGTTTCCCAACCTTGGGCCTCCAGCTGTTTTCGGACTACAATTCCCATCATCCCTGACCACTGGTCTTGCTAGCTAAGGTTGATGGGAATTGTAGTCCAAAAACAACTGGAGGCCCAAGGTTGGGAAACACTGTTCTAGATAGTACCTTAGTCTTTGGTTCTAACAATTCTGTTTCTAATTTCGATTTCTCCACCTGGAACCCTAACTTTTTGTCATTTTTAAAAACTTCTTTAATCTGAGCGTATACACGAGGCATTTTCAGAAGCAGTTTACAAAATGGTCAGGGTGATAGGGTCATTTCTTCTAAGAACATTGCTACATTTCCACTAGGCTAGCTCAGGCACCTTGCTTGACCTATGTATGTCTCCTCAAAATTAAACCTCATGGGGTTTAAAGGAGCTCACTTCCAAATATGCATGTACAGGATTACACTGCCTGTGTGGTTCTTTGGATTCCAACCTTGGTAAACTTATATCACAACCCTATTCATCTTTTCTGGAAAGCAAGTCCCAATTTGTTCAATGGGGCTTACTCCCTAGGATGTATATGTGGGTGAGAGATTTGGCCTAAGGACCAAATAGTTATTAGTGTGGTAAAATACAGCTTTTTTCTGGTGGAAAATATAGATTATGTAACTCTGATAAATTCCACTATTTTTGTTCCTGTCACCAGTAAGAATTCTAACAATGCATTCTAATTCTTCATAGGCATTCAGGGGTGTGCGTTTTTTCCTCCCCATCTTTCTCCTGGTAAAATAAATAATTCCGGTCTTTATTCCAGTTTTAGTTTATAGGTTATGTTGTTCTTTACATTTTACTGTTTGTATTGATTAAACTAGTGACATTACCCTTGATTTACACTGAGTGGGAGACTAATCAGGCCATTTTTCATTTCCTTTTGAAATTTTCTGCAAAAAAACCCAACAAACAAATAAATAAATGGTACCCACACAGAAACAATCAATATATCTTTGTTTGTTTTGCCAGGGTAGTGGAAGCTGTAGAAAGCTAACACTTGAGGCCCTCATAGCATGTTTCTGGCAAAGGCCCCACTATGTGAAATTGGCTTGTTCTAGCTGTTTTTTTCTTTTCTTTTCTTTTGCAGGATTTACAAGGTATTTCATCAAGAAACCATAGACTCACAGCATTTGCTTCACTCACAGCAGAAAGAACTCGTTTTATTGAGTCCTGCAAGTTTTGTTTTCAATATTTCTCTACCAGTCCTCTCTGTCATACCAAGAGCGCATTCTCAAATTATAATTGCACACAGACATTATTGTGTAAGGAAAACTGACACTGGCCCTGATCCAGCTTCAGATCCATTTTTTACCTTTGAATCAGTTCTACTGAATGCAATGCGGCTTGCATCTGAGTAGGCATGCATAGGTGTACACTGTCAATTATGCTTTCGTATGTTGGACTAGTGGATCCGGATGGAGTGGGACAGAAAGATGCAAAAGAACGCTGGGCTCTTACACCTTTAATAGTCATGTAGCACAGGGAATGACTACGTAGATGCACTTGTGATGTAAGTTACACCCGCTGAAATGCTATCTTCTACATGGCTATTAAAGGCACAGAAGCCCTGTCCTCTCTCACATCCAGCCAGTGGAGATGCACATCACATAGAGCTATCAGGTTGAATGGGAACCAAATACACACCAAAATGCGTATCCCTATCTAAATGTGTATATCAACTGAACAGGTAGCCTTCCTCGGTGGATCGTGTTGATTGAATCTGGAAAGTCTTGAGGTGGATCAGTATTAAAATAATCAAGTTGCTGTAGCACTGTCTACCGCTATAAAAGTTCACTAAAATATGATGTAGTAAACAGAGCTGATAAAACAGTTAAGAATCCAGTTTTCCTTTAATGCCATTAAATAATGCTGATATTTTATTGTAGATTTGTCCATTTAATGCTTTCCTTTAACTTCAGATCTCTTGTTGCAAGAAATTATTAGAGCACAAAGTTAAATATACATATGAAAACCCCCCTGATCTGGTTCCTTAGTCTATAAAGGAAGACCATGTACTATTCTAAGTTTTAAATATATACTTTGACACAGATACATGAATCAAGAAGCCGCTATTAGGATTGACTTTCAGAAGTTTTTGTAAGTCATGGTTTCCTCTCTCTTACCACCAGAGAACTCTTGGTAATTCTCTGCTGAACTTAATCACACTTCTCTCAAATGACTAACAGGCCAGCCCAAAGCATGTTTACTCAAGAGCAAGTCACACTGACTCCCAGGTAAGGATGGATAGGATTGCGGTTTTGGGTTGTGCACAAATAATTTTCAGGGTGATGTTCTCATACTGGTAGGTTGACCATCCTTCCTGAGCCAATTGTTGGATTACATAAAATAGAGGGAGTAAGGCTTGATAAAGCATCTTTGCACCATTAAAATGTACACTGTTCAGCAAGAAAACAAACATGGCATTGCTGCAGGGTGGTGGTGGTGAAAGGGCAGCCTTGCAGTGTTTTGTTGGGGAAGAACCATTTAGCAGGGAAGATAAGTGAAATTTAGGTTAGCCTAGAATTTACACTGGGCTTTTTGTACAGGTTAGGTTTAATTGCATTCCACATTTGTGTGTTTTAAGATAGCAACTGCCACTGGTTATTTATTATTAACACTAGGATTTAGAATTCACTTAGCATAATACAGCTCAAAATACAAAACAGTCATTTCCCCCAAGTTCAGGAGCACATTTGGCATAATATTCCCAACAGCACTAAGCTTACTTCCTTATGAGAACAAAGGCTGGGACTGTTGCCAGCAGATTCCAGGTCGGTATTTAATAGTAACTGTTTAACAAAGAGTTGCATATTAAAGGTGGGAGATATTTTATTTTTTATTTAAATCTCATTGGAGTTGTTTCCAAAGTTTAAACTGAACACTTTTACTTCCTGTTTCTGAAAGGATCTCATTTGTGACACTTGGCGTTATATATACACAGCCTTTGTGGTCACTTTGGTCAAAGTATGTTGAATGGCCAGGCAAAGAAGAGAAGGAAGAAGTTTGATTTTTTAAAAAGAAAGAAAGAAAGAAAGAAAGAAAGAAAGAAAGAAAGAGTCTTTATTTTGTTTTTAAAATTTATAAATCACTTCTCTGCCAACAGGTGGTTTAAAATTAGACCACCAAAGGAGTTGTCCAGATCAACCACAAATCCGAATTTCCTCTGTCATGCATGATATGAGTTTGATAGAAAGAACAGGTACTCTATTGAGCTTGGAGAGCAGAAGACGTAAAGAGGGTCAGCTAATGACTTTTTATTGGAACAATCTTGGTATCATCTTACTGACCTTGTATGCATTACCAACCTAATGCACTGGCAAATGCTTTGCTAATCATGGTAAATCAACCATGCTTTGCTAATCATGGTAATCCAAGCTATAAGTAGCACAAGCATCCAGAAATGGTCCCAAAATGTACAGGGTGAGTCTTTTAAAAGAGGCCCCGTGGAACATGTGTACTCTGTATCCACGGGGCCTCTTTTGTAGGACTCACCCTGTATATGCATTCTGCCTTAAATTCACACATACTATCCTTCCATTTGTACTTGTGTATGTATCTTAAAACATCCAGGCAGCATAGAAGGCATGTAAAAGGGGTATCATCCACATGAACATGGCTTCTGTTCATGATTTTCTGGACAAAACCCTAGTAATATTCCATAAGACTGCACATCACTTCTGCTATAGCTATAATAGTAAGATGAAGGAACAATACTCCTATTTTTCCATGTGATTGTGGTGCTGTTAGATCAGAGGTTCTCCTCCAGCTTTATCATGGCAAAGCTCACCAAGCCAATATTTAAAAGGCTTGAATGTTTTCCAAAAACAACAGGGCCGGAAAGGCAAAGTTGCAGTGGTCACTCCCTTCTCCTGTGCTTAAAGCAAGTGAATCAAAAGAAAACAGAAGAAATAGGTTTGCATGGGCCCACAGTATATAGATTGGCAGAAGGCTGCCAAACCGAAAAGAAAAGGACAAGAAAGAAAACAAAAAAAGAGAGTTGCCAAACATTGGCAGTCGACGCAAAGGTCTACTGTACTCACTTGCACTGTTTGGAAGGCAGATGGAATCACAATCTGCTTCTTGGCCCATAACAATGGGAGCTTAAAGTGGCCAGTTTTCAAACATACAAGCTGCTTAATAATTGGTCTTGTGGCATTTTGCACTCAACTTGTCAGATCTGGTAGTGTGTGTGTGTGTGTGTGTGTGTGTGTGTGTGTGTGTGTGTGTTTGTGTTTAATGGTACCGCATGTATAGTTGTTCAGCTGTCAGGGTTTCTGTCAATGGTGACAATCAATGCACATTCCTTCCTGTCCTTAAACGCTCGTGCCTGTTGGGCTTTTGGAGTTGTTTTCCCTTTAAAAGGCGTTGCAGGTGGAGGACGAGTGTGCTTATCCGTGATAACCCTCAGATTGTATGTATACTTTTTAAATGGGTGGGGAACATTTTTCAGCGTGAGGGCTACGTTGTGGGCAACCTTCTGTGAGCTGCATGTCAGTGGTGGACAGGGGAGCGAAGCAGGGGTGGAGGACAGCCAAAAATGTGGGTAAGGTGGGGAAACAGATGCGACTCAAACCATTGTATAATAGGGTGCATTCCACCTAGACCCAAATCAGAGATCCATGCAGGCAAGTAAGCAGGAGGCATTGCCACAGTTCAAAGCACTTGACGAGGGCATGGAACAGACTGGGGAGGAGCCTGACATAGGGGGAGGGAGTATAGCCTGAAGAGAGTCCTGAGGGCCAGATAGAGTGGCCTGCAAGACCACATTCAGACCCTGGGTCTGAAGTTCTCCACTCGTGGACTACATGTTCTCACAACAGTGCCGCATTCCCTTTTAAGACTCCTTTTTTTAAAAAAGAAAAACACCAATAAAGCAGCGTTCGCCAACTCCCATTGGCATGCTAGTTTGGGTGAAGGCTGTTTTAAAGACTGCCTTGCCCTCTGCTGCCCCAGAATAGGCAGGCAGCAGATTCCTCCTTGTTGTGTTATGTTACGCCACATCATTTTAAAGACCGGCTCCTAGAATTGGAAAACAAGGTGCTTTGTGACATCACAGAAACAGGTATTTCCCCCCACCCACCCACCTCAAACTGCTGGATAATATGAAGGCAGAGTGGGGAACTAAGATTTGTAGTTGCCCATTGTGATGTCAGGCAGATGTTTTGGTTGAAATGTTTGCTCCATTACGACTGTAAACAGAGAGTGGTTTGCAAAGTGCGATTTGGTATGTTTTCCTGAAATAATAAATCTGCACTGGCACTTTTAATGTATAAATCCTATTGGAGTTAATGTGCACACTTTTTGGGTCAGAGAGGAGACAGCAATTATGCTTGGCAAGATTTGTTATCTCCTCTGCATTACCAAGAATCAGTGAAAATAAATCTAGTCAATTCTGGTTGTTGTTGTGGTGGTTGTTTTTTAAAAAAGTTATGCTTTAAGAGTACCCCTCCTTCAAATCGAGCACATACTGCTGTCTGAGGAATGCAGCTACTTGAAGTGGGCACTAACATGCCTCTTGCATCAGTGGAAATGGATATTGCAATTGCTGTTTTGAAAAATGTTCTCAAATACATTGGGAGTTTTATACTATTTTTCAAACTGCCAAGTAGATAATGTCAGAATATTTCTGAAATGGGATACTAACATCAAGATATACTGCTCCAATCAGCAAGCATCAGGCAAAGTAGAGTATAAAACTATAGATATAGGAGACTACTAGCAAATTTCCATTTCCATTTCCATTTCCTATGTCAACAGCTTCCCAACTTACCTAGTAGATTGTTTTATGTTTTCCAGGCAAATTCTCTGTAGACCAAACGCTCTATGTTCAACTCTGCATTCGGAGCTGAAAAGAATTAGATATGCTGTAGTTTATGAAATGGATGTTTATGAAAGTACCCTTTGTTTCAATGGCTTCAAAACCTGACATGAATTCCAACTCTGACAGCATAATGAGAAAATAAGATGGTCATAGCAGTGTCCCAAATGTAGCCTTAACTATTGAGGTTCTCTTGTTGAAAATGCAATTCTCTGTCTAGATGTTTATGAATGTCTTCAGTGTCTCTTCTTTTGATGGGAGTTCTTTTTTTGCCCGTCTTTTACAATTCTGAAATATGAAGAGAGAAAGCTGCTGTGATATGCAAGATATAAATGCTGTGGGAGTTGCATCCTTTGGCCCAACAACACCCCCAGTTGCATTACATTAGTTTGTCTTTCCTTGTGAAGAAACTGCATTTCAAGCTAACCGCTTCTGAGAAGGTGCAAAATACTATTTTAAAAGTAAAATAGCAGATTAATTTGCTGAAGATCGTGCTTTAAAAAACAAACAAACCCACACCTTTCCCCAATTTATAGCACAATCACTTGTATGGCTACTGGGGAAAAAAACCATCTCCATTGAGTTCAATGAGATTTACTGGTACTCCCAGGTAAGTGAGCATAAGACTGCAGCCTAAGGATGGCTTCCAGTACCACACATTGTGGGAAAGCAGCTATAAAATGAATTACAGTGTTCAAGACTATGCCTTATGTTTATTCATAGCTTATAGTTTTCATTTAACAGCACAAGAGTGAGAGTTTCCCACTAAATACTGTGCTATTCACACATTTCTTCTCACATTATAAACCTTAAAATACATTTTGCCTTGCTCTGGATTTCATGCTTACATATCTGTCAGGACAGTTTCTTGAAATTATTTATTTGCATTTCTAATCATGCATGCATGCATACACACACACACACACACACACACACACACACACAATAACTCTCTAATGCCGCATTGATATTATTGTACCACAAAGGAACTACAAGTTTCTTCTTGTCAATGAAGTAACTTTTACCAATCAGCTGAGTGAATTATTCCAATAAGGTTTGGGTTTGGATGGAAGAGGGACAATGGGGACGGATAATCTTTGATGATCTGTGGCAAAATTCTAAGGCACATCTCCGGTTAGCGAAATTACAGGTAATGGCCCATGAAGGTTAAAAAATAGTTGGATATGATAACTCGCCCTTAACCACCATCATTCCAGCCAGAGGGAGGGGCAAGTGAGGGGAAAACAAAGGGGCTGTGGCAGGGAAGAGGGGGCCTCTGTAAGGAAGCAGTATCAAGGGAAGCAGGAATGTCATTCTCTGGAGATCTAATATAGGGTGGTGGATATGACTGTCTTTTGGCCTGCCAGCTGCCTCCAGCTATAATTGAGCCATATATCTGCATACTCAAATATTTCAAAATACCACAATCAGTCAGTGACCTATCAGAAACTGAAACAGCACCTGACACTTATTACCAGCTAGGGAAGTTAAGATGATCATCACATTATGAATGAGGACCCAACAAATGTCGTTGGACTACAACTGTCCTTATGCCTGACCACCAATCATGCTGGCTTGGACTAATGGAAGATGGAGTTCCAACATTTGGAGAAACACAGATTTCCTATCCCGGCTGAGTAGATTGCCTGCAAGTGAACATTAAGCTACCTGCTGACAACATGAACCCAGAACCCAGTTGTCAAAATGGTTTGACATTTACATAAATGCATCCTATATTCAGATATCTGATTTAAGTGCACATAAACTGGCTTCAGTGGTTTGTATCTGGTGTTAGTTGTTGCCATATTTGACACCGACAAAAAGACATCTTCTGAAAATAAAAAAGCCAGAAACCCATATGATATTTAAGATAATGTTCTTTTTATAGACTTGTTCTCATTCTAGTCCTGTAAAACAGCGAGAGACTTTCCAAAATGCTCCAGGCTATAGAAAGCTGATATTACTCTTAATTGTTCCATAATGCCAGTATTCTACAGAGAAAATTAATAAAACATCAATGGACAGCAATAAAAAAGTCCAGAATCTTTTTTTTTAAAGTATTATGGTTGACTGAAGAAAAATTGGGTCCATAGCTAATGAGAAGGAAAATGAATATGTTGAGAGGGGCAGAATGAAACTTATTGTACTAATGGTTTTGATAAAAATGTGAACATGTAAGTAGTGTGAGAAAGGCAAAAGAACGCTTCGAAAATTATAGGAGCTTGCTGGTCATATAAAAGATAAAACTGTTTTTGACACATTGCATTTTCAGGATCCTATTTCCTGAAACCAGAATAAACTGATTGGCAGATCCATGTTGACCCACTATGTTCAGTGGAGCAGCTTACTTGCAGGTAAGTTTGCATACTTGCATAAGTCTATACTTGCAAGCCTTATTTCATAGTTTAAACTTGTTTATATCTTTAGTGTAGAGTTTTGCATATGCAATAAGCGCTGCATTGCTCTTCAGCACAGCAACTATAACATTCTGAATGTTAGAAAAAATATATGCAAGGATAAACTTTTTATGAACTAAAAAGTTAATTTGGATGAACTTGAACTGAACTGGTTCATTTTGTAAAGGGGTGAATTTGAAATGCAGCTAGTTCCTTTACGGATATAATGATCTTGAACTAGAATTAATTCCTTCTCAAGCACTGTGCATGATTAGCACTGATGTACAGTGGTACCTCGGGTTAAGTACTTAATTCGTTCCGGAGGTCCGTTCTTAACCTGAAACTGTTCTTAACCTGAAGCACCACTTTAGCTAATGGGGCCTCTTGCTGCTGCCGTGCCGCCGGAGCATGATTTCTGTTCTGATCCTGAAGCAAGGTTCTTAACCTGAAGCACTATTTCTGGGTTAGCGGAGTCTGTAACCTGAAGCGTATGTAACCTGAGGTACCACTGTATAATGGTTCATTCAAGCAGACTGTCAAGGTTACTGTTTAATCTGCTATACTAAGCTCAGCACCAGCAGGGGACTGGGCATCTCAGGCTGACACCAGCAGGCTGACATCAGATTTTAGTATGTACATATCTTCACCCAAAGATAAGAAGGTGCACCCTTGTTCATCCTGACTCTAGGTGTTAGAATTATACTGCATGATTTGCATTATCTTCCATGTGGTGACGTTTATAGCCTTGCTCATGAGCATCTGGCTTAGTGCGCATCTGCTGCACCATCCATACCAGTCTCTTCATTTGCCTGAAATAGTAGCAACCTATGCATAACATAGGGACACGGGTGGCGCTGTGGGTTAAACCACAGAGCCTAGGGCTTGCTGATCAGAAGGTCGGCGGTTCAAATACCCGTGATGGGGTGAGCTCCCGTTGCTCAGTTCCAGCTCCTGCCGACCTAGCAGTTTGAAAGCACGTCAAAGTGCAAGTAGATAAAACCTTCCGGCAGGAAGGTAAATGGTGTTTCCATGCGCTACTCTGGTTCGCCAGAAGTGGCTTAGTCATGCTGGCCACATGAACCGGAAAAACTGTCTGCGGACAAACATCGCCTCCCTTGGACAGTAAAGCAAGATGAGTGCCACAGCCCCAGAGTCATCCGCGACTGGACTTAACTGTCAGGGGTCCCTTTACCTATGCATAGCATGGAAGCCTCTTTTGCCTCATCCTTGGGATCTTGACTGAGCTTGGGTGCATGGAAAAGATGTTTCATGTCTGCAGGATGACTATATCGCATGTAGCTTGGCTGCTGGATCAGTGTGAATTATTACCAGTAAAAATGGGTACATAAAGTATTTTTCCAACTGTAAAAATTACCAGCATCATCTCCTTCCCTACCCACCACTGCTGCATCTTTAAATATAAAATCACTTTTCTCACATATTTGTGTTTGATGTTATGTTTTTAAAGGAATATCCTGTCAATTCTGAAGCAGAACTGTTTTATGTTGCCACCGAATTGCTTTGATCTCTAGATTAGAACTGATGAGCTGTAGCTTCCTTATTGCTGAAGGTTGCCAACAATTACTAATGTGTGTTTGTTTTGAGCTTATCAGAACTCTAAAAGAAAGAATAATGGCAAAGTGTAGGCATAGAATGTTTTTTTCCCCCACAGCATGAATATGGAGCAAAAGAAAATCAGTTTCCTTGTGTTTATTTTCCTAGGATTCAGAATTGATTATTTGATGCTTGCAATAAACAACAGAAGCATGCATTCACAAAGCTGTAAATAGATAATTTGGAACCTATCTAGTCCTTAATGATGCAACCAAATGTGATTAAAATTATGGGTTTCACAGTTCCATTTCTACACCAAGACAATGCTAATTTCCCCATTTATAATATCTACAGTATTGCATACAGTTTGCAGTGGCAAAGCCCCTGCTATCTATTGGCTAAGCTGGTGGTGTAATAGTGTGGAATGTTCACAAACGTTCCAACTTTTCAGGGAACAAAGATGTCAGATTGTTTGCAATCCATCTCTTATAATGAAAGAAAAAGATTAAAGTAGGAACAGGAAAAGCTTTCTGGGAAGATAGAAGAATGAGGAGAAGTTCCAGGAGCCAATACTAAAATAGTATTGAGGCAAAGCCTCACACAGGAGCTAGGAACAAGAAAAACAGTTCATCATAATCAACATGCAATAACCAAAAGAAGTATGCTTTCATAAAACTGAAAATAAATAATTTGGAAGCTCTCTAGATGGCTGCTCCTGACATGTGAAGCAACCCTAAGAGGGCAACTGAAGCCCAAAACTAAAACAAAAATTGGTGGCAACAACAACTTCACATGTTTATTTTACCTAGTCAGATAATTCCACAGTTTCAGCTTTCCACCCAAATCTTTATTTGCAGTGCAAACCTGTACAAGTCTACTCAGAAGTTCAGTTGGGTTCACCTCCAGGTAAGTGCTATAGGATTGCAGCCTTAACAACTCTTTAGCCAGAGTTCAGTTTAATTTCTGGTATTTTGTTGCTACCATTGTTGTGTGTATGCATGAAACATACATTTATAGTAAAATTCCTGTATTATACATTCTAGGAGTCATAACAGAATGTCAAGCATTACTAATCTCTATACCCTGTTATTTTTACAGATTATCTCAAGGTCTGTGGCATGTAAAATATATATATATGAAAATGCTTATGAGGACTTTTGTGGGTATTCTGTTTCGGAGTTGAGATTTTACCAAAGGAGGCATGATCTTTGACTGCAGGTTTGTGCTTTCTCTTACCCAGTAGCTAAACCCACTCTCTTTCTCTGTCACCACCCAGCATATTTAGTCCATAGAGACGCCACTGCCTCATCCAGTTTCCTAATTTAGACTGAGGGAGAAATTTGCAACGGGAATAGCTGGAGGTCCTTGATATCAATCCTGTGAAAAAAGGGGATGTTGGTAAAGTTAGCATAATGGTGCTGATAGCTTTTTAAAAATTAACCTACTCCCCTCAGAGGTAGTGGAGTCACTGTTTGGTTTTTTTTAAAGATTAATTACTACTCAGATTCACTAGTGTATTGCCAGGGATATTATGAAGTAAATAATATGGCATGTTGGGGTGAATCCTGAATTACTTATCCCAGGCCAGCTATTATGACAGAAGAAACTCTTGTTTCTAAACAAGTCATGTTAGTTCATGGAAGTAAAAAAACCCATACACACAAAAGTGCTATCTTTTAGCAGGAATCTTTTGAGATCCATCTGATAGCGATTGCACTGTGGCAAAAGATTAACCTCTTGAAACATGTTTTACTCTATCACACTAATTAAACCCTTCCATTCTTAGGGGGATAAGGTGCCGTTCTTTAATTTTAATTGTTCTTAGAGCACATCTGCGACTTTTTTGTTGTGGTTGTTATCGTCATTCCCTCGCAGCTAACACTTGGAGCGCAGGGAATTTTCGTGGAAAGAGTAGTCCAGCAGCTGCACAGCAAAGGAAGAAGAAGAGCTGTGACGAGGAAGCGAAGCTCTAAGCAGGCCTTGCTCATTGATTTCCTGGGTGACCTTGCTCAAGCTTCTTCACCTCCTCATGCCTCAGTCAGCTCAGCTGGAAAATTGGGTAAAGAGCGGGGAGTATTGGGGGAGAAGGGGGGAAAAAACATCTTGGAGTTTGAAACTGAAATCTCCCTGTTAACTCCCCCTCCTCCCTCCAAAGTGAGTGCAGTCATTTTACACAGATGTAATTGCTTGTGCACTGCACACCAATCATTTTCTTGAGTTTCATGGCACAAGGGCTGACATTCCGTGACATGTTAAGGACCCATGCAGTCCTGTGCATTCTCTGTGATAATTGCCTTTTTTCTGCGCTGAAGTTTTATATCACATAGCGCAAGTTAATGGGGCTAGGTCCACTTCCGCATTCTCTAATCAAAAGGGCAAGGATTAATAACAAATCTAGAATCACAGAATTGTAGGGTTGGAAGGGACCCGAGGATCATCTAGTCTAACCCCCTGCAATGCAGGAATCTCAACTTGATCATACATGGCTGATGGCCATCCAACCTCTGCTTAAAAACCTCCAAAGAAGGAGGGTCCACCACTTCCTGTGGGTGTCTGTCCCACTGTGGAACAGCTCTTGCTGTCAGAAAGTTCTTTGTGATGTTTAGTTAGAATCTCCTTTCTTTAACTTGAATCCATTGGTTCAAGTCCTACCCCCAGAGCAGGAGAAAAAACAAGCTTGCTCCCTCCTCCACGTGACAGCCCTTTAGATTTTTGAAGATGGCTATCATATCTCCTCTCAGTCTCCTCTTTAACAGGCTAAACATACCCAATTATGTCAGCCATTCCTCATAAGCAGTGCTTTTTTTTCTGAGGCTACTCAAGGGTACATAGTACTGGTATCTCTTCTTCTTTTTTTCAAATGTTTAAAGTGTAGCACTTACTTTAACAACTTAATGGTGAGTACCAGCACCATTTTTTCCAAAACAAAACAAAACAAAACAAAACACTACTAATAAAACTTGGTTTCCAAACCTTTTATTATCTTGGTTGCCCTTTTCTGCACACGTCCAAGCTTGTCAATATACTTCTTTACTTGTGGATACAGTATTCTAGGTATGGTCTGCCAAGGCAGAACAGAGCAGGACTATTATTTCGATTGATCTGGATGCTATACTTCCATTGATGCAGCCTAGAATAAACTGCTGCATCACAATTTTGACTCTTACAGTTTCCTAAGACTCCTAGATCCTTTTCACAAGTACTACTGGCAGTACAGGTGCCCTCCATCTTATATCTAAAAAACAGCAGCAATTCTCTCTCCCCCCCCCCCCATGCCACTACCCATGTATTGGACAACCCCAGTTTTTTGACAAGATTTTTTACTCAAAAAACCTTGTCTAATACACGGAAAAATATGAAAAATATGGTGGATACAAGGACATTTAATAGCTTGTGGAAAACCACCCAACCAGCCATGCCTGGTGTGTATGTTTCAGGTAGTCCCTTATTAGCTCCATCCTCTTGCTAATTTCATAGTATTTGTATTGGGCAAAAGCCAGCACCTCCAGTTTGTGTCAATGCATTTATATTACAAAGGGCTTGCAGATCTGACCTGCTTGACTTGGGAATATGCACATTTCCTCTTCCTGTAAAATATTTCTCTTCCATCTACAATCTGCCTTTCATTTTCCCCCCATATTTGGGGCAGGAGGTTGTGTCTGCTGAAGGCTAACTTTATATGCATGTCAAATAGCGTATTTTTTATGAAGTTAATGCCTAGATAATTATTGGATAAATCACACTCTTAAGTGCCTCTGTTTTTCTTAGAAAATTATGGGGATGAAATAACGCCAAATGTATTAAATTAAAGGTTCATACGCTGAGGCAGATTTTGTACAAGCACAGTATGGGGGGGGGGGGACAACTCCTGTTTGCTTCAAAGGAACCTCTTCTACAATGCAGTTAGCAGGCACTGTGGGTTCGATCTGGGTTGACAACCTGGCATGGGCTCAGGGACAGCAGGTGAAATCTACTACCCATTCACCCCACACTGCGGTCATTAACCACACTGGGTACCCAGCACCTGCCATTCGCATTGCCAAAAAGGATCCATTCATTTCAGTCAGCAGGACTCTCGGGTGAAGCCGTGTGCAAAGCCTTCCACTTGTGGAGCTGGGCTTCCCCCATCTCCTCCTGATTTGCACCTTCCAAAATTGGCTCTGGAGGGGGGAACCCCCAGAACATTGTGAGGGGGGGAGAGGAGGGATGTTCGGTCTGGCATGCTGAAATGCTTGTGCAGACATAATGCTTGTCACAGCGTGATGTTGAGTTTTTACCTAGGGATTTTACCTCCCGCTGTCCACTTATCTGGATTAGGCCTGCAGTTTGCTACTTTTCTGTGTTGGCTGGAGAAGAAGAAATGCCAGCATGCAAGTTTGAGAGGAAGGAGGGTGTGGGGCTGCGAAGGAGAAACCAGCTGGGGGACTGAATGGCAAACATCTGAGGGTCACCTCTTTATCCCTGTTATGTAGGGATATAGGCAGCCGGCTGTCAACATTGTAACAACAATAGCCCAGAGTTCCCGCCTAAAATAACTGACGTGGACCTGAGTGAAAACTATTTACAGACCTGAATGAAAACTATATACAGTATCCCCCTGCTGGCCCAGGGTGAAACTTCACAACTTAACAATCCCCTTCTTTAAAGGATTGCTGGGATGCTCACAATATTAATGCCCACTGGACTGTGGGCTCTTCTGCAAGGATCTGGGATTGCACAAAACGCCAGCATATGAATGGCATTTTGCTTCATGTAGAGTGCAAAGGGCATAGTTCCTTCTTTAGGGTCCTTTTGTGTGGAGGGGGAGTGATATTTATTGGGATTAAGAATTTTTATTTTGTTTGAGTACCTCTTCCAGGTAAAGTCAATAACTTTTCTGTTGCATAAACTTCTGAATCCACCCCACATCTCATCTAATTACTTGGATGCAACAATAATTTCCTCCTATTGCTAATGCAATGTAAAACGAATTAGTGGTCTTTCCCCCCGCCCCTCTAGTGTATTTCATCACAATAAAATAACTTGCTATTTCCTATTTGCTATTAGAATGCAATTCTAAAAAATAAAAATCTTAACACTGTAGAGCATTGTTTTAGATTTTATTTCTCTTTATTGGTCTTGCATATTTCCCTTTTGTCACCATTCCACAAGACACTTTGAAACGCTCTCTAATCACTTGGAGCCGTAAATCCTTGGTATCATAAAACCATGAAAGCAAAAGATGAAACAATTCCTGATTAGGTCATCTAGCCCATCTTCTTGCCAATTCAAGATTGCTCCATGGATCTGGACATGGCCAGGATAGACTTCCTGAGCTGACGTAAGAGTCACAATGCTATCTCAGACCACCGATACTTGGAACAAAACTCAGACTTTGCTTCTTTATAAACTGATAGAGGTCCTCTTTCATGTTCATGTCTCACCAGAAAGGAAAATATATCACACACAACATATTGCTAGTGACTGATTCTGCACAATTTCAAGACACCGGTTTCCATTCTGCACACAATTAGGCTGCTAACATCCCTTGAAGATCAATGAAATTTAAGTAGCCTAACTATGAGCAGGACTGTGGGTATGTCTAAGCTACATCAAAGGATAATAAAGTAAATCATCCTGTAATTCTGTTGGTTCTGAATCTGTGACACTGATGTTCACAAACATTAATATCTAATTTTGTTGCTTTTTCGTTGTTTTTGTTAGCATCTTAAACTATGTTTAATGATATATCGCCTAGACTCATAAAACCCAGTGTGTGTCTCATTCAAGTCAGTTGTAAAACTTTTTTTTTTTTTAATTTTGCCTGGAACAGGTCATGATGCAAACAGAAGATTAGAGGAGGTGAAAATATAATTGACCTAATTTTGCAGTGATAATAACAGGGAAGCATGGTCTAATCATGCTCAGTTTCTTGGTTCATCCCAATCTAACAGTTCTTTCTAGTCTGTTTGCAAAATACTTCCCTTCCACCTGCTGGGATATTCTGCTATATATGTTAATAGCGCTGAGAATTGCCGTGAAGGCAGTCCTGTTTGTTGTTCAATTAGGCTAAAACCAGTGAGGTTTTAGTGCTCTTGTCATTCTTTTCAACATGTGGGTGCCTTCCCCCCCCCACCCCACCACCACCTTCAAAAATTTAGCATTACCTTCATCACAGTGAAAAGTGTTTCTTTTAAATCTGGAACAAAGAAGTAACACAGCAAATTGAAACGATGTAGATGTAACTACAAAAGAGCACATTTTCCCTATGTGCATTTGTAATTCCTACCCAGTTTAAATGAATCTTATTATGCATTCAGAATAAAAATGAAAATATACATTATAGACATGTACATGAGATAGCATTTCTTCAGGATTCAAAGATCACATATTTAGCTTCCTAAACATGACTTATTTATTTAGTAAATTTACACACACACCCCTTTCCCACAAAGGAGCCCAGGGCAGCCAATAGAACAGGAACCTATCTGAAATCAGGGCACCAGTTACAAACTGGTAATATTAATGATTATTTTTTGTTTACTGCATTGGTTTTCTTCTACTCACCCCTTTAGCAGGGAACCTCAATCTGTGAGATCCTTATACACCCTCCCATCAAGGTACTTGCTCGACCCAGATCTGATTAGCTTTTTACACAAAGTATTTTCAGACTATTGTCCATTAATAGTGTAGTGCCAGAATCTGGCCTCCAATTCCGCACAAGTTTCCATTGCTAAAAAGGTTTCATTTTTTCTGCTTCGTTCTCAGGACACTTTAGAATTTTGATAGGTGTCTGTTTTTGAGCTTGCTTTATTCTGGGGTGGCCAAGTGTGATGGAGCCAGGAAGTCTGCTCTTGGGGCCCGTTTATGGGGCAAGGTGAGGCAACTGCCTTGGGCAGCAGTTGAGCGCATTGCATGTAACCCTAACCCTCCCCTTGTTCCCAATGTAGATCTTCACTCCCCTCTTCTTCTTTGGTGGGACGCACCATTTTGTGCTTGGCCTCAAGTTTCAAAATTTCTTGTGCCAACCCAGTCTGTGCTCAAGCAAAATGGTTCAGAACATGAACTATGGACTAGAAGCCCCCATTGTGTGTATTGGCCTTTGGTGAGTTGTTGTCTCTCATTCTTGGGAGTGGGTCCTCTCTCTCTTATCTAATTTTGGGAACAACAGGACTGGCCTACCTTATAGGGGTGTTGCAAGGATTTCAAGATTATGTCAAACACTTCGGAAAAGTATTATTATGCGTGTGAGATCCATTCCAGTAAACATGTCTCCGGCAATCAGCTTCCCTCATCCTGAGAAAGCTTCATGTTTACCTCAGGGTGCCTTCCTCTGGACTTCATTGAAGTATGGTCACCCAGGAAGGCAGCAGAATGCAGAGTGCTGGTGAAATGATTTGTATCAGAAAAGGAGAGGCTCTCAAGAGTAAAATATGCACAATAAAATTCCTGTACCCCACCCATGAGAATTTCACTGAAATTTACTCTCCCCTTAGATAACTTTTGGATGCAATTTCTTTTCTCTTTAATTTATAGAGAGAATTTTTTTTATGTTTTTTGTGGCGGCGGGAATGCAGGAGAAATTTCTTTTTGGCACACCACCAGTGAATATTAGTATTCTTTAAAGTGTTAAGTTTGGAGGTAGTGTAAGGTAGCCACCGTTTATCTATCTATCATCTATCTATCTCCCCATAACCAGCATTGTAAGTAAGTATTGTTCAAATGTTGTATCAATTAATACAACTGTTCTTCCTTCTCTGGTAGATTTTGAAAGTACCAGAGCCATAAAAATATTTCACCCCACAAGCATTTTCCTGCCACGGCTCTCTATTTGCAGCTGCATTACAGAATTCCGTCACAAGCTTATCATGGCTATAATTAAAATTCTGTGCAAAGCAACCTGAAGATCATCAGATTCCAGACATTCATATAAAATCTGTTGCTATGGGAGCTAGTATTGAATGGCAAGGTAAAGGGGGGGGGTTGGGGGTTGGAAATCTGTAATGTTACATTATGTTTGCCCTGTTCCCACTGGAAGGGCCCTTAAAATAAAGTCGCCTTTTATCTTTGCTTTCTGAATAAACATAAAACTGGATTTTTAGCGCAAAATCCTGATTTCAAGGTTATTGATGCCAGACTAAATTAATACAGTCTGTGCGATAGCATACAAAATCCTCAGCAAAGCCAGGGATACTCCTGTCTTTTGAATGCTTGACATTTGTTTTTCATCATGAACTTAAAGGTCACCAGCTACAGATGAATCAGGATACCTGCCTGAGTTTACATTTACATGCATTTTATTTTATTCCCATGTGCACTCTTTTTTTTTATGAAATCCATCACTCAGATAAAACTGTATCCTCTTATTATCTAGACTGGATAAACTAGAAGAGTTGTCAACATACTGCCTTTAAGAACAAACAAGAGTTATTCCCCCCCCCTCCTCCCAGTCCTCTATAGGACAGAGTGGTACGCAATATACTCCGGACTATTGCTTTTTCTCTTGTTCTCATCGCTCCAGCTAAACAATTCTATTCACTAGCACTTAGCTTTGCTCAATACCATTGATGGAGGAGGGGTGGGGTGGGGAAAATCATGATGAATACTTCTTTAAGGTGCAGTAATAAAGGTACATAACTATTTAGACATATTCCCCAATTGATAATCAGCACACTAGACAAAAACAGTACAGCAAAATACAATTAGGATAATCAGAAATGCTGGCACTTTTTTGAATTCCAGTGCGAGTTTCTACACAAACAGAATCCATTAAGACATAAGGCAGGATCCTGGAGTTTATACAGATTCAAAAAGAGATAAATATTGCATAATACAGAAAGTGCTCTGCCCTTTTCTACATGTAAGATCATTCCATCCCCTCCTTCTAGTTTCAGCTAGACATGTGACCTATCCCACTTTATAGTTTCTCTCCCCCCCTTTTTTTAGCAAAACCAAATTATATACACACACACACACAAAATACCTGTGGAGCTGATTGAGCATGATGCATTCATTTCCCTTGATTTTGTAGTGAGGGAAAAGGCTAGCATGAATAATTCAAAAATAATGCTGAGACTGTTAAGATTTAGTACTGGAGAGGTCATTGCAGTTGGGAGAATGAGCTAGGAGACTATTACTATTCCACGATCTTTGAATCTCAAGGTGACATCATTATTATTTCTCTATACTGTAATGTGGTGCTGCAACCAACTTATTGCAGTGTTTCTCTCGTAGGGTAGAAAGATCAATTACATACAGACCTCAAAATGTGAACTATAAGCATAGCATCCAATAAAACTGTCATTAACAGTCACCACAATTTTAGCTGCATGCTTCCAGGTCAAGCTGTTTTAAAAATGATAACTGACATTGAAAGGTTGAATAAAGAGCACTCATCCTAAAGGGAACAATTTTTTAAGCCAAATAAGCGCTTTCATGTACACGTAATGTTAATCCTTTTCTGGACTAATTTTTTAAAACAGATTTTACAGATGTAATACATTGATAGCAGAAGTTCACAGTACACTTTGGGGCAGGGGAAGCAAACACCACGATTCTGCAACTTTATGACTTTCAGGTGTGGTAGAACCCAGAAAAATCATTCTCTACTGCATGTTTCTTAGGCCACGTACACTTTAGCAACTTAAAATACAACAAGGTCATTTCCCCCTACGATGCTTCAAGTTATGTTTGATGTTGCTGTATACACCAGAAAGGGGGAGGGATGTTTTCACCCAGTGTACATTACCTGTTTGGTTGCCCTGTACCTGCAAACTGCACCCCTCAGCTCCTCCTATTCATGAAGTTGTCATCAGAGCATGCAAAATGGCTCTCTCAAAAGTACACACATCAGCTCAACTGCAAAGTGAATGTGACTTACATCTTCAAGTCAGGCGGAAGCTGGTTTGAGGAAGAATGCATCAAACAAAAGTATTTCTCAAGAAGCTACAGACTACCTATGGATTGTTCCCAATGCCCTGTGTATTTCAAACACCAGTGGTGGGAGCACACTAGAGTAAATGTTAAATGGTAAAGTGTACACAGCCTTAGGCTGCAATCATATACATGTGTACCTGATCATAAGTTCCGCCAGACTCAGCAGAGCTTACATCTGAGTACAAATTTAGCCCATTGCAAAAGTAGCCATTTTCAGCACTAAATAAAAAGTGATAGGGGAATAAAACTTCTGCACCAAGAGTGCAACTCAAAGCTTTGTTGAGGCTTTACTTGTGTGCACAGTGATCTCTTAACATGGATGCTTACGCACATATGGAAACTGCTCATCACTTGAGGTTCCAAGGACACATCAGAGCCCCTCTAGCAGGATTTAGGAAGGTTACCAAATCATTTTAAGCTATTTGGACTTATCATACATAAATGCACTTCAGTGGAAAAGAAGAATATAACAAAATTATGTCTATGTGCATTCCCCATGAAACATGTATCTGTTGTTGGAATCCGAGCCTAGTCAGAGGAATGTGCCACTCTCCAGGCACCGGCTGAATTCCTTGCTGACCTCCCCCTGCGACTCCCGGCAGGAAAACAGGCGAGGTCTGTAATCGGCGATCCTTCCCAGACGTGAAAAGAACACACCACTCCTTCACTCTCCTCCCTGCTATCCCCAGGGAGGGGAAAGAGACAGACAGAAATGTATTTACATGCTTTTATTTCTGTCTTTTGCAGCAGTACAAAGAAACATGTCTGCACTCTCTTTACATCAACAGCAGAGAGAATAACTCCTCCCATGTACTTCCAGTACAGGTCAGATGACACACTGAGCTAACATCCGGTGCTCAGTACAGTGAATGGACTGCCCCTTTCTTCCCATGGTAACAGTCACAAACATCCACATCCTGTTTGGCTTTCCAGCCACCTGCAGCTGAAGAAGCTGCTGGTCGCTGCTGCATTGCTCCTTTTTGGTAACATCTGTTTCAGCTTTCCCAGTTGCTGCATTTGATATCCACCTGATTCCTAAACACATTCTCTCTCTCTCTCTCTCTCTCTCTCTCTCTCTCACACACACACACACACACACAGACACTTCCCCTGTATGAAATCCCACTGTACTGGAGTTATTGGAAACATTACAATCCTAATTAGGATCCCCTTTCCAACTAGTACCTTGCCAACAGGGATGGCAGAGGTGTATTGGGGGCAGCACAACTGGTTCCCCTGCACTGGGTGCTGAGCTGAGGGGGGTGTCACAACTATGGCACAGTGCACATGTAGAAAGGAAGGTGAGAAGTGGGGAGCACCAAATTTTGATCTCGCCTGGGGCACTGCTGAAATTTGAAAGACCAAAATCTGTTCTGAACAAAAAAAGAAAGGGCCCGCTTTCACAAAAGAGAGACAAACTTGTAGTTAAAAAAGAAGAAGTCAATTTCCAGCTACCCACACAAATGTCAACCAAGAACAACTCACTTATCTTATGAAAGGGAATATGTTGGGCTGTAGCTCAAGCCTCTGTATATACTGTTATGAGTTTGTGGGTGTCTTGACTCTGCACTGCTCAGAGATTGGGGTGGCGTGTAACATGACAATAGATTTGCTCTTTGACTTTCAAAGATAACCTTATTATGACATTGCAGAATTAAAGGCATGAAACAATCTGATGAACAAACTAAATCATTCCACTTGGAAAGCCAAAGCACAGAAAGTAAGAAACTTTGGTCTTACCTTATGTTGTCTTCTGGTAGAGTGCTGCTCCCTAGTGTGGCTGGGGTCTCACAGAAGACTTGCAGATACTCAGGTAAGTGAGACTAGCTGTTTCACTGACAGATTGCCTTGTCAAACTTTACATTTCCTTACATCAGTGGGTTGTATTGTTGAATCAAATCCCTTAAAGTAAAAGCCATGCAATGCACATATACCTTATTTAAAGTATGTTACACCTTGAGGTGGCTGTGAAATCACACTTTGGTGCTGATGTAACAGTTTATGTCCTTTTAACTTTTGTGAGCTTTCTAAACACATGTATTTTTGGGGTGAGCTCTGGAATTGGTAAGGATACACTTGTCTTTCTAGACAAAAGTACAGCTAAATTTGTCATTGGGCTCACAGTTCCCACAGCTCAGTAACAAGTCATTATCCCACAATACAGGAATAGACAGTTATCTAGACAGATTCACTAATGGGACTGCAGATAAAATGGTGTCCAAGTAACGGTGGATAAATAAATAAATAAATAAATAAATAAATAAATAAATTTTATTTATACCCCACCCTCCCCAGCCATGACCAGGCTCAGGGTGGCTAACACAAGGTATAAAAACCATTGATTAAAATACAACTTAAAAACAAAATTAAAATACAACATTAAAATGCAAGTTATTTTATCCCAAAGTGCTTAGCAAAAGCATCACAGTGGACTTGTGAGATATGAATGAGATCAGTTAGTTGGCCAGATTGATCAACCACTTGGAGAAGCACCAATGAGAGGATAGTGAAGGAGTATGGCTTCAATGACAAGTTTCTCTCTCTTGAAGATTTGTTTGAATCTTTTCATAATCATCCTTTGCAGTGCTGCTTATGGTAAACGTCTTAAGAAAGTGGAATGTAGGATGGGGACGTGAGCCTTTGATAAGATGTAATGGGTAGTTTGAACCCAAACTAAAGTGAAATGTTTTGCATGATGATTCACATATTTAACATCCAACAATTGTGCAAATAGAACAGAGTAAGCAATGAAACACTATCTTCATAGTCAGGGCACAATCCATCTGAAATTAAGTATGCTGAAGTCCTAATGGAGAGTTTTAAGGAGGCTATTCCATTCAAATCAATGGGAATTCAGCTGCTTAGCCTGGTGGGACAGCGCCCTCAATCATGTTTTATAGGACTTATCAACTTGATACAGTTTAGTAACAATGAGCTAAGTGTTGAACATTGTAGAGCCAAATTAATATAAATCAGGCTACAATTCTATTCCCTTTCACGTGGGCATAAGCCCCACTTAACTCAGTGGGACTTACTTCTGAGAAGCCATTTTTAAGGTTATACTGTTAGACAATTTAGTTTAATCCAAAAACAAGACCCAGCAACCAGACATACTGGAATAATTTACTTTCATTTCACATACTGTATTTTGGACACCGCTATATTTCAAATATTGTTTTAAAAAATCTCTGAACATTTATGTTTATGCAAGATCTTATGTTCCATAAAAAATATTCCCAGAACTAATTTTTAATTAATATAGTTCATGGAAAACTTATAAAAGATTCATACGTGATATAGTATCCACAAAATAAACATGCAATTTCCCCTCCTCTTTTTGTGAAACACATCCTTTTATGTTATCACAATGACAAAATTAAGGTTTCTTACATTTATATTTTTGACAGATCTGTCAATTTTGATATATATTCTACTTGAAAGATTTTTCACCTAGCTTTATTTCTGAACACAGTGGCTTAGATCACCTGTAAAGCGAAGCCAAATCATGGCTTAACTGGAACGTTGGGTGGGGGGCGCTACCAGAGACGAGATCGCAACCACTTTGCTCCTTCTCAAGTCTGGTTGCTACTGTACTCACTGTAAGCTAAACCATGGTTTGTTTTACCATGTAATCTGAACCTGGGCTTTTGGCTTATCTCCTCCAGACAAACCGGAAACAGTAAGCCATAAAACAAATCTTAGCTACAGCTGTGGTTTGTTTGGAACAAGGCAAGCCATAAGCCCAGGTTCAGACAAAATGCTAAGCCAAACAATACCTAAGTGGTGCAGAAACAGTGGGACCAGAGGAGGAGTAAATAATAAAAATAATAAATTTTATTTATATGCCACCCTCCCCAGCCGAAGCCGGGCTCAAGAGCGGCTAACAACAGTAAAACGATAAAACATTCTAAAATCATTTCATTATAAAATTAATTCCAATCAAATTAATGGAAACCATTGGGCTAGAAGTTCTGTGAAGATTGCCAAAGGAGGGAGTCAGGCTGTGCCCTGGCCAAAGGCCTGGTGGAAAAGCTCTGTCTTGCAGGCCCTGCAGAAAGATGTCAAGTCCCGCAGGGCCCTAATCTCTTGTGACAGAGCGTTCCACCAGCCACAGTCTCTTTTTGGGGATTCTGCATATGCAAGCATTTGTGCCAAGCCATGGCTTCACATAGTGTTATATTTCAAAACATTATTAAAAACAGAATTACAGAAATAAGGTGCCTCTAGCAGACTTCTGTGGGGCATTTTATTTATAAGAATCCCCAACCCCGACCCCCCATCTTTCTATGACAAGGATAGAGCCACAAACACAATCACAGTATCACACAAACATTTACATGTGGAGCTAAATCATCATAGGTTCTAAGTAAAATGCCCATCTGGAAGGAAGATAGGCTTTTGAAAATGATCGAGTACACGGAACTGGCAAAATTAACAGCAAATATTATAGACCAAAATGACAAAAAAAAACCCAAAATCATTGAGGACTGGAAACATTTTACTGAGTATTTAAAGAACTATTATAGCAAGATGAAAACGCCAGCAGGACTTGAAATATGAGCAACAGCATGAATTACGGTATTAAGACAAATAGGTTAAATTGGATGTATTGAATAGTATAGGCGAAATATGCAACATTTAAGGGTAAATATGGAAAGCATGGAAGGGGAGGACAGGAAGTCAACAGATAAAGTAACTTACGTTTCATGTGAAAATCTGTAAAGTTTTCTCAGTTAATAAATAAGATTTTTTAATTTTTTTAAAGAAAAGACCCATTGAAAATGGTAAGAATTCACTTGCTTCATAAAGCATAACCCAATATTTTCCAGTGTTTAATCCAATGTTTTCACCTATTGCAATAATGGGGTCAAATATTTCAACCCAGTACTTGACCACAGGGTAGAATTTCTGGTTGAGATCTGTGGCACAATCCACAACAAATCTGGGCAATTTTTTATTCTGCTCCAGGTGTGGGGCTTTCACTATTTTTGAAGGTTTGCAAAACAAGCGCACAAATTCAGGGCGGAGCCCAATGCATACATCCCATAAGCACAAGAACTTCCACCTCTGCAATAGGACTTCCTCTCCCTCCTCTCTCCCTGTGTGCCCTCGGTGCCCCCACCACCCAAAAAACCTGCTCCAGGTAGTTGGAGAAACCTGCAGAAGGGATGAGGGAGAACGTGTGGGGAGAGGAGAGGGAGTCCTGTTGTGCAGGCAGAAATCCTTGCGCTAATAGAATTACTTTGCTGAATACCACTGAAATAATGTTAACTAGTAAAGGAGTGCTAGCTCTGAAGTTCAGGTTGCTTAATTTACCTTGTTGCTTTCTCTCCCTGTTTGGAACACTGTCTAGATATGAGTTGTACAGCGCCAGCCAAAAAGCTAATGACATTAAATGATGGTGTTCTCTTAGTCTGTTTTAAATGTCATCAATGGCCCACTAGGTATTCCTTCAATTTAAACAAAATAATATGGTTTCTCTGAAGCTCAGTTGCAAGACAGGGTCAGGAAAGGAACGTTAGTGGATACAGAGAGCACTTGATGATGAATTTGTAGTTCGAAGCATCGTTTTATGATGCGTTCTCTATTTTGTTATCAGGGGAAGTATGATGTGTGACATGCAAGTGATCACAGTGTTTTGGTGCAATGTTCTGTGATGGGCTTTTCATAAAAATTAGCTGACAATGTCATGAGTATACAAGTAAATTTATAGCTTTCATAGTGGACTGCCATTCCCATAGCAATTTCCAATCACTTGGGCTTTTTATTAAGTTTATTGTTCTTTTATTGCTCAGCAGAGTGTAAGCAGCAGCGAGATTACAAATAAATGTAAGTTTCACTGGATATGAAGTCAAGCTTGTAGAATTAGGGAAGAAACAAGTGAAGGAAAGCACAAATTAATTTGAATCATTTGTGATATGAAAGCCCACGTCCTGACATTTCTTGTCAAATGCATACACTGTCTGCCGCAGCTGAAGCTGACATACTGCTCATGTTCATGTCAAAAGAGAAAAATTCTGAAAACAAAGCGTCGTTTGTACTAAAAAAATAAATAAAAATGGATTGACAGAACTTTTGACTTCCTTGCAGAGATCCTTCATTTATGTTTCCGCAGATCACTTCCAAAATTTGTCATTCTGGTTTCTCATACCCGAGTTTGCTTTGCTTGTAGCATTACAGAAACCCAACAAGCGAAGGGCATTGAACTTTCTCCTTGTAGTATCATTCTAATAATATCTGCAGCTTGAGACCTTCAGCATTTATTTCCCTCCACTTATTTTCCCTCAAAGAATGAATGCTTTATCATTTTGGTTAATATCCCAAGCAGCAGAGCAGAAAATCAGACTCATAGCTTTTAATGACATATTTTCAACTGCAAGTTGGTTGTTTTTTTCTTTTGTTTTTTAAGGAGGAAAAAAGAAGAAGAGAGGAATGTGTGCCTTCAAGACTTACACAGTCTTTGGGAAATATAATTAAAATTTGTGTTCCTTTCTTGTTATTACTGCATTGGAGTCCACTAAAAATTGATGTTGTTTGTCTGGACAAACAGACAATAGCTGGTATCCACCAGCAAATCGATTTGCTACATGGTTTGTGCTATTACTTAAGTTATAAATAAAATGATTTCCCCCAGATGGCTCCCTGATGGCCCCGCAATCTTCCCGGCACCACAAACAGCTATTCATCCCTGCTGTAACTCCCCCCTGACTCACTTGATCCACTAGCACCTACTGCTGTCTTCCTTCCTTGCAGATTTGCTGAAACCTTTCCCCAAACGGTAACCCCAGATTGCCAAGCTTAAAGCAAGAGAAAGAAGTCTGGACACAGATAATTCAGGAACCAAAGATTCCTAACTGGATCCTGCTCTGAGAAGCTCTGCAAAAGTTAAAGAAATTTCCCTGTTATACTGTGTTGTGACTGCCTGCCCTTGGGTAGGTTTTGTCAATTCTGCACTATCTGCCTCAAAACTAAGCAGACGGGATGCCATCAATGTAGAGCAGTGGGTGAAAAAACACAGTATGGTAGAAATGTCCAGGTAATATGCATCTATTTGACTGGCTGTCTAGCACATTTACATAACAATTGTAAAAACAAATGAAATTATAGAACCAAATTATTTAACTAAGTCAATAAAACGGTGACTAATGACACCTACATTCAAGGAGACCACAGATATCAACCTGACATCCAGAAAGCCTGTCTAAATAAAAAAAAGGTCCTTACCAGTCACTGAGAGTTCATCAGACAGGAAGAGCCACTGAGAAGAGCCTGTCCTAAATCACTGACAAATTATTAATTTCATTTATAAACCACTTCCTATGAGGCCTCTTAAAGTTATTTGCAATATACTAAAAACATATATTTTACATATGCGCTTTTACAAAGGTTTATTTCTTTATTTCTTTTATAATTTTGCATACCGCCCCACATCCGAAGATCTCAGAGCAGTTCACATCATAAAAATACAAAATAAAAACACAAAAGACATAGAAAAAACAAGAACAAAACAAACCAATAACGCCCCCCCCCAAAAAAAACACACCACACATTTAAAAGGACATAGAATGTTATTCAGCCAAAGGCCTGGCTGAAGAACATTTTCACTTGGTACCTAATGATGGATAATGATGGCGCCAGGTGAGCCTTCTCGGGGAGAGCATTCCATAAACATGGAGCCACTGCAGAAAAGGCCTGTTCTCATGTTGCCACCCTCTGGACCTCTTGTGGAGAAGGAGGAGGCACACAAAATGGGTCTCAGATGATCACAAGGTCCAGGTCAGTTCATATAGGGATAGAAAACACAACCCTCATATGTTATAAGTTTGCAGGGGTCAGTCTGCATGCTACACTGTGCATCTTCCAATTCTTGGGGTCCTCTTCTGGCAAAGTAAGTACCATGATTTATCATATCCAAAGAAGGTGCTCTGTGCCATTGAAGCACATGGTGGCCCTTTCCCCTCACCTGTAGGCGAACAATAGCAGAGTTGTGTATCTGAGCTGAAAACTGGAGACAGAGACATGTCTTGCTCTCTGCTGCTCTGTGCTGAACTTTGGGGATCCCCTGGAAGCTAAATGTGTAAGCAGAATCTATTGGGGTGTTAGTGCTGTGAGCCCCTCCATCCCATGCTCTTGTAGATTTGCAGACAGCCATGTGCAGCACAAACCTAAGCACATATTAGGGAGCACCAGTCCAATTCTAGCTATGTCTACTCAGAAGTAAGACTTATTAAATTCCGTGAGGCTTACTCCCAGTTCAGTGGGGGTTAGGGTTTCAGCCTGAGTCCCATTTAGCTTAGTAGGGCTAACTTGCCCTACTAAGGATTGCACAACTAGTTGTCCAGCTTAAATTTTCTGGCCATTTAAAAGAGAATATGTCAGAGGAGGTCTGCAAGTCATACTTAGGGGGTGGCAGAGAGGAGCTCCACTCATTGACTAAAGGAATCCTCCTTATAGATTATTGTGAAATAAAAAGCTAAAGCTATTGGTACCTGGCAAATGGGAAACTAATGTATAATTAGTCATTTTATTTACATTGATTTATCCCACTGGTCAATTCTTGTTTGCACGAACCCTCCTAAATGCTTATTATTCAAATGTCGTTCCTTTCCGTTATATTTCACAGGCCTCCTATGTGTCCTTCTTACCCACTGAATCCATTCATCTTATCATAATGAATTTAATCTAAAATATTATCAGTCATATCAGCATTTGTTTTCTGCATTTCGCACAGCAAATTAAAGTGGCACTGTGGCCTATTCAGAAATCTGCTGAAACCAGGGGCAACCATTCCATTGCTTCATTGCAATTTGGACCAACTCAAGGAGCTGTAAAATTTTCTTCATAGCTAATTTAGGCGACAGGCCTATGTAGGAGAAAGCACCAATGGCACTTATTTCTGAGGGCCCCTCCAGAATGGTGTTTTATTCTGCAACATGCTCTTGGCACAATACAAGTCCGTTAGCAGTGGATTTATTCTGCTTGAGTTTGTTCTGCAACGTTTCTCCAGTGCTGATGTCTGGAGGTGGTATAGAGCAACAAAAGCAGGACAAAAATGAACTGGAACATTTGTGCTATAAAGAGCTATAGAATTTCAGCAGGAAGTTATGGGATATGCACTGAACATCTGCAAGGGGACTGCACTATATGCCTGCCTGGGCTCATGCACACAACATGGTTTCTGTAGGACAGCCACATTTTCTGATGGAAAAACTGTATTTTTAACATGGTGATGCTTGGGGAATGCTCTTCGGCCCCCATGGAGCCTTCAATGTGGGGTTCTTCAAGGTTTAATTTAATCCCTCATACTGTTTAATACCTACACAAAACCGATGGGTATGTTATCCAGAGGGTTGGAGTATGCTGAAGACATACCGCTCTACTTCTCCTTTACAAATATGGCAGTGGATGTGCTGGACTGATGTTTTGCCTTGGTAATGGACTGGAAAAAAGCCCCAAAACTGAAGCTCAATTAGGATAAGAATGAGGCACTCTTAGGTGGTGGTTCCCTAGACTGGATGGATGGGAGGTTGCCTGCTCTTGGCCTTAGTGACATGGAGCGCCTTCCATCAACTTTGGCTGATGGCCCAGCTGCACCCCTACCTGGACAGTTCTCTGCCTCATCCCACAGACACCTTTAAGACCTTTACAGTGCAAACCTGTGCAGGTTCTACACAGAAACAAGTCCATCAAATTCAATGGGAATTACTCTCATGTATGCATAGGATCACAGCCTAAATGTGGTTTGGTCCCATGTTAATGGTATGTATTGCCATCCCATTCATAATCCATTGTTTTGGTTAATTCCTTGCTTGTGAGACATGGGGAATGCTTAGCATATTTGGAATACTTATCTAATGGCAGGGTACAGTGGAGTGTATCAGTTGCGTTGTCACCAAAAGGCAACAGACATTTGAGTACTGGGTATGCTTTCTTGGCAAACAAAAAACAAAAACCAGCCCATTCTAGCGTTAAGAGAGAAAGCATATTGAATGAGAGGATTATAAACTAATGCGGCAGATTTCAACAGCTGTTCTGAAGGGGGCATTTTAATTCTCTAAAGTTATATGACTTAACATTTACCACGGAGGACGGAACAAGACACCAAAGAACATTATAAAGCAAAGACAATGTATGGAATGTTATAGTTGTTCCTGAGACCCTTCAGTGAAAGCATCTTCATGCTTAGCTAATGATCTGGCAGGCTTGCTAAGATTATAAGAATAGTTCTCCTATATTAGACAAAAAGCCTATCTACCCCAGCATTTTAATTATAAATATATTGATATAACTCATATAAAATACTAAGGTGGATCCTGTTATCACACTCGTCAACCCACTATGGGAAGCACAATTGCCCTCTCCTGCTCATGATAACTCGGCAACTGGCATTCAGAGGCATTTTGCAGGGAATATTGCCATCACGACTGGGAACCATTGATAGCTGTATCTTCTTTGAAGCCATCCAAGTATAGTGGTCATCACTACATAGCTGCCATAGTTTAACTACATGTTGCCTTGAGAAGTATTTTCTTGCTCCTGTCTTATTCTGAGAGAGGGAGGAAAATAAGACTAGAGAGGGAGGAAAACGTATCACTATACAATTTTGCCTAGTTTTGTGCATGTCCACCTGTGCCAGTCTATGCTAAACTTTTTTTAAAAAAAACTTAAAAAGTCCCAGATTTCTTCCTTCCTAGGGGAATGGCTTTTTGTCATTTTGGTTGATGTCTCTGATTCCAACTGAGTGAGGACTGCATGGGAAGGACTCACATAACTGACCCTGTCTATGTGGGAATGTTCTGGGGTGCAGGAGAGGATATATTGACTAATTATATCCTTATCCAACTTGTGCTAACAAGTTCCCAAAATATCAGCAGAGTTTATAGACATTCCCCTTTAAGTATGCAACAGTAACGTGTGCACAGGTTCGCTAGAACCTCTATAATAATTACTCTGGTAATTTCCCCTTTGTTCCCTCTTAAAATACAAGACACGACACAGTCTTTATAAAAGTATAAAAGAGTTTACTCACGTTCCGTTCACAATATGATCCCAGAAGGTAGGCAGGCTTAAAAAGGTTACATACACTTAGAAACTATCTTGTAGGAAGATAGTACTGTCCTCTCTTGGCTGAGAGCCAAGAGGGCATCCTTAGATGTTTCCTCATCGAAGGAAGATGGCAGAGAGAGAGGCAAGAGGCAAGAGAGAGAATGGCTGCCTCCCCTGTGCTTTTATCATTACCTGCACAGGTGAGGCCACACCCACCTCTGGTCACATGCAGAGGAAGTCCGTCCCCAGGAAGTTTACCTGCTTGCTGGACAGACATCCCTCCCCATGTTCTAACATGTACACTCTAGGAATGTTGTCATTGACTGCTCCTGTGTTTTACATCCCACAGTCTACACAGTAACAGGCCTTTAAAGCAGGAATGGGGAAACAGTGGCCCCCTAGATGTTGTTGTACTGCAACACCCATCACCCCCAGATAGTCTATCCCAACAACATCTGGAGGGACACAGGCTTCCCAGCCTTGCTCTAAATGTTACAGCAGTGCCATGAGATTAACCTGTGGAAAGTAGTTCTCACACTGCTTTTGCAACGCCCAGAGGGCATGTCACACACCCAAACCTCTTGCAGATATTCTGATAGAAAGTATATGCATCGTATGGGAGGGGGAGCAGCATAACAGCACCAGGTTCTTCCCCCTGACCCAAATGTGTTTGTTTGAATGTCAGAAGCAAGCCTACACATGTAAAGTCATATGTGTGTATGGACTTCATCACTTGTACTCTTGTATCCTTCAAGACTCCTTTATTTGGCCTTAACTTTAACTCACCAGGAAGCAAGCCTGGCTATCCCTGGAACTGAATCTGTGTTGGATCCAGGAATTAGCATTCTACGTAGAGACTACCCTCAAACTCATAACAATACTATGTTTTCAGCTTAACTTTAGATATATCCATTTTGTTAGCATTAAAATAATTTCCAAAGAAGATGCAAACTCCGGAAAACTGGATAAAACTGCTGCTTGGCTTAATCCTCACAGATAAGCAATAAGGTTGGCGGTCTGGTAGTTCTATACTGTTTCAGTGCTTTGCTGACCTCACTTTACACTGTGATCTTCTTCCCGCTAATGTCTGGATTCGCCATGGGTCTACTGATTTCAACAAGGACAGAACCGAGCCCTTTGGTTGAGATGTTGTGATGCAACTTTGTTCTATGGAGCTTGAATCTGAACTTTTTTTTTCCTGGAAAGAGTGTGATGTTTCATTTATTGATTTGGGAAGTGGGGAGACTGTGTTAGAGGGTGACCTTGAAAAATGTGATAAGTGGCAAGAGTGCTGAAAAGTTGAATCACAAATGGTATAGCTAAAAGCAGAACTCTCTTTATCTCTGTTGATATTGTGGGGTTAAGGACTTCCACAAGCCTTTATTCAATAGGCAGAAGCTTTTCAGCAACCACTGAGTGACTTGCTCTTCTGTCAATTTGCAAGAGGAAATATTCACAGCTGCAAGAGAGTCATACTGCAAAGCATTAACCAAAATGTCCTCTAGACAAACTCTCAGTGTTAACCTGGTATCCTCTGGATGTCTTGGACTACAACTTCTCACTGGGGCTGATGGGAGTTGTAGTCCAAAATATCTAGACAGCACCAGGTTGAGTTGTGCTCTGTCTATATACATGGCTAGGAGTGTAGTAGGATAGACCTTATCCCTGCGCCCCCATAAACACACACACTCATTAGGGCAAATGGGGCACTGCTCCACCAACCTCAAACCTTATTTCTCCAAGCTCACCTGCCTTCTTTCTTACAACCAATCCAGGAGGTAGCCTTGGCTGCCTCCTGTTTCCTCCTTAGTCTCAGTTTTGCCATTATAGAACTCTGTAGGGAAGAGGAGGAGGAGAAAATGTAGACTTAAATGTAGTCCTAAGTACTCGGCTATACAGCTGCAAATGAAACGTTTTAAGTGTGTTTTAAGTGCAATATACAATGTGACACTGGATGGTGATGGCAAGCCTTATGGAAAATTCAATGTATTTTTTAAAATGCATTTTCAGAACGGTTTTTATATGTGTGTAGATTCCACCTTATTCGGCTCTGCCTGTCACTGGCTTAGACTCTATCTACTGTTGGACTCCCTGCCTTCTGCCTCAGTGTAAAGGTATCATGACGAATGCTCAATAAGCAGGCAACATTGTATAATTGGTATGAAAGTTTTTCAAAGCATGAATGTCATTTAAAAAAGCCAGTCTGGAAGCTCCCTCAGTTTTTGCATACCTGGGCATTCAGCATCACAGTCAAAGTGGAATGATCACAGCTTATCGTTCACGTGAATTGTTCCTGATAGGGATACACAGCTAGGCAATGGATTAAAATGTCTAGATACCATTCACTTCTCATTTTAGTATTTTCCAGAAAGTTTATTTTATCATTATCACCAGAATATTCGGCCTGATTAGGATAAAAGCACAAAACCTCCCTCCTTCCATGACATTTTCTGAATTAATTTGCTTTAAATTAATTACCTCTGGAGAGTTTGTCAATAGCATGTGCGCTGTGGTCTGACTCCTTTTGGCCTCGGTGATTAAAGTCCTTCTCATCCGGCTGGAGACAAATTGAGCCTCAACTGAGAGATTCCTACTTCTGAAGAGGATGTGAAAGGCAATGGAGATGGTTGCAGGACATGGTAATAGAGCAAAACCAAGAAAAATGCAGCCTACGAGGAGGAAAGAGTGAGGAAGGTGCTGCAGGCCATAACAGCAATGGGAACCGCAGAAGCTTGCAGCTTGTGAGAGGAGATGTGAATTACAGGGGATTTAAGCATAATAACTGCAGGAGGGACAGAGACCGCAACCTGTGGGAACATTGTTGAAGGGAAAAGAACTGCAGGCCAGCACAGCGGCGGCAGCAGCAGGAGCAGGAACACCAGAGACTGGAGCTTGTCAGAGGCCCTGAATAAAAGCTGTAGGCCAGAGAAGCAGTGAGAAAAACAGAGAGTTTAGCCAGCAAGAGGGATTCTGAGGGGAGAGGAGCTTGAGGCTTTGCAGCAGTGTAAAAGGAATGTAAAACTGCCACTTGGCTGCTCAGGTTTCGGGAGAAAGGACCAAGTCTGATCACAAAAGGAAAGGAGAGGTTCTGCTGGAATTTTTGGTTTTACTGTTTTCTAACTGAGGTGATTTGGTGCCTGTATTTGATTGAGGCTGCGGCGGGTGGGCAGAATTAATTTATTTGTACATTAGTATTAATGCTTCTGGGCATGTTTATTTTTAAGTCTATTGTCGGGATGTTCAGAGATTTTGGGCAGTCTTTTGCAATGTCAAAACTGAATAATTAATACAAGGAATAGAGGCTGCTTTTTGAGCTAGATGCTGGATATTTAGACATTTTGAAGAACTTATTAAAACTAATCTGCATTTGTGCAAGTTGAAAAAAACATGCTTGTCTTGTAAAGGGGTTTAAAGGAAAATGCTGTTTTAAAAATTCATCTATTAAAAACACATAACTACCACCCCTAGTCATCAAAAGCTTTATAGCTGAGAAGGTCGCAAGCCATCCTTTGCTCCAGGTATGGTGAACAGGAATCACTGTGTTATGCTGGAACAGCTGTAATACTTTTTTCCGTTTGCTCCCAATACCGACTGTTATGTATTATCACAGGGTTATGGCTTTGATGTTCTCAGTTCAGTCTTGACCAACAGCCAAAACTAGCACTTGGAGGATGTAAAAGAGAGAGAGAGAGAGATAGAGAGAGAGAGAGAGAAAACAATTGCTCCAAAGTTTTCAAAGAACTGACTGGGTTCCAGATTTAGCCTGCATATTACTACTTTAGTGGAGCTTGCTTCCAAATTTTAATAGACTTGCTGAAATAGAAAAGTTTTTAGCAGGCATCTAAAACAGTATAATGAGCATGTCTGCTCAATGTTAATAGGCACAGAGTTTCAAAGCATAGGATATGCCACACTGAAAAGTATGAGTGTGGAGTGAACTTCTTATAGTATTTGAAATAAATCTAGTTCCCTAGTTTGAAGTGGTTGTGCAGGTATGTGGGGCTCGCTCAAGTAAAGTAGGCTCAAGCTGTTAAGGGCTCTACTGTATTTACTCAAATGCAATGCACACTTTTTTTGGTCAAATTATGTCATGAAAATTAGGGTGGGCATTAGTTTTGACGGGGCATTAGATTCAATTGCAAGCTTTAGAAACACTGCTGACATAGCAAATACTTTTTGGGGGGTTTCAAGGTTTTTAAAACTGAGGTGGGCATTAGATTCAATGGCTCATTGGATTCACATAAATACATTTAATTTAGCCTGGTATCAGAATGGTAGCCAGTGCAGAGATTTGCACAAAGGTATAATATGCTGATAGGGATGCAGGTGGCGCTGTGGGTTAAACCACAGAGCCTTGGACTTGCCGATCAGAAGGTCGGCGGTTCGAATACCCGTGACGGGGTGAGCTCCCGTTGCTCGGTCCCTGCTCGTGCCAACCTAGCAGTTCGAAAGCACATCAAAGTGCAAGTAGATAAATAGGTACCGCTCCGGCGGGAAGGTAAACGGCATTTCTGTGCACTGCTCTGGTTCGCCAGAAGTGGTTTAGTCATGCTGGTCACATGACCCAGAAGCTACATGCCAGCTCCCTTGGCCAATAAAGCGAGATGAGCGCCGCAACCCCAGAGTCGGTCACGACTGGACCTAATGGACAGGGGTCCCTTTACCTTTACAATATGCTGATAGGATCTCACTTTTGTCAGCAATAATGCTGCAAGCATTCAATCTAGCTGCAGCTTCTAGACCAACCAGAAGGGAAGCCCCACATGGAGTACATTGCAGCACTGGCGGAGGAAGAGGCGTCCGTGTGGAGGGAGCGCACCGCCACCGGCAGCACGATCCCTGTGGGGTGCCATTGCGGCTGCCCCCCAGCCAGGGCTGGGTGCCAGGCCCCTATGGACGGCGTGTCATGCCCCCAGGATGCACGCCCTGCCCTGCCCCCACCTGCTCTCCACCCCCCGGTGCCGGAACATGAAGCTCTGCGACTGCATTGAAGTAAGCCAGTCTTGAAGTTACTGATGACTGGAGTGCAAGTTAAGCTATCCTCGTCCAGGAACAGCAGTAGCTGTTGCATCAGTCACAGCTTGGAAAATATGTTCCTAGTCACACATGTTTCTGAACCACAAAGCTGAGTTCAGGAGCTCCTTCACGGGCTGTGTATGTGCTCCTTCACAGGGAGTGCAACCCATCCAGGGCAGTCGTCTCACTTATTTCTCCTGCATGGGAACTATGCAAATCACACACAGATCCTCCATCTTCCCACGATTCAAGCTGTTGGTTTCCCTCGTCCCAACCCAGAATACAAAATTTCAAGGATTATTTTGAGAAACAGAGAAAGTGGAATCCAAAAGCTGGTAACCCTGCTAACTGTTACATGGGTTCCTTGGTTGATTAGAGCTGCAGTCTCATATGCACTTACTTGGAAATCGCTCAGGGAGGTTAACTCTTGAATAGATTTGTATAGGATTGTGCTATGAGACTGTTGCACTGTTTGCATTTATTTCAGAGTGTTGAAACCAATGGGACCTGCTTCTGTGTACACAGGTATAGGCTGAGCCTACATGTCTATAATCCTGTGCACACTTGCTTGGGTGGGAAACCCATTGAACTCATAGAATCACATTGCACTGATGTGCAATTATCCATCAGTGTTGCTGATTTTAACCTAGAACAAATGTAATAGTTTACCCGTGTCCCTAAGAAAACATTTTGGAATACATTTTGCTATTCATTTGCAATTTGACCAGCAAAACAAAGCTTTGTTGCTACACAGATGCAACTATATGAAATGTGTATAATGTATCCCAATAACAGAATTGGGGGATACTTGCATCAAAATTTTATGGGATTGCTTTAGTAAATAATTTCTAGACCTCCTAGCCTATATTGGATATCTGCCGAATGAGACCTTAGCGTGAGTAAGTGTCATTAAAAATATATTTGGTTCAAGTATTCTTTTCACATGATTAGTCATTTCTTGACAATAATGAGTTCTTAAAATTCATGATTATGAGATCCGCTTTGCCAAGCTGAGACTCACACAGCATGCTTATCAAAACAAGTAGTATAAACTTGGCCAAGGCACTGCTCTGGCCCAACCAATCCTATTTTTATTTCAAATAGCAAAATAACTTTCGAAGCCACTTAAGACTTAAACTTTGTTATTGTGTTTAAATAAAAACAACATTTCACACAGTATCCCTCCACACTGAAGCCAAAGTCAACAAATGTTTGGTACCTTTCCGTCTGAAAAGATAATGGACTTATTCACACAAAGTTCACTAAGTTCCTCATCTCTCTCTCTCTCTCTCTCTCTCTCTCTCTCTCTCTCTCTCTCTCTCTCTCTCCCCTCCCCACCCAACATACTGCTTGCAGCACCTTTTCCCCTAGCATGCAAATCTACAAAATTGCTTGCCTTGGGGCAAAGTTCTAAAAGAAAACCATATACACATTTTCCTTTGTTATCCCTTCCCCGCTACGGTCACAAGAATTTTCTAATAGTGAGAATCACCAGACAGTGAACTGTGATATAATTAGGGCTGCGCTGAGTATTCTCCAATTTCAGCCTTCAAGCCAAAAACAGCAATGGGGGTGGGGGTGCTGCCTGTAAACATTTCTCTGAAGAAAACACTTTGTTTCTGTGAACATTCACTTTTTCTGGTATCTCATCGATTGGCCCTGCATGATTAGGGTTGTCAATCATGCAGGGAGCTTCCACAAGGATGGGAAGCTTCCCACTTCAGCAGACTGTCCTTCAACTTGCAAAGGGCTGAAAAGGTTGGCACCATGGAAGTGGTGAGCATTGCACTCCCATCCCTTGTATGGTTACAGCACTGGTGGAGGATGAGGAGTGCGGGGGGAGTGCACCACCCCCGGCAGCACAATCCCCAGAGTGCCATCGTGGCTGCCCCCTTACAAGCGGCGCGCCCCGCCCCCAGGACACGAGCCCCACCCCTGTGGACGACACACCGCGCCCCCGGAACACACCCCAGTCCCGCCCCTGCCTGCTCTCCGCCCCCTGGTGCTGGAGCATGAAGCTCCGCCACTGGGTTACAGTCATGTGAAGGAAGTGAATTCCCAGATAAAGCTAAAGACACAGCCTTAGCCACATTTTCTCATTTGCCCTGTTCCAAAAAGCCCACTTAGCGGGTCTGACAGGGGTGGCAGATGCTGCCTGGCACAGCCATGGGTATGTTGGAGTCGGGGTGTCCTTCCTGCTCTCGCATGGCCAACCAATGACAAAATTCCTCCGCTGGTCACGCTGGGGGACAGGAGGACACACAAAAATGCAGATTGTCCAATTGCAGGCAAAATCAGAAGTGAGACTGGTGGGTGGACTTGGGTGAAGCCTCCTGCTGCCTGGCTTCAGTCAGGTCCACCTCCATGGCATTTAAACTGACTGCGCTCGCCCTTGCACAGTCTGCAATCAACATTCCTCCTACCCTAATGTTTTGCCCTTTCTGAATGGAAATGTATAGCGCATCTACAGGACCTTGCTATGGAAATATTTTGTTACCATATTTGGGGCCTGGATGGCATTCCCCTTGCAGACAAATTGGACCCACCTGGAGGTTTTGCCTACCTCATAGCAATTATCACAATTTATTGGTGGGAAAAGGCATTGGGTTGGATCCTTAGTTTGGCATTTCATCCGTCAAAGTTTCAGGATACCCTGCTAAAGGGGTCCAGGGGGATGGATTCTGTCCAAATGCTCAGGCAGGCCATAGAACTCCCCCAATTGGCATCTGGAGGGATTACCCGGAATTGATTCACATCACAGGGTGATCCTAAACCCCAGGATCGACTCTGAAGGAATAATCACCCAGAAAACAAGTTGAGTGATTCAGGATGCACATCCAATGCTTATGCCAAAGCCTACTGACATCTGCAATCAATAAAGCTGTGGCCTTTTTGATCCCATGCTTTTGTCTTGCCATTATTTATCCTACCCACCCACCATCCCCAACTGCCTGGGCACACTGCGCCTGGCTCCGCCATTTACATTGCGAGAAGACACTAATGCCCTTTAGGAAATTTTGTTGCTTGTTTTCCACCTCAGCTAACTTTTGTAAACAAAATCCTGGGTGTGTTAGATCTAAAGACGTCTGAATGCTCTGCTGAATATAGAGAAGCCCCATCAAAGGACATTCTAGCACCTGGTGCTTAGACATGAGAAATGCATTCCTTTTTAATACCTAACATTCTGGCAGCAATATGTTGTTATAGGTTTTATTTATCTTTATTTTACTAATATAAATGTATTTGGAGCAGTGCATCTGAAGAAAATACAGACTATGTTTGGGCTTTGGATGCTAATTATATTTGTGAAAGGCAGGAAGTTGCGCTTCTTGTATTTGTTGCATACCATTAATGCTCTAAGTGGGGCTTGCCCACATCTCTGAGGAGCATTCCTGATTCAGGGATGGCTCACACATCTTTTCCTTTGAACATTAATTACATGCATAAATACAGAAAGCATGACTTTAACTCTAAGATGCTGCGTACCTGTGCTGTATTTTTTATTTTTTTTAAAGGAGACACTCCATTGACAACTGCCCATATTTACTTGGAACCATCTGTTATACACATAATTAAAATAATGTGTAATGAGCTTATTAGTGCACAGAACACAGAACATAATCTATATATGATATAATTCATGACTGGGGGTAATGTGGGCTACGTGAAATATCACAACTTAGGTTGCAGTCCAATGCAAACTTACCTGAGAGTAAGCCCTAATGAATCTGGTGGGACTTACTTGTGAGCAGACATGCATAGGATTGCACTTTAAAGCACTTAGTAGCTTGACCCACTACAAAAGTAAAATCAGAGGGATCTAGTATTGCCTATCTATATCATCTATATCTATCATCTATCATCTATCTATCTATCTATCTATCTATCATCTATCTATCTATCATCTATCTATCTATCTATCTATCTATCTATCTATCTATCTATCTATCTATCATCTATCTATCTATCTATCTATCTATCTATCTATCTATCATCTATATCTATCTATCTATCTATCTATCATCTATCTATCTCTATCTATCATCTATCAATCATCTATATCTATCTATCATCTATCTATCTATCTATCTATCTATCTATCTATCTATCTATCTATCTATCTATCTCTCTCTCTCTATCTATCTATCTATCTATCTATCTATCTATCTATCTATCATCTATCTATCTATCTATCTATCTATCTATCTATCTATCATCTATCTATCATCTGTCTATCATCTATCTATCTATCATCTATCTATCATCTATCTATCTCTATCATCTATCTATCTATCTCTACCTCACTCTATATATATATCTAAATACATTTCTGTTCTCCCATCCCCCTTGTCTTGAGTCAGATGGCCTCTTATAATTGCAGTATCAAATCTTTGCCTCAATTTTCAACTGCAGGTGATTTCAAATGATTAAAGATGCACAACAGGGAATAAACAAAAATGCTTACATGCAATTATTTTTAATTAGTATTTGGCTATAAAGTGTATGCCTTCATAAAAAAGTCTGTTATTCACATAAACATCTGTTACCATACACACAAGGAAACACACTGTAAGTCTGTCATCACATTACCAAAACAGAAAATACTAAGGAAGGCCAGACAGGAAAGCCAACACTTAGAGTTTTGAAACAAAAGATATAAGCGTAACTGCCAAAACAGACACTGCACCACGCCTTTCAATTAAGGCAGTTGACAATCAAAGGAAGAACTGTTGCCAATGGAATTATACATGAAAAAGTTAAAATAGACGGAATTATTCTTTGAAAACAATAGAATTCCATAAGCCTAAGATGATTTCAAACTCTTTTACTAATTTTGTACCAGCGTGCATAATCAAAAGGCTTCCTGTTTGTGTGGTATTCATCCATTTTTAAAAATCTTTTTTTAAAAAAAAAAAATACACACACATCATTTTTTTAAAAGCTTGTTATTTTAAAAATAAGCACTTACACTGAATTTTGGCCTTATCCAGGGATTGAGTTATTGGGCAGTGGGCTGGGGGAAGAATGTGTTGGATTGATTTCAAAATGTGTGATGGCTGAACTAAATGTTTGGCAAAGAGGTATATGGGAAACCTGTTTGTTGTCAAGCAGATCTAAAGTAGGGAGTGTGGGATGATTTGCAAAGGAGAAATGGGAGGAAGCATGCTCAACCTTTCCCAAGCCCACACCACCTCCCCCCTTGAACCCTCTCCTGTAACTGTTTTTCCCACAGCTGGTGTTCCCGAAATCCCAAATGCTTAGTTCACTCTCCGGGCCTCTCCCTGGATGTGGGAGGATTCCAACAAAATCAGAAATGGGAGCAGAAATTGCTGGTGTTCTTTTGTTTGTCCCATGTCCAAAATGGAAATCAATCCAGAGAATATGATTGGTATTCACTGCTACTGTTGCTTTCAGTTGGTACACAACATGTAACACATTATATAATTTGACCCCGGTGGTCAGCAAGACAACTAATGTAGCTTTTGGTGGAAGAATGAAAACAGTGCTGTCTGCTACAAATACAATGCCTTTTTACATCCCTGGTCATGACCTCTTCAGAAGCTAGAGCAGGGATAGTCAAGGAAGTATTCTTCAGATGTTGTTGGAATTGAACTCGCATCAGCATTAGCCAGCATTGTCCATGGTCAGGAATGATGGAGCTAGTCCAGCAAGATCTGGAGGGATGAATGAGAGCATCACCCCACCACACACTTGCAAACACCTCAGTACAGCCATGGATAGACATTAAGAATTCTCTCCTCACATGTCATTCTAGGTTATGGGCCAGTTTACATGTGCTGGGCAACAGGGCAAGTATCTACCATTTTGTGTCTACTAAGACCAAATTGATGATGGTTGGTACTGTATCCTGTTGACCGTAGTGAGACTCAAATGTAGTGTTAAAAGGGACCTCAAGGCCCAAATGTGCTGCCAGTCTAGTGTAGCATTGATAAAAACGTAAATCCTGTGTCAAACTATTCATCTTGCTTCTTGCTCTGTCCTTACCATCATCCTCATCCATCTGGGGAGCAGTAACAAGGCATCATTCAGCTGAGGTCTGGGAGTAGGAAGCTTTATAATCTCAGGTATCCAACTGAAGGTTGTTTTGTTAACTTTTGTTAACAGAAGGAAATGGAGGGGTTTGTCATGACAAGAGATAGAGTAGGTTGGAAGCTGCACTCTTACCATGTCTTATGCAATTGTGAAATTTTTATTATTTAATTCACTGAGTACTCTTTGTATAGTATGTCTGTCTTTTCCCTTTAGACAACTTTTTATCCATTTAAGGAATCCCACTGGACAAAGTGAGTACTGTTATAGTTGTTTTGTTCTACTAGTACTACTGGATGATAGGAGAAGTCCCTGAAGAAAGGTAAGGTATTAACCACCACAACAAACATTCTTCTCTAATTTAGACATTGTGGGATAAACAACGATCTGCTGTGTTGTAGTCTCTTAGAAACATATATTATAGTGAAATGTATCCCAAGGGGGGAAAAGTGTCAATGTGTCATTTTTTTTCATAAAAAGATAAATAAAATTTATCAATTATACAACAACATAAACCCTGAATAGTACAGGGGAACCCCCACTTACATTGGGGGGGGGGAACCATGTGCGTCACCGGAAAACACGTGAGTAGGGAGTCCCTTGTTCTGCCTTGCCCCATTCTGCCCCCGTTCCACCTCACCCCACCTGCTTCCGGTGCTGAAAATTATGCGTGTGTCAGCAGGCGCACATGTGCTGATTGCATGCAAGTGGGGAGGGGCCTGTATTTAAAATGAAATTATTTAAACAGCATCAATCTTAATTCTCCTGTTTGGTTAGGAACTGTATAATCCTGCCCCCCAACCCTCAAATTTTTGCACCTTTCCCCCCAGCTTGTTTGGTAACCAATAACCAAACAAGTCAAATAAACCCAAATTTGGAGATTTGGAGTTATCACATGTGGAGATGCAGTTTGTGCATTACACTGGCACTTTCTCTTGCTTCGTTTCAGCATATTTCTACAGTGTAGCCTGAGGCTGTTAACCTCTCACAGTTTTACCTTTGTTTTGTAGTGTTTCTTAAGCTCAGTCATCACCTTATCTGGACCAGCACAGGTAGAGCCCAAGTGAAATTCTGCAGCACCCACCACAGATTGCAGCGTAGCAAAGATGACCCCTTGCTTGAAAGCCGATTGGAATCCTTTCCAACTTGCTTTGATTTACTAGCCTTCTCCTGCTCATCTGCATTTCATATATCTTCCAAAGCATCAGAAATATGAAAGCCATACATTATGTGGAGGGAACAGCCCAGTTCATTATTATCATTTTTATTTATTTAATGATATAGTTTTTAATCAGGAGAAACAGACAGTTGAAATTGTTTATTGCAATCATACAATACAGTCATAAATAAACATTATGGTAGGTTACAAGTGTAACAGAAAACATCTGACATATATAAAAGGGAAAGAAAAACCCTTCTAAGAATTCCATATAAAAGAGACAGTGTTTGCAAATCAACTGAAAAAGAGATTTTAAAAAATGGGGGAAAGGGTGGGGTGGAGGAGACTGTTGTAATTTATTATTATTTTTTTTAAATGTAGAGAACAGACAAGGTAAATTTCTTATTAAAATATAGCAATGCATTCCTCACCTAGCTTGCAGTCCAATGCATACTCACTTAATAGCAGTGCTTTTTTCTGGGGGGACACAGGGGTACACCTACACCTAAACATTTTGTGAATCTAAGTTTGCCCTCATTGAGGGGCAGTATTTCAACATGATTAGGAAAATGAGAGTACCCCTAAACATTTTTTAAAGGAAAAAGAAGCACTGCTTAATAGTATGGGCTCAGTGCTACTTATTTCAAAATAAACACACATGGGATTTAGCTGCATCTCTCTGTAAGGAAGTGTACTATTTCCTGCAGACATCAGATACTATATGGAAGATATTTCACAGCTACTTTTGAGAGAATTACAGTGCCACTACCTCTACCCAACCTGAAGCAGGAAAGCAATGGGACCCGCATTCAACAATGAAGTGGGATGGGAGGAGGTGATGGCGCTAGGAGCCATAAATTCAGGTGGTACTTCATGTCGTCCACCAGATTTCCCAGCATCTCACATATGCAGTCTCACAACAGAGAAAGAGATCTATTCCCCAAACTCAGAGATCTTTTTGTGTGTGTGTGTGAACTCCTATTATGTCCTAGCGGGGCTAAAGCTAGAGAATCTAATCTGTGATCCTTCAAATGTTGAACTTCAGCTACCATAACCCCTAACCATAGGTCATTCTGGATTGGGCTGATAGGAGTTGCACTCACAACAACATTTGGAGGGCCACAAGTTAGCTACAGGAATGAAAATATATTATTAAGGGGCAGGATGGAGGATGAAGTTAAATGACATACTGTTATGAGTTTGAGGTAGCTGTAATCCTAAGCCTCCTTCCAATTCCTGGATCTAGCACAGATTCAATTTCTGGAATAGCCAGGAGAGCTTCCTGGTGAGGTAATGGCCCTCTAAGTATGGACCATTAAGGTAACAAAGGAAGTGTGCCAGACAGCATATGGTTGGGCATGGGCCCACTCCCTTAACTTGCTGGTAGTTAGAAAGACAAAGGCAGAGTTGAGGGTTGAGGAGTGTGTGAGCTAGAAGCAGGGCTGCAGGCTGGGCAGCTGCCATACAGAACAGTGCTTGATTTTTGCTGGAATCCAAGGCTGTGGCTATGGGAGAAGCAAGACCCTCTTGGGGTGTTAATGCTTTCAACCCCTCCATTGTAGGCTCAGGTTGTATATATGTGTAAATAAGCCATATACCATAAAGACACTGTAGTCTCTTCTGTCCCTCATTTGGAAAGAAACCAAACCCTAGGTAAGTGCCTGAAACGCCTGGAATCTCACACTTGGATATCGGGGTGGTGTGCAGCAATTTGTGGTGTGCAGTCTTTGGTATTAGCAGGAGCATCTTTGACAGCACCTATTTTAGCACTAGTGCATTCCCTGCTTCAAATATAATAGCAATCTGTTGCTGGAATGCACTGTTCATTTCCTCTATGTCACTGCACATGTCCCTGTGAAGAACGGTTAGTGTGCCGTGGGCTGTACACTTGTAAAAATGGTACACACATAGGCACACATACACTTCCATGTTCACACTAACCTCTTTATCACTCTTTCTGAATGTTAGCTAGCAAGGGGGCAAACACATTGGCATTCTATTTGTTTATCTTATTTAAAAGCATTCTAGCCTTCTTTCACACAGTGCCATCTAGGTTTGGGAAAACAAGAGGCAGGCCAAGTTTTGGAAAACCGGAACTGGTTGGACCCATGTGCATAACTAGCACAGGACGCAGCACAGGCCTTAAACAGAGTCAGACTCCTCCTAGCTCAGTATTGTCTACACGGACTGGCAGTGACTTCCCATGGTTTCAGGCAGAGAGTAGTTGCCAACCCTGCCTGGGGATTGAACCTGGGACTGTTTGCATGCAAAGCATGTGCTCTGCCACTGAGCTATGGCCCCATCGCCTCAATGATAGATGAGAGAGGAGTGGAGAAGCAGTGGTGATAAATAGTGGTGGAATTGATGTAAGAACTCTCAATGATGACTCCTCTCTTCCACTCCCATCAAGCATAAGGAGGCCTTTAGCTAGTAGGTAATAATGAGCACCTTGATTTATGCCTACAAACATTTAGATGACATTACTCATCCACCATGACATTACTTATGTGCTTCATGGAGGATAAGGATATCAGTGGCTACATTACCATGATGGCAGTATCCCTCTGAATACCACTTGCTGGAAATCCTAAGTGGAAGAGGGTCACACACTGCTTGTGGGCTTCCAGAGGCATCTGGTTGTCTACTGTGATAACAAACATGTCGGTTTGGCTCAGCAGGGCTGCTCTTGTGTTACTAAATGTCATTTTACAGGTTCTGCAGAGTGGTTTTGTGTGTATGAGTATTATGGCAATATTATAAATATTAGAACAGGAATCAGAAAAACGTAATTGTCGTCTTTGGTTCATACATTTTCTGGATTGTTTTTGAGTCACCTATTAGCTATTTTTCAATTTGATACAAATAATCAAATTATGCACATTAGTTTTACACAGAATTGGCTCTTTTCTGTTCAGCCACAGAAACAAGTTCCTTGTTTATTTCACTCATATTTATATACGTGCCCATCCAGCTATGCTCTGACTTGTTTTATGTACCATGTGTTGCGCAAATGAATAGCAGTTTTCCAGTTTTATTTCCATTTTTTGCATGCAGTCACCCAACCTAGATATTATTCCAGCTGTTAAGTGCATTTCAACCCCCTTTATTTTTTTTAATCATCCACACCGAAGGCTTGACGTTACCGCTGTCATTTATTATTATTTTATCTTCATCACAATCTGACATTAACTAACAAATGTTCCAAATGTCAAACTATAGCAGTGATAAAATCCTAGCATGCTCATTGTAGCACAACTCCTGCAGGGGCTGGATTCAGTCTTAACAGCAACAATAATTATCTCATAAACTATACACTATAAATTGTTTTTCACAATAATAAAGCCGGGAGACAAACCTCAAATTTGTCACTGAATTTCTTGATTGGAAAAAAAAAAGTGTGCAGAAACATGGCATTAATGAATTTGCTTTTGTTATTTAGATAGGAATAAAATCTTAAATAGGATTAAATTACTCATGAGTTATAGTTGGAAACAAGATTGATGATGTCCTCATTTGTTTTTACTGTCTTACATTAAAAAAACAGTGACTAATCTAATTGTTTTTTTTACTAAACATATCATCTCGTAATTCTTCATAAAGGTAATTATTTACTTATGACAGAGCAGCAGTAACAGTTGGATAAGGCTTCACATAAATTTGTTCTTAGAACCATTGAGCTCATAGGCGCAAAGTGCCTACCATAGCCTTAATAACTGATTCTGAAGGATTCCAAATGAAAACGAGGAAGCTGCTCAAGGGTAAATAGGTTGAGGATTGTTGCCAAATTATGGAAAGGAATCCCCTGCCAAGCACCCATGGACTAAGGCATGGCTCTCAATAGTGCCCTGGTTCACACAACACATTAAACCAAGGCTTTCTAAATCTGGATCCAAATTTCAAACTGCCTCCATCTGCTTGGAATTTATGGTAGGGAGAGTGCTAGTAGATGGCCAGTGATGGAACACTGTGACAGAGGAAATGCTCCATAGTTCTTTCCGCGACTTGTCTGAATAATGCCTTGTAAGAAAAGAAAAGAAAAGACATGAAATGATATAATCACATGAGAGGTTCTCAGATGCTGCTCCATTTTATTTGCTGCTGTTTGCAGGGTCTTGGGTGTTCAGAAAATTTCCATGAAATGAGAGTAGAATGGGCAGGATTGTCAGCCAGTTGCTAAGTTTAGGGCTGTTAAAAGGCAGCTATATCTAAATCTAGACCTGAATAGTGTGTTCTTGTGTTCAGGGGCCTAGAGGACAGTACTTGAGTTGGAACTTCTGAGAACAATGTTGTACTTCTGCAGATTAGGGAAAGAGGAGAACTGTGGGCTCCTTGCATTTATATCAAACCTGAAGGTTTAATTTTGCTTGCCAGTTACAGGGGCTTATATTGCATAGCCCTATTTCCTTCTGTGCTTAATGCTTTGGGCACACCAACCAGTAACCTTCAAATCCATGGTTTCTGGCTCTTGTTTGAATGTTCTGAAGTCATGGTAGACTTGGGTGTCTACTCATATTCAACTATATTTTGTGGGTATCGGTGTCATATTTATGCACTCTGGCCATCCTAGAGCATATTTCTTTTGCTCCCATCACTCCACAGGAGGAAAATGTGTAGAAATATAAGGTAGATTGTGAAGATTATTGCCACCATCTTCTACCCAGAACAAAGAGGTGCAACTCTGCCCTGTTCCTAATTCCTTTTGGTCTTCCATAGTAGCATATCTTGCCACCAGTGCATTAATGACACTATTAATGACTTGCTATTTCTATTAAGTGTGATAAGGGAATGCTAGTCTAATTTAGAAGAGTAATGTCCATTCTCATCTGGTAGTTAAGGCCATGATTCTGAAAACCGCAGTTATGCATGTTGCAATTATGGTACTACTGACATTTGCATGCCTTTTCTGAAGAACAGGGATGGCGGAACATTAACAAAACTAGAGCACCCCAGTTTCACTTCAAGAATCTCAGAGTAAATAAATTTGCTAATTTTATCTCTTTGTCTCAGGAGTTCAAATAGCAGTCTTCCCATTTACTTTTGTTAGAACAAGCTATTGTAGAAAAACCAACTCAAATATATTAAAGAATGAATTTTCCTAATTGGATCAAATACTGGGCAAGAACTATGCAAAGTGCCAACAAAGTCTCTGGGTAATTTTGATTATGGGGAAAAATTTGAAAGAAAATCCAGTCAATTCATTGTTACAAGGTCACAGCCTTTCCCTGTGTTCATCCACAAAGGCGATTCTTTCATTTTCTCTTTCCTCTTCTTTTACTTGCCATGAACATCTTATTAACAATTTGTATAAATGCCTAATCCAGAACATTACTGCTACACTAGACTGTTGACTCCAATTTCATAAACGTGTAAGAAGTGAGCAAATTAAGTAGTATGAACTATGACAGTCCTCTGACACTGACAGTGTAGAGTACTGGCCCACACATGCTGTACAGCATAATGATTACATTACAATCTTGTGATATTATTCAAAATGACTTCAGATAAATGAATGATAAACTAGGGGTTATGCTTCCTTTTATTACAGGGCTGATAAGGTAGCTAATCAGTGTCCAAGTATATGTCATTACATAAATTATGAACCAGAGTTTGATGTGAATTCCCCAACGAGACAGAGCCCGAGTGTCATCTGCAGAGAGACTAAAGGCTGGGAAACGAATTCTGAAAACAATAGCCTTTTTGTGTGTTTTAACTGCATTAAGAAATTACAAAAGAAATGGCAAAAGATTGCTTTTTTATATTTAATTGGACAAGGGTTTCTGTTGTGATACAGATGATTGGCTATTGCTTCCCTACTCCTAGGCAGTTTGATTTTCTACCTATGGCCTTCCAACCCTGCGGTCCTCTTGGTGGGATCCCAAGGAGTGCATTGTGCCTCCCTTCTCCAAGAGTAAAGAGAGAGCTCTGACCTTGGAGAGGTGGATTTGATGTTAGATTCTCCCTCATCCCTGCTGTTGTATTTTCTTCAGCCTTGCCCCTACCTATGCTGGAAATGTGGTGTCAGTAGGTCCAAAAGGGGAGAATGTTGGGTGGATTGGAGCAGGTTGGGTGCATCCAAAGGGCCCATAGGGTTGGATGAGCCTTTGGCTAAATGGGAGTCTTAGCTAATCTGATCAATCCTGCCTCTAACATTTAGATATTCTTGCAAATATAGCACAATATTAGCCACAGACATAAGGCTGCCCTCTTACAATGTTGTAATTTCATTTAATTTCTGAGTAAGCATACTTACAACCACAAAATTACTTTTGAATAACATTATTAACAGCAGGAAATTATGTATGCTTACTTGGGAGTAAGCTCCATTGAATTAACTGGAATTCACTTCTGAGTAAACACACACAGGATTGTGCTGGGAGACTTTATTTTGATGAAAAGGGGACTTTATTCTAGAATCCAATGAGCCCAGAGAATTTGAAAGCCTGGGACTTGGTTTTGCTACAAATCTAATGGGCTCTTTCCACCCCCTTTTAACATATTTGATATGAAATTCAGATATAACACTAGCTAGTCTAAAGCTAAGCTTAGAATATACACGTCAAAATTGAGTTACAGAAGAATCCGGTTGACACAGATTAACAGTTGTATTTACCAAGTTCTATCACTGTGTCCCCCATAATCGCTGTGCTTGCAAAATTTAATTTAAACTTTATTCTGAAATAATATTGAAAGAGTGATTGTGAATTATGCAACCAGGAAAGAAAAGGGAATTTTCATTGTATCTTTGCTTAGCTTTATCTGCTTTATGCGAATTACAGCTATACTCCGATAAGTAACAACTAAGATTTATAATAGAACATCTGGAACAAGCTACTTAGATACATATACTTCTCATAATTACAATCCAGTTAGACTTTCGTTCCAGGATAAGATGAGATGTTATTGGTATCCTGAGGTTTACAATATAATATTTTAGGGATGTTTCATACTGAGGACCTTGTATAGAGAAATTTAGTCATGCTTAAGTGCAGTTGAAATGAATAGGACAAGTGGGGTTCATACTAGGTGTGACTAGGGCTCCCCCCCCCAGTCAGAACTCACTGAAACTCAGTTCTAGCACCTCTCAGGTGGGCGCCATTGCCATTATAACAGAACAAAGGAGGCGTTCATGGTGAGTTCCAGCATCTCTTTTTCTAGAAAAATAGCACTGGGTGTTACACACTGGGCCATCCACACTTTTGTTTGTCTCGTGATTTCAAGTAATGGGTCTGAGAGAGCTTTTTGTCCCACCTTTTCCCCAGGAAAACACTCTGTTCACTGCTGAATCAAAACAAATGTCAAACTGCAGAAAGCCTGATACAACACTGAGCTCCTATGTTCCAAAAAAAGAAGACATTTCCTGCATGTCAGCTGCGAGTCACTCCATGCAGCTTACTCCTGAGTAGACATATCCAGGATTGAACTGCACAAGGCTGAGCTGTGAATCATATGCCACCTAATCTTTCCCAGCTACAGCCCCCTGTTATCTGTAAGATGGGACTAATAACATTGATCTACCTTACAGGACTTGTTCATAAGGAGTACATGAGATAATTTCGAGCACTCCAAACTCAAAAGTGCTACCTAATTGTAAATATGATTATTGCTTCACTTGCATGGAAAGAATTCGAAAAGGATTTGATGAAGACAATTTTTTTTTCTTCATGAGGTGAAAGCTATAAGGAATACAAACTGATATTCTTGTCTTAGGTTCCTTTTTGTGGGCTTGACAGAAATGAAAAAAAAATCATCTTTCTCACCTGTCATGGAAAGACACTAAACATGGACCCCTACTGTGTTATTTCCACAGCCAGACTTCACAGCAGACCTGCATTTAAAAGTTCTGACGTATTCACATAATCTTTAATTTGTCATTTTTAGTTTCTGACAACTGGGGATGCCAAACAAACAAGCAAAGAAACAAACTGTGAGAAAATGTGGGAAGCTGAGATGGGGATGGGAGAGTTTAGTTTTGGAGTGATGCTACTCATCATTGCTGAATAATCCAGTTTACTCAGGTTGGCAAACATTTTTTTTGAAATTTGATCATACCTACAAGTGGTACCTTTTCATATAGGATTGCATTGCATTGGCATGTAGATATTTGAGGGGCATATATGTAGAAACCCACATATTTGAGGCTTTCAAGAGCAGTATTTATTGTTTAATTAAATGATCAAAGCATTATTAATTAAAACAGTTCAATGTCAGAAGAGTCCAAAATAGGAACAAAGGGCCAATAACAGATATTATAGTTAATTAAGAAGGCTTATGCATCCTGGGCAGTGGGATTTGTAACTGAAAGGATCTTCACACTCAGTTTGTAATATGGCATCAAGGACATCTTGGGAATTGTTGTTGTTTAGTCGTTTAGTCGTGTCCGACTCTTCGTGACCCCATGGACCAGAGCACGCCAGGCACTCCTGTCTTCCACTGCCTCCCGCAGTTTGGTCAAACTCATGCTGGTAGCTTCGAGAACACTATCCAATCATCTCGTCCCCTTCTCCTTGTGCCCTCCATCTTTCCCAACATCAGGGTCTTTTCCAGGGAGTCTTCTCTTCTCATGAGGTGGCCAAAGTCTTGGAGTCTCAGCTTCAGGTTCTGTCCTTCCAGTGAGCACTCAGGGCTGATTTCCTTAAGAATGGATAGGTTTGATCTTCTTGCAGTCCATGGGACTCTCAAGAGTCTCCTCCAGCACCATAATTCAAAAGCATAAATTCTTCGGCGATCAGCCTTCTTTATGGTCCAGCTCTCACTTCCATACATCACTACTGGGAAATCCATAGCTTTAACTATACGGACCTTTGTTGGCAAGATGATGTCTCTGCTTTTTAAGATACTGTCTAGGTTTGTCATTGCTTTTCTCCCAAGAAGCAGGCATCTTTTAATTTTGTGGCTGCTGTCACCATCTGCAGTGATCATGGAGCCCAAGAAAGTAAAATCTCTCACTGCCTCCATTTCTTCCCCTTCTATTTCCCAGGAGGTGATGGGACCAGATCTTGGGAATAGCGCAAAGTAAATAAAAATAGGGCACTGTGAAATCACCCCATTTACCTCATAATTCAGGAAGTACACAGATCCAATGTGCACCCCTCGAAAATACCACTGATGGCAGAGAAGGATAAGATCAGTTCTCATGCCTTCCTTTTCATGAAGCCAAGTCAGTAATTCTGGTGGGTTGCCAACCTTAGACCACACTTGCAGCTTATACGTGTGCTGTAGCAAGTGAGCAGTGAGGAAGGCCCAGGCAAAGGTGCATTGGGTGTGTAACAGAAGAGCTGTAAGATTCTGTACCTGGTCTGCTTGGCTGTTGAATGGTTCCATAGGGGCAAATGCTGCACATCCCATAAGAACATAAAAGAGCCTGGCTGGATCAGGCCAAAGGGCAATCTAATGCAGCATCCTGTTTGCATAGTGGCCCACCAAATTGCCATGGGAAGCAGGACCTGTATGCAAGAGCACTCTCTGGACTTGTGATTCCGAGCAAATGTCATTCAGAGGCATACTGCCTCCAACCGTGGAGATAGAACATAGCCATCATGGCTTGTGACTATATCATCTACTTTCAATACTGTCCCTCCATTTCCAAGAAATGCCACCAGAACTAGGAGCTGGTTGTGTGCCTCATTTTTGTGTTTGTTTGTGTCCCCTCTTTTATAGTACACTATATTTATTTGTGTTTTTAGCAATGTTGTAAGCTGCTTAGGGGTCTTCTGGTAGCAAGAGCCTAACAAGTCATCATCATCATATCATCATCATCTCAGTTCACTTTATTTTATTTTCTTCTTTTTGTACCAGATGCCAAATCCCTCTGGTTGCAATCCTATGCATAGCCCAGTGAACTAAGAAGAGCTTGCTTTTGATTAAAGGATTGCACTTGGAGACTGGTACTTGCTACTCAGGAGTATTTATGATGAAAACAACAACAATGTAATATATATATCTACCATAAGAAGCCTGTAGCCAAAATGTTCTCTCTCTCTCTCTCTCTCTCTCTCTCTCTCTCTCTCTCTCTCTCTCTGTATTTTTTTCCATACACAGTGGGCAATGCTATAAGAGACATAAACACATTATATGTATGCAAATATTTTTTTAAAATATATTCTGCTCTTTCCCCGGTGCTCTTAAAAGGATTGTTTTGAAGCACCAACTGTAGATTTATAATATTGTATCCCACTGTACTGTATACATTTGCTAACAACAACAACAACAACAACAACCTTTACTGAATCCACACTAGTGACAAAGCTGCCAAGAAGTGAGTAGTTGATATGCCTTTTTATTACTGCAGCTGCCTTGTTTTTTTTCTAGTCAAAATAAAAGAAAATCACAGGATCCTTAAAATAATAGCTGACAGCAGGTTGTTACTGAGAAATGCATGTCCCTGCCTCTTAACTTTGTAGCATCCATCCAGATGGCAGATTACAGACTGGGATCTGCGGGTTGGTGACAAATACATGGGTAATAGCATTCAGCTCGCCTAACTGTAAAAGTGAATTCACTATTCTGCTTTGATTGTAGACTTGACATATCAGATGAGAAGACTCTGCGGAAGAACCTGCCAGAGCAACAGCACAAATAAATGCCAGACACAAGTGCCGCTTGATGTGGAATTACAAACATTGTACCTATCATCAATTCAAATTTAGCTCAGTATGTAAAGTCTTGAGTTGTTGTTACATCACATGAACAGCAGGCTTGGAAGGCTGTTACTTGTTTACAGAGAGACAAAAGAGGGTTTAAGCAGCCTAGCCCCTAGTGATTTCCTCTAGCAGAGCCGCTCCAGCCATTGTTTTGCTATGGGAAACAGGGAAGATTGGAATTTTTAAACACACACACACACACACACACAGGAACAAGCACCACTTAACATTCTCACCTTTACACGCTCTCAAACCCATTGTATCAATTATTCAGGTTTTTGTAGAAGCAGATGTATTGATCTCTCGGTTTTGCCTGAGAGTACACAGTGCAATTTGGAAAAGGCATGGTGCAAAGATTCTTTTAATTCTCTCTGTGTTCCCTCTCATAATGGAGTGTGTGGCTCCCAGCTTATCTCACTACAGATTTTCAAACTGGTTCCAGCGGCTGCTTATGTAGTCCTCGAGGAGGTGAGGTCTTTCTGATGCACAAAGAGCTCTAGCCGTGTTTCCCATTCACTGCATACTATGATTAGGAAGTCTGCAAAAGAGTGTGAGAATCCATCTCTTTTGTTGTGATGCACCTGAGGGCTACTTTATATATATATATATATATATATATATATATATATATATATATATATATATTTTCCAGTTGTACACCTAAGATGTTTGAAGTGTATACCTGTAAATGTCAAGTGTGAATGCAACAAAGATGTGTTATCAAACCTGTGTTACCATATGGTCACACTTATCGCAGGAAGCTTTGACTGGCTGCAGATGCTTATTGAGCAGGTGGCAAATCCAGGTCTGACTTTTCACAAGGCATAAAATAGCTCTGTGGCACCAAAACAGTAGGACAATACATTAAAGGTTAAAGGAACCCTGACCATTAGGTCCAGTCGGGGCCGACTCTGGGGTTACGGCGCTCATCTCGCTTTATTGGCCGAGGGAGCCAGCGTACAGCTTCCAGGTCATATGGCCAGCATGACTAAGCGACTTCTGGCGAACCAGAACAGCGCACGGGAATGCCGTTTACCTTCCCGCCGGAGCGGTACCTATTTATCTACTTGCACTTTGCCGTGCTTTCGAACCTCTAGGTTGGCAGGAGCAGAGACCGAGCAACGGGAGCTCACCCCATTGCGGGGATTCGAACTGCCTACCTTCTGATCGGCAAGTCCTAGGCTCTGTGGTTTAACCATAGCTGTCAAGTGTCCCTTATTTGAAGGGACACTCCCTTATTCCAGCGCCATGTTCCGCTGCTGTCCCTTATTGATGGATGTCCCTTAAATGTCCCTTAAATGATGTCCCTTGAATTTCAAAGGAAGCAGCTCCTCTCCCTCCCTCCCTGCCGGCCAGGGAGGAGGGAGGCTCCAACTGTGTTGTTTGGCTGTGTTGCTCACCCAATATGTCTAAGAACGACTGGGGGGTGGAGCTTGCATGCCTTGTGTGTGGCTAGTTAATGCAAGCTGAGGGGTTTTTTGAATGCTGGACGCCATTTTGTTGCATGTGCTGCTGCAAACTTTGCAGTGCAAAGCCAGGCCGGGGAGCCATCTTAAGTTGAGGCTGCATAGGCCTTGTGGTGCATGCGATTCAGATTCTATTCAGTTGAACCTCTGGTTACAAAGTTGGTTGGACAGTGTTCTCGAAGCTACCAGCATGAGTTTGACAAGACTGCAGGAGGACAGGAAGACTGGAGTGTCTGGAACAGGTGAGGCTGCAGGTCCCTTATTTTCAAGGCTGCTGGTCCCTTATTTTCAAATCTGTAAGTTGACAGCTATGGGTTTAACCCATAGCACCACCCGTGTCCCCAGGACAATACATTACTTGATGCATAAAGTGGTGCGGGGGGGGGGATATCTTCTCTTTCATAAACATCAACATAGTTACAATGGCAAATATAAGTACAAGACTTTGTATTGAAGGCCATAGGTAAAGGACTTGTTTTGCTTGCAGTAAATCTTGGGTTCAATCACTGGTGTCTCCAGGTATGGCTAGAAAGGACCCCCGCCTGATAATTTGGAGAGCTGCTACCAGTCAGCATGTAGACACTGTTGAGCTACATGGATCAGTGGTCTGATTCTGTCCTAGGCAGCTTCCTATATTTGAAGCCATTATCAGGAATACATTGATAAAATGCCAACTAGTGATTAATACCACACTTGGTGCTGTATAATTCACATGTAGTGCTACAGTTCTGAAACATTCACAAGATTATGTTTACATGTTCAATTAATCTCTGAACTGGAATGCCATTTTGTTCTGCGTTTTTACTGAATTTATATTAGCATATCTAAAGAACTGCTCATATTGGAACATGAACTGCTCATATTGGAGTATAACCGTTTTCACGTAGAATCCATCTACATGTGTACATGATTGTTCTCAGTCACTCATGTTCATTAATTGAAGTAGGTCCACTCTGAGTTAAACTTAGTTGAATACCACCAATAGTTTTTGCCATAACTTGCCAGAAGCTGAACCAATTTAGAATCCAGTGAATTCTTGGCTGACTCAACTCCATCCCCTTACCAGACCCTCCTCATTGGCAAAGCCCAGAATAGCAGAACTGGGAGGATGGACAGCTTGTGCCTCATCAAAATACTCTCCAGCATCATGGATCAGGGATTTTGAGTGCTATGTAGGACTTCAACCCTATCTAACCTTAGCAGGGAATAAGTTCATTGTACACCTGAGCTGTATTGAGCTATAGGATTGCACTGTAAAGTGCAAAATAAGGGATAAGGGTGAAACGTGCCACTTACCACTCATCATTCATATCACAACATCAACATTAGCATGGCTAATCACAACACCACAGCTGGTAATAATAACAATAACAATTTTATTATTTATATGCCACCATCTGACTGGGTTGCCCAAGCTAATGTGGGTGGCTCCCAACAAAATATTAAGAACATAATGAAACATCAAACATTAGAAACATAAAAAGCAAACATACCAAGTATGAATGACTGGATGAGTAAAGCTAAAAATGAATGGGTGGGTCTAGTTGAATTCATGGGGTGGGTGGGTGGGAGGGTGGGGGGTTGCAAGCAAGTAACAAACTCTATTAAGAACACGTATCATGCATTGTAAAAAATGGAATTACAAATAAAGCCATTTTATATTGGATTTTCCTCTGTATTCTAATAAATGGTATAGGTTTTCAATGCAAAGGTTCAGTAATAATGAGACAAGCAATAGAAGGTCATATCAGTTAAGATGTTGCCTCATGTGCCTAAATAATGGAAAATACTTTATTATGGAATTCATATATGTAAAGATCAACTTTTGATGTTGATTGGATCATGTTTAGCAAGCAAAAGTTGTAGCCCAATCTGACAATTGTTTACTCACACAAGTAAGTCTTATTGATTTTAGCATGTCTTACCTCCAAGTAAATATGCTTAGGATGTCAGCCTCATAAAGGATACAACCTACATCTTATTGAAATGAAAGCCAAAACCTCTGTTAACTTCAGTGTTCATAGATTTTACCTTAAATCAATAGCCACAGCAGAATGTATGACTAGCTTTTGTTAGGTACTATGAATGCTCAAATCATTTCTTTAGCTATTGTCTGAGCTGATGATCTTTGGTGATCTCTTAATATAATCACATTTGTGTTAAGTTCATAGTAACAATTAACTTGATTTTATCAGTGGTTATCTAAAACACAGTAAATGGAAATATCTGCCAAAAGCAAATAAACATATTAGAAGGACATGTTTAAATGATCTGGATAACCCTATGAGCCAACATAGCAGGTGGTAATATCCTGTTCTTAAATTACATTTCAGCAAGTGAACATAATAAATCCTCTTGTGTTATATTTCGCTAGTAGCAACGTATACTCACATTATTCTATTTGACCTCATTACTGCTAATCATTATCACATTTTTAATAGCTGCCACAATGAGTGAAACAGTTAATACAGTATTTCTTGCCGAAGAGAGCCTGTCAGGTTATTGATGACAAATTAAAATTAATAAAGAAGATCTGTGTTGAATTTGAGGGTATGGAATAACTCCGAGCATCCAGATGATTGGGAAAGGCCTCTGGGGTCCTCTGTGAAGAATAATGTTTTTGGTGTACGTGTATTGTCTTGAAAGCAACGCTAAAACTGCCAAATCTCTGCTTTTGCCTGGAAGACTTCCTGAAATAGGAGCTGTATTCTTTTGGCCCTCATCACATGTAATTTATTCCTCAGAGAGATATTTCCTGTTCTGTACACCTTAGCTTGGCGCCGTAATAATAGAATGTTTCTAAGGTTCTACAGTTTTATTTACCTCGGTAAGAACCTTTACAAGAGCAATCTCAGCCAAACATTGTTGGAGTCCAGATAATGTAACAAATAACTAAAAGTTCAATACAGCATTTCTTTCCACATACACGGGCTCTGCTTTTCAGTGCATTTACCCTGCGACTATTTACTTTAGTCCTTTTCGCTTTTTCTTTCCCCAAATCACTTATTCGCTAAGGGCAGTTAGAAAACTATATGCCTCCCAGTAGTTTCCTGCATCTAAATTGTGCTAGAAATTCTCTCTCCTGGAATATAACTCATTTCTTTTAAAAGGTTTATATTTACATATCTTTTACATGTTCTCTATCTGTTTCAGATATTGGTGTTTATTAAAGGTGCCTGCTCTGTAGGGAACTGGGGAGAGAGAAAGTCATTCCCCACCTGGGACTTAGGTTCAAGGCCATCCTGAGGTCCTGAATTAATTGAATATAGTACTATTAGTTCAGTCCTTAGTAGACAGTAGTCCGCATCATGGAATCACCAGACATAATTTTGACTGTGCCCAGGAGGCAAACCAGGGAGACTGAATTATCTCTTTCCAAAAGAGAAAGTAGTCCTTTGAGGTCAACACCAGAGGTCATTTGTGGGTCAGGGAAACTTCAACGGTAGGCCTGTCCTGGTGAACGAGGGGGGAAAACCATGTTCCAATTACTGTATGTAAGCAATTCATGCAGAATTTCTTTACACAAAGGGTTTTAGAAAGCAAAATGGCAAAACCAAGATCAATCTGTTACAGTACTGGATTATCAAGGAGGGAATGAGGAGAGACAAGAAGTGCATGATGCTAATGTGAATTTAACTGGGCCAGATAAGCTTTGAAGGCTGGAAATAAACCCTGGCCTGGAAATAAGACCAACTGAAATCAACGTCTTACTTTTGAGAAGGCATCTGTAGAATGGTACTGTAAAGCTGCAGCCCTGTACCATCCTAACTTGACAGCAGACATGAGAAGATGTGCAGGATTGCAACCACCATACAATGATTTATTCCTTGTGTGTTTGGAGTGAATCCCGAATGAACCTTATGTTCTTCGTTTAACTCCTTGCCTTTCTTGTAGAGAAGTACATTACTATGTTTCACAAAGCAAAATTCACAGCTAAGGAAGTGGAAAGATGAATGGAAAACAATTAGGCAAATGTATCTACGTAGTTATTCCAGTCAGCATTACTACCTAAATACATTTCAAATGAACGGCTAACTAAGTGTAGGTGCCATAATTTTAGGGATTTGTCTTATTTTTGTCCAGAGGCTAAGAAATACCATCCATATATATTGTTAATTTGAAACATGAACATTATTTCTATAGCGCAGGAAATAGCCATGCAATGAAAAGATGTCACACATTTGGGGTTTATGTCTGCATGTTGAAATATAACCTTCCTTCAAATGGGATTAAGAGGATGCTTAAAGCAAAAGTCGGTCGCAACCATGTGAAATTCACATGCTTGAAAAATACCTGTCAGGATTGCTCTCTGTCATTAAAATGTAAAATAAAATATAGAAAATGAGGAATTAATTCATTTAAGCATTTTGCCCACCCGCCTTTTACTTTTCCGCAGCCCTCATGGGAATGATTCTTGAAGTGTATATCACCAGCAGACTTATTTTTACCATTATTTTTAACTTAATGAGTATACCTTGCACATCAGAGAGAAAGCACAAAGGTTAAATTTTACATTAAGATCACATTGCAACATGGCATGCAAATGTTCCTATGCAAATGTAAAGCTTCTGGAAGATAAATGTGTTATATCTTTAACCAGTTAACTATGACTGTGAAGTATGGTGCGAGATGTTCAGTGGTTTCATTTTTATATCTTTCTTGTAAATAATGCATAAAGTATGTAGATGTTGTCAAAATATGATTAAGCTATTAGCGTTATAGTTTTCATAGTTAAGAATGTGTTCGGCATGCAGCTCCTAATAACTCATTTCTAAATGCAGAGACCTTTATAAAATATTTCTTGTTCAAGTCAACACTATCATGTGACATAATGATTTTGCTTAAAACCAAGTTAAATGAGGAGTAAAATTAAACAATATTGCATGAATTGTGTTTGACTAATTTTGTGTCACATTATATTAGCCAGGCTTTCAAAATATGTGTTAATGACAAATAGGGTAAGCCCTTAACATACTTTTTACATCTGTAAAATCACCCTTAAGTCATTAACTTTTAAAGGTTCATTTTGTTTGCAGTTTTTGTAGCCAGTGGCTTTTTAGTGATTACTTTGGTCTGTAATGCTAGATGCGATAAAGAATATTTTACATAAGTCACTGAGACTTATTGCCAGTGTTTGGGACATGCCTGTGCGTGCTATAACAATATCTAATAATGGATGAACTTTGCAGTTTTGAAGTAAACACCACTAAGGGGGAATTTTAAATGCGAAGGTTTCATTTACATAAGCAGTGCTCTTAAAAAATTGAGGAAATTTTGAGTCAACAGGATGATTGCCTTAGGCTCTGATCCACCAGCTGCCAGTTATACAGTTATACAGAGATACCCTAATGCAGTCAAAATAATCCATGCATGGCAACAGGCTCTAGTGTTTGCTTTGTTCTTTGGATTGGGTCCACTGTGCATCCAAAATAGAGCTTCATAAAAACCTTTACACCCAGCCACAGGAACTACACGCACAATGATTTGTGCTGGATTGTAAAGAGAATATTTCATCTCATGTAGTTTTCTTTCAAAAGCGAACACTCTGTAAATGTATAGTTGGTATATCACACCAGTAAAAATGCCAAAAATGTACAAAACTGGCTCAAATACATGTTGGATATGTAAAGAAAAAGAAGGCACTTTGTATCATATGTGGTGGGAATGTAGAGTAGTTAAAAAATTTTGGGAGATGATATATAATGAATTGAAAAAAATGTTTAAAATGACATTTGTAAAAAAGCCAGAAGCATTTTAGGACGAGACCTGCCAAGAAAAATAAAGAACTTATTTATGTACGCTACAACAGCAGCAAGAGTCTTGTTAGCACAAGGATGGAAGAATGAGGAAACCCCAACGAAAGAACAATGGCAAGAAAAACTGATGAGCTATGCGGAGTTGGCAAAGTTGACATATAAACTACGTGAGGACAACCGTGACTTCAAGGAAGAATGGGAACTCTTTACAAATCTAAAAAGACAACAAAATGATTTGGACTCCTTGGCAGGTTTTGAATAAACATCCACAAATTTATTAGTAGAATATATGACATATAAGGCAATGATATGTACAATTTTACAACATGCAGAGAATAATTTGTGCAAATAAATCAGAGAGGGGAGCTGAGGGAAGTTCTTAGTGGGTGGGAGAGGGAGGGATGGGGGGAAATAAAAAGAGGGGAAATGTAATTGGATATATTGATTGATAATTTGTTCTGTTAAAATTGTTTAATAAAAATATATATTTAAAAAAGTAAAGAGAATATTTCATCTAATATATCATTAGAGAAATATGGACATTTGCCTCCATGCAATTGAAACTGCATGACTAAGCCACTTCTGGCGAAACACGTTTACCTTCCCGCCAGAGCGGTACCTATTTATCCAGTTGTACTTTGACGTGCTTTTGAACTGCTAGGTGGGCAGGAGCAGGGACAGAGCAACGGGAGCTCACTCCGTCGCGGGGATTCAAACCGCCGACCATCAGATCGGCAAGCCCTAGGCTCTGTGGTTTAGACCACAGCGCCACCCGTGTTCCTTTAAAAAAAAGTGAGCATAGACTTTCTCTATTTGGGGGGACGGGGGAGAGAGAGAGGTAGGGAGAGAGAGCTCACCAAACTGCTTTCTTTTTTTCCTTGGTAAAAATCAATGATTATTTATTTATTTCATTTCATCGCACCATTCTTGGAAACTTGATTTACTTAGAAAAAACAATTGAGCGTTAGTAGAATTAAAATATATACACATGAAATATCACATGCAGATCAGTACAATAAAAACATCACAGAGCTAGTTCTTTCCTTAAAAGTAAGCAGCCCTGATAGAGAAAAAGTTCCAAAGTGCTTATTGTAGCCAGCTGCTGATTCCGTAGGTTCACCCTGTCTGTACTTAATAGCAGTCATAAAAACAGGAACAATGAAATTACGACATCATAAAAGCACCACCACCATCACCACCATCATCATAACAGAAAATGGTTTTCTGTTTTAAAAAACACAAGTTGTATAAAATACATTCCATAGTGGAATATAAGACTCATATTTGTACCAAACATTCATGAATGTTGCCAAAAAACTCATATTTATTGAGAATGTGCCAACCATGAGATTGACCAAAATATTTTGTTAATAAAAAAATACAGACATGGACTAAAAATATAACTGAACAAAACTGGAGCTAGGAAGTCTTGGTAGTGGTGGCTTCTAATGGAGACCATTTCTTCTCCATTCAGCCTAGCCATGCAGATGAGAGCTGAAGTCCTAAACATCTGGAGGGCACCAGGTTGGGGAAAATAGAGCCATAGCCCTTCTACAAATTCATAACAGTAACAAGCTATTGTTTAAAACCACATTTTTAGTCCTTTTGGGTGTTGATAGATTGAAGCCCCTCTCGGTGCTTATTACAGTGGTACCTCGGGTTACATACGCTTCAGGTTACAGACTCCGCTAACCCATAAATAGTATCTCGGGTTAAGAACTTTGCTTCAGGATGAGAACAGAAATCGTGCTCCGGCGGCGCGGTGGCAGCAGGAGGCCCCATTAGCTAAAGTTGTGCTTCAGGTTAAGAACAGTTTCAGGTTAAGAACGGACCTCCGGAACGAATGAAGTTCTTAACCCGAGGTACCACTGTGCAATTATAAGCACTCCTCACCATCAGAATAAATGTTAGGTAAAGACCAAATATAATCTAGGCTCCGCCTAAGCTTTGTGAAAGGTAATTCAAGGTTGAATGCTCAATAAACAGGTCATCCAGAGGAGCCTATAGACAACATCAGCAATGAAGAGGAGGAGGAACAGAACCAGGGCACTCCAGGGATTGGCAGTGACCCCTCTTGCCACCAGGACATGGCCCCCGGAAGAGGCCCAACTGTGCTGATTTTGGCCCTGCATGTGCGTTTCATAAATATGTCTGAATATGGAAAAGCTTGTAAAAAGACTTAGGAAATAAACATACCAGCTGTGGTGAAAGGCTAGCAGAAAAAGAGGTATTTCCTTACAGTGGGCTTTTTGGGGGCAGGGGAGGCATGTGGTAGGTGATAAAAGTTTTAGATCTCACAAACACTCCACTGGGATTTCCAACACGGTGGAACAAATACAAACAAACAAAAAGAAAAGTTCTGAACACCAGGAGGAAGTTTCTATTTTTATATGTTTTTTAAGCTTACGGCATAGAGAACGATTGCTTTAAAAATCCTCTTTAACACCCTTCATGGTGAACCTCTAAAAGTTGAGAACAGAGGTGAGCAGCTGCCCCCACAATCACACAGTTCCGCTCTAGAGATAAGATGATTTATGATGCAAAAGAGATATGCCAGGTTTTCACTAAGGCACAGAGTATTCCTTTGACACAGAAAGTTTCCTGTAAATCCAGTCTGAGGACATTGAGCCACCCCTTAGATTTTAGGGCCCATCCCTGTGGACTCCGATGTGGAGCTGCAGTTTGAACATGGTGAACTACTACTTCTTTATATGCTGAGAGATCTGAAATGCCCTAGAGGCTACATGCTGCTGAGTAATTATGGCTGCACAGGCAGGTAATGAGATAAGGACAATACAAAAGGGTGCAGCGAGGAGGACATGTTGGGAAGTGTGCTGTTCTTATCCTTCACTCCTTTAGTAACATCTTCATTCTAACCACCCTATTCTCATCTCAGAAAGTTCATCTAAAGGATTTTCCCTCTGGAAACATGTCAGAATAAAGGCTACAGACTTTGCATAAAACATATACGGTTGTACATAAGGTGCTCGTCGCATCTTAATGTTGAACCTCACCAGAGAGCAGGCCTCTCAAATACTCTCTATTCTACGGGGCACTCTGCGCTTGGGTGGGAAAAATCGAAAGCACTCAGTAGCACTACCCTGTTCCTCTCTCTTGTGTATACTTCCATATTAGCTGCCTGGTTCTTCTTACCTGTGGTGAGGCATCCAGCCTATTTCTGATGGTCTAGGTTGTCCTGTTTCATTTTGAATTTCCACAGAGTATTCAACATAGCAGACAGGGGAGAAAGTGGTGGGAAAATATGACAAAGAAAAGCTATTAAAGGACTAAAATCTTTGTTTTCAGAGAACTTGGGAATAACTTTAGCCAGGGGAATCAAAGAGGTCCTGCCTCCATATTTCAGTGGGAGATATATACATAGGTGCTCCACTTTTATGGTAATGGACCTTGCTTACTCCTGATGTATTTTCTGAGACACTTGCTATTCAAACCTTCCTACAAATGCCTGACTTTGAACAGGGGTCACTGTTGTAGCCCTTGTCGTCATCACCATCATCATTTAATTTATGAATTGCTTCCTATGATGCATCTTGAAAGCAAATTCTAAAACAATAAAAACTTACATAAAACATGCATTATTAAGCATCACTGAGGCAATGGCCAGAACACTACCCAGTGCTACTAAGTCTTATTTATCCTGTGGTATGCAACTAGCTCAATGTTTACATAATACCAACAGTGTGCTAGGTAGCATAGAGAGCACAGAAGAAGCATAGTTAGGCTTCTTGTGGATCTGCAACATTTGCAATGATGCACACCAAATGGTTAATGCTCTCCCCATCACTACACCATCATGTTTTAAAAAAGCTCTGCCTATTGAATTGCTGGCTCTTATGCACCTGGCTAGATATTTGAAGTGCTTCAAACTTCAATAGCCCTCACTTGTAGACCTATCCATCTATTGTGAGTGAGCACAAAGGACTTGTTGACTGCACTCTGAATGGCTGCCTCTTTACACTCATTGCAGACAGTACAGTCCTGGGATAAAGTAGTTCTTAGTTACATATGGGCTACGGTCATAAGGCAAGAGTATGGAAATCTGCAGGGCAAAAGTGTTCTAAGAACTAGCAGTTCTGCTATGGAATGGAAGAGTTGGCTAATTAACAGCGAATTTTGATAGGTTGCTATCATGAATGTTGAGCAAGCACATTAATATGGTTTGATGTCAGTGCCCTATAGTTTCTCCTCTCTGGGGTCAACCACAACCGTTTCTATACATGGAATTGAAAGGGGTTCTTGCTTCAATAACTCTGCAAGGTTCCATTGTTGAGAATGGAATGCATTACCAGTGCTTCTCTTCTGCATGCACCATGATGAGAAGTTAACATGGGTTAGGTAGGTCCAATGGCTATTTAAGCTTCACATAGCAAACTTAAAGATAGCTTTGGATGTGCTGGAAAGGCAAAAGTATCTTGTGCTTTGACACTATGTGCAGTCACTGCTATTAACCTAGGAATGCTCCTGGCGGTGGAATATGCAAGCTACATGTTCATCAGAAACCTGGTCATCCTTGTTGCAGAACCTCTGGAACCTGTGCAACCACTTACAGGTGAAGTACTTTGTACTCTTAGATAAAAAATGGTATAATGAAGTATGACTCGGTGCCAAGCTCCGCGTAGTTTTTGCAGCAGAATCATTACATTCTATGGGTGCAACTGGAATGATGATGCCTGATGTGGAGTCAATGCTCAGGTGAGTAGGGATGGGTGCTTGCTCTCTTACTGGGTTAGCAGTAAGTCTAAGAGTCCTGACTAGTACAACTGGGGGTAGCTGTCAGAATTTCCTGCAAGGCTGTGGCAAATGTTCAGGGTTCCTTAGCCGACCAGTTTATGTAAAGAGGCTCTCCCAATGGTGGGAAGTTTGAAAACAGCTGGCTTGGTGAAACTGGAGTATACAGAAACACCATAAAGCACATTAGCATGCACACATGTATATATGTGTACCACATATATATCCTGCTTGTTTCCCTGGCAGGACTCAATGTGATAATTTATATGTTGAGATGCAACTTCAGAAATAATTTCTATAATCTAAATAGGTATGAAATGCTCCTTTCATTGGGAGGGGAGGTGATCAGGTGCCCAGTGTGTGCCTTCTCAGGCTGCTGCCCAGCTGTTAACGACTGATGAGCAATCTCAAGCTCCCTCCTTCTGGTTCTTTATTTTTAAACCTGGACTGGGCAGCCCTTCAAATAGAGGGCTGCTCTCTGAGAGCTCTTCAAACAGAAGATTGCCTTCTGTACTGTAAGACATGCAGCCTCCCTACTTTTACAGTGTCTCCTTGACACCGATATGAATAAATGCACATGCACATGCTTTCCAAGGCTTATAAAAGGCTGCTGCTTACGGTTTTGCAGGTGCAGAAACTGAGCTGTGAGGTCTGGAAAGGACAGAGCATTGTAGCAAGTGCACAGACTGCACAGTCTCCTTGGTGTTTTTGCTGAAGTGTAGCCTGTCACCTCACGACTACATCCCTTGAAAGTAGTATAAAGCTAACTGTATCCCTCTTACCTACAACCTGTGCTAAATTTCATTTAGCTCCATTGAAAGGTTCAGCCTCTAGGCTATGCGGCTGCTGTCATTGAGTTTGGAAAATATTTGTTCCAGATCTAAGAGGTGTGCTTGCTGAAACCGAAAGACAGAACCCAATCGGCACAATGGTTGAAACACTGGTCCCAGGCCTCAGAGACGTTAGGCTGGCCTCAACTAGAGCCAGGGCCTTCTCGGCTGCGGCTCCAATCTGGTGGAACGCTCTGTCACAAGAGACTAGGGCCCTGCGGGACCTGACATCCTTCCGCAGGGCCTGCAAGACAGAGTTGTTCCACCAGGCCTTTGGTCAGGGCGCAGCCTGACTCCCTCCTCTGGCAACCTGCTTAGAATCTTGCTTAATTAGTTGCCATTAATTTGATTTTAATTGATTTTTATAATGTAATATTTTTAGAATGTGTGAATATTTGATTGTTTGATTGTTGATTGTTGTTAGCCGCCCTGAGCCCGGCTTCGGCTGGGGAGGGCGGGATATAAATAAAATTTATTATTATTATTATTATTATTTGTGTGTGAGTAGTTATATATAATGTATGTATTTGAGAAACATTTTTCCAGTAGCAAAAGTTTGAATTTTAGTGGCCAAGTAATATGGGGTAGGTGGAACTTCTTTTGTCCTTTACTTTCTACGTAGAGTTAATAGAATTACTCTCTCCACACAGGCTTTTTATTGACCGCCACAAATAATGTCTGTACATTCTAACCAATTATATAGTTCTGTTTATTTAAGAGGTTCATTTAGGTTCACTCTGAGTATGAATGGATTTGCAAAGATGAAGGTGGAGCATATTAAGCAGAGAACTAATACCATGTCCTTTTTCTTTGGAGTAGCACATAATTCAATATCAGCCAAGGTTTGTCCATAGGGCTTAAATCTGTATAGTCTCTCAGGAGCGACACTTGAACAAGATCTTTTGGATAACCATAAACAGCTTTTATTCCTTTGAGGCCAGCTCTTCATTTGTGAAGTTTACTCCTGCCTGGATCACATGGGGCTTTCTTCTGATGTCCAGCAATTGGGTGTTGGATGTGAGGTTATGCTTGAGGCTCCCATCTTGGATGTGCTTGTTGCATCCTTTCCCAGAGATGGTCACGTCATCAGGACATTACAGGTAGCTATAGCAGGCTACATTGCTCCATACTTTCAGCTTTCTGTATGCTCAGAGAATGTGACCTATAGATAGGACCACATTACTTCATAAGAACAACAACTAATGTTTGGCGTGAGATGTCTCTCCATAGGCCACATGGCACAAGACTGGCTGCTGGGCCCTTATATGGAACAATCGTACTGTTCCTCAAGTCAGTTAAAGCTGTGAAGCTGTGGCCTTACTCTGGCTCCAGTGTGCTCCCACCACTAGTGTCTGAAGCCGACGAAACACAATGTTAACTACAATCCATATGTATCCTGTAGTTTCTTCAGAAATGCTGCTGCTTGATGCATTTCGCCGCAAACCAGCTTCCACACACTTTTGTAAACCAAGAAATCTTTAATAAAAAATACTTTTAAATAAAGAAAAAAAAGCACCAGCTTGCAGCCGCTTTGAAAAACATAAGCAGGGGTTAAGCCTAGGTGTGTACTTTGTAATCATCTGTTGCGCATGTGCAGATGATGGATTAATTGAACAGGAGTTCGGCAGGGGTTGTAAGTGCGGGCAAACACATCTAGTAATCTGCTAATGGTATGTATCACAATGTAAAATGTGAGTTGAAATGCAGCATGGGTACACAACCTCATTGTGTTTTAAGCTGCTAATGTGTACATGTCCTTCCCCTAAGAGTGTACAGAGTCTCTTACACACTAGAACAGAACATTCTGGCCCTTATCAGTAATTCTGTTTGCTACCACTTTCTTGAAGCATAAAAAGGTAAATTAAAGGTGGTGATGGTGGTGGGAGTTAGCCTATGCCTTATTGTTCTTTACAGGGCTTTTGAGCCTATATAAAAGAATCCTACTCTAAGTTCTATTGAGCTCAATGGGCCTTACTCCCATGAGCACGGGAATGGGATTGTTCTGTTAGGCAGTAAACTGATCTACCAGAGTCATACAATAAAGGTCCTTTATTGTAGTTCTGGGCCCCAATAGAAAAGTTAGATTAATTAGCAACTGCTGTATATTGTAACACAGGCCAGTTCCTACAGAGGACATGAAAACCTGCAGTCCTAAGCACATACCCCTGAGGGGTAAAAAAGAGAGCTAACTGTGGGTGGGTTCCTCATGCTTCCTAATACAGCACATGCTTAAAAAAGATCAACTACTGAGCAGTTCTTCTATTTAATTAAGCAGACTAATATCAAAGCAGTTTTTTGCATTTAAAATTCGTGCTTAAACTTCTCACAGATTAAGTGGGCTTAAACAGTTGCTATTCCTGACTTTAACAGCATTATAAAATACATTAGAGATTGAGAGGATAAAATTCTGCCATGTTAGGTTATAACCTAACTGCTATTTGCAGTTGTAAGGACTACTAATGGCACAGGGACAAGATTTATTACAGTAAAGACATCCTGCTTAACATTAGCTTTGTCATTCCATTAATAATGACTGCTTATGAGCCATCTCGTTGGCATCTTTGTTGTCCTGAAAACTTAAAACTCACAGCACAATTCTTTACGATGTGCTACATTGCCCCCTCTGGGTATTCCTGACCATTATCCCATTTGGTTATATTCAAAACTGCTGCCTCCTGAGAGAGCATTAGGGCTGACCTTTAACCTTGCAATATTCTTGGTTCAAATGGCGTAATAACATGTAGTGAATATTTACAAGCATACTTATACCATAATAGAGTACTGCTGTGAACATTAGCACATATTTTCTGCTCAATCAGGCTTTGATGTAGAGCTTGCCTTGCACCCTGGAGAAAATGCAGTCCCCAATAAGCTGTGCTAGTGAAACACCCTTGAACCTAAACAGCTTACATAACATAAACTGACTAGATGCAGATTAGCAAGCAAACATATACATTTGAAATGTTGCAAGTCCCAGTAGTGTGTTACTAGGCTGCATAATGTCTTAAAGAGTCTTCCCACTAGAGAAATAAGTGAGAGGGAGGCACACTACCTTACTAAGTACCTGGGCTTGTAAGAAGCAGCTAAACGGTTTGCAAAAAAAAAAGAAGAAAAAAAAAGGAAAAGAAGAGATGATCTTATCCATGCAAAGAAAATTAATAGCCATAAGCAATAATGACAAGAGGCAAATTATTTCCATCTTTCTTCATCTCAGTCAGCAGTTTCTATTACATAGCTATTCTTTCCCCAGCCTTCATCTAGGGTTCTTGCCACACACTTTCTAATATAACATCAAAGGCTGCTAGCATCACTTTTACAAACTGTGCTCACTTCCTAATCACCCTCTTAATTTTTTTGTGCTCCCAAGATCAGAATTTCAACTTCAATGCATTTTATAACGTGGCAGTTGTCCTGACACTATAATGGTCTCAGGCTTGGTGCATAAATCCCAATTTATAGACAGCCCTGTGGTCCTTTGCTGACCAGTGGCGTAGGAAGGGGGATACAGTGGGTGCAGTCCGCCCTGGGTGTCATCACTGGGAGGGGTGTGTGTGTGATAAAATGGCAAAAATATGAGTTTTTAAAATAAAAAAACCTTCTTTTGGGGCTCACAAAACTTTTTAGTTCCGCCAACAAATGCAACAAAACACAGCTGGCACTGGGTGCCACACCTCAGGGGCCAGCACTTACTGTGGGGGCTGCAGCATGCCCGAGCCATGCATCTCTTCTGGGAGTGACATGGTGGCTTGGGCGCCTGCTGGCTCCGCGCTGCCTGAAATGGCAGCGTGGGGCTTGCATTTGCCCACTGCCTCTCCCTCAGCTGCTCTGCAGGCGAGGGGGTTGGGCGGCGGAGAGGCTTTGCACAGTGCGCCCTGCCCTGGCTCGCCGCACCCCCAGGTGCAGGGTGCATGTGCCACCCTGGGCACCTGAGCGGCTAGTTATGCTGTTGGTACTGACCAACTGATCCAGTCACTACAGCCCAGTTATTTGTTCAGGGCATGGGACTTTGGATACAGTCACAGAGTTGTTTCACTCAGAATGGTTCCCCATTCATTTCAGCAGAAGTAGTGATCTGCACTGGAATTTTGCAGAAACAGCTAGATGGAAGACAATGCAGACATTTAAGCAACAGAACTTGCAAACAGATGGCCTGTGAATGCAGAGTTATCAAGAGGGGCCAAGTCCCAGTTTTCCTGGATGAAACTGTGACCGTCTGCCATAAAGAATCTATTCTACTCATATAGGCTTCCTGCATGATGTAGAACCCTGGAAAATCAAGCTTCTCCATTGCAAAGGCAGCCGACATGAATAATGAGGCTCCATTGGTGCAGAATGTTGCCCTCAAATGTTTGATAGGTGATTGGGGGAGGGGACGGCTAGGGTTCTTGTCCACACTCTTCCCCCCTGTACAGTGATGTACTAAATAGGGTTCATATCTCCTTTTCATTTGAGTCCAGGGACAGTACCATAGTGGAGTGATAGGTTGTATGTGGGTAACAAACTGAGGTTTAATCCAGACAAGACCAGTTGCTGGTCAGTAGGAACGGAATCTGGGATTAGGTATACAGCCTTTTCTTCATGGAATTCACTCTCCTTGAAGAACCAAGTACACAGTCTGGGTGTCCCTTGGGACCTAGCTTTGCACTTAGATGGTCAAGTGACAGTTGCAGACAAACCTGCCTTTGCAGACCTTCAGCTGGTGCCGCAGCTGTGCCATTTCCTGGGAAAGGCAAATCTGAGCACTGACACACATTCCTCACCTTCAGATTAGATTGCATCTGCAAAATGTTGAGAAACTTCAGCTAGTCAAAAATGTGATGACTAAAGTGTTGTATAAGACACTTTTCAGGAACATATATATATAAAACTTGTAGTATTCTCTCTGGACTGGCCACCACTTCATGTCCAGGCACAGTTCAAAGTGCTGGCTATTGCCTATGAATCCCTAAATGATTTGGGACAAGGATATTTGGAGGAGATTTGAAGGACTATCTTATTCCACATCAACTTGCCTGCTTACTGCAATCTTCGTCTGAAGCCTTTATCTCCATCCTGTTGCCATGGAGAGTTAGTGTGCCAGAATGCAGGCCTTTTTGGTTGGTTGCCACATCCAGACTGTGGAATTCCCTTTTTTGGAAGGTCCAACTGGTGCCTCATTTATTGGAATTTCAGTGCTCTGCAAAGATTGCTTTGTTTCGATTAGCCATTGATTTGATATCAAACCAATCTGGTTCTGTTTTCATATCCAGGTCTAGTTTTTTGCTCTGGTTTTGAAAACCAACACATCAACATATAGAAAGATGTTCATAGGTGTTGATGCTGAGATCAAATGAGGGTAAGTTATCAAATTGATACTGGTTTGTACTGACCCATCTACTATGGATTTAAAAAGAGGTGTCAGAATTTTAATAGTGTCTTCATACACCAACATGGTCCTTTGAATCAGCTCTCATATTAATGGCTTACAGGGAGATATAAGACGGCCCAGGGTGTACTCCCAGCTTACCTTGTGAAACTTACGTCTTTAGAGTCACAGCAAATATTCCTGATTCTGAATGGTGGACTTTTGAGATCCAATAAATGGTTTGCATTTAGTTTCTTGAATTGGTATACTGCAATATCGTCTGTCTGTGTATGTGGCATTATTTCAATTTTGTAGCCTTTCTTGTCGAATTCTGATAGAACTTAAGTTTAAGCAAAAAGGTCTCATTATTTAAAAACTTTGACTTGGCAGTGTCTGTCTGTCTATCTGTGAGACAGACAGAGTACATCTTATCTTGGGTACATTATAAACCTGTTTCCATTTTTGCATTACAATCTCCATATACAAAGGAGATGTCCATTTTTGATATTTTATTCATAAGATCCCTCAAGGTGTCATTGAAATTCTTGCAGTCTTTCATCAAAGTGATCTGCTGTTGCAAAGTACACCTGCGCGCTAGATGAAATGGTTGTCCTCTGAGAATAATGGCAACCATTCTGATATTAATTGGGTCCCAAGTAATTATCAAGTTCATATATTTATGTTCTTGGACTACCTTTTCCTCCCATATTGATTCTCCCACCAAATATTGCAAGTCTGTTTTCCCTGCTCTAAACTCAAGATGTATGGTACCCGCTACAAGATATAGTTTTAATTCTTGTTGACAGCTCTAAAAATGATAATTATATACACATCTTACTCTCTCTTTGGAATTGTTAATATTCAGTGTACAAGTTTAATAACATGCTGCTTATAAATGGTTACTTTCTGCAGTTACCTTCCTTGGAAAACAGGACTTGATTTAAACACCCACCCACCAATTTCTGTTGTCTTTTTCAGTGTTGTTGTTTTTTTAAATTCTATTGGCTATATGCCAGCCTAATGGACTGGAAAGCCAGGCCCGTAGCTCTTTGTACAATTTCCTTTGGACTTAAAAATATTTTATTCAAATAGTATTTTTTTAAATAAAATAAAATGCAAAGTCACTGTATATTGTCAATTGCAATTGAAAATGTGAATAGTATCCCCTGGCACTGCCCTTGAAAGGACCAGGATGAGGTGACTTTCACATGTACCACTCAGCATAGCTTCTAGGGGTTGGCTCTATTATAGATCTACAGCTATGTTTCCAGTGCTCTACGTATATATATGTGTGTGTGTGTGTGTGTGTGTGTGTGTGATATGAAATTTAGGAGTGCTCCATATCAGAATACATAACCTAAAAGAACATATCACATCCCTGTTGATTGTATTACTTAAGTTTGCTTTTGTACAGTGTCTACTGCCTGGGTCTTGATAGGCAACAGGTGCCACTGAATGTGGCCCAATCAGGGTGAATTCCTTCCTCTTATCTCATAGGGCAACATAACATACTGAAGCATGTGGTGTTCACTAGGCTGGAAAGAGTGGGTTCATTCACACTTCCACTTGCACCATGCCTAGAAAGCATAAATCTGAGTGGCTTTCCACTTGACCCATGCTTTCTAGGCACAGGTCCAAGCAATTTCCCCCTTGCCCCCTTCCTTTCCCAGGGAAACCCCACTCTTTAGTGCTCAATCGGAGGAAACCTGAATTGTTGTTTGCTCTGACTGAGCACTAAAGAGTGGGTTTCCTCAGGGGAAATCAGCAGGACAAGAAGAAGTGTGGATTATAGGCCTTCTGTTTCCACCTTGACCCCCCTGGTCCTTGGTAGAGTCACCTGGTCCTCCTGCAGTTATCCTGTCAGGTTATCACTGCATATTCCAGGTAGAGCTATCATAATGGTCAATACAGAGGTAGATCACATTTATGGGGCACTGATCACCCCCTCTATGTATAGACATTTAAGGATATAGAATAGGTATAAACTATTAGCTGTAAATGATAATACATTCCAGAATTTTTATTTATTTATTTTATGTTTTTATATGTTGCTCTTTGTCATACTGGCCCAAAAATGCAAGATCATGAACACACCATAAAATACAATTAAAATGATACTCATTCATAACACCAGAATGGTAATGCAGTATTGAGCAGTCATATATGGTATATATTGAGCCTGCCTGTATCTGGAATCATTATTTGCACAGTTTAATTCTACTTTGAATGTAGGTGAACAATGATATTTCACTTTAGGTGTAAAATATAGAAGCACCAGTTCCCCAGCTGTACTTTGAGATGCCACCAAAGTCCATGCAAACCAGAATTTGGTGTGGGGTTTGTGGTTCCACCTGCAGTGGGAACAGATTGGGCCAGAGCTAAGACTTAGTGGGTGGGAGTGGGGACAGAATAGGCCTTCCTACAAAAAATAATCTGGATCACCCATATCCTTTTCAGAGTGGAAATAAGTATTCTGCCTATCAGTACTTGAACCCAATAAAGGATTTCTGTGGAAGAAGTGACTAGAGTGCTTCCATCACTCCTCTCGCAGGCATACAATCTGCTGTAAAGGAAGTGTGTTTGGGGGTTGGGGAGGATATAATTATTTTCTAGGCTGTGTTTTGGGAAAAACCTTCCACGCAGTTCCCATTTTCTCCAACACCGTCAGTTTTTGTGTGTGAATGTGTGGAACTTCCTCTCTGCCCAGAACATTGGAGGCTATACACCACACCCCCTCTACAGTATTTATAGGAACTCAAACACTGAGATCCTGCTCTGTTCCAGTAACAAGAAGCCGAAAGCACCAGCCTGAAGATGACGAGTGAGACCTCGTCGAAACGTCGCCTAGACACCCCAACTTTTACACGGGAAGACACCCGAGGACACCAAAACCTGCATATATATATATATATATATATATATATATATATATATATATGCAGGTACAGCCTCTATATCATTAGCAATTTTCAAGCAAAAGGTTATTCTAAGAAGTGTCCATATTATTTTGGGTAGCTCTCTTTTATTTTGTTATATGTGAACCAACTTGCTCAAGGTATTGAGGGTGGTGTGGTTGAGGCAAAAGATGAGTATCACTCCAGTGATTCATCAGAAAAGATGATTCCACACATGGAACGGGCAGTGCAAATGGTTACTGTGTGAACGTTACCCTCCATTTTACTGGGCACAGATCACATCTAAGGACCATACTTACATTTTGGTGTGTGCACACAGACTCCTGGGGAAATGGGACCTCAGTTGTCTGAAGTGTTGAGTTGGCATTCTTTGCTACACTTGAGAAACAGGGCTGTGAAGTTCATTAGGTGGTCTTGAGTCAAATTCTCTCTCTTTCACTTTACAGGTTTGTTTTGAGGATAGGAAGAGAAACTGCATCCTGCACTAAGCTATTTAGAGGATGGTAACTTAATTTTTTTTTAATAAAAAAGTTGATTAAGCACAGATATTGATTATTCACTAACCCTTGACACCAACATTTCCTGTCATCCTGTCATCCATCATTAATGCTACTTTCTGTTAAAAGATTACACTTCTATTTTTCTGAGTCTCTGAATATCCAAAGGAATACACACATTAATGTGTGTGGTATGTGTATATAACAAAATGGTCTGCAGCTTACAAATGGTGTAACCCATGAAAATATTTCACATGATATCTGAGCTTTGCACCTTGCTCTCCAGAACGTTGGTGACTTAATTAACCTTCTTGTAGATGTGGCAGCAAAAGGATACATTTCACCCTGCATCTACATCTCTTTCCCAGTCATCATATACTTAAATTGCAAATTCTCCTGAACTGTAACCCAGTGTCTTATAGCTTTTGGTTCTACATTTCCCTGTAGATCTTCCCTCTTCAAATGTGTCAAAGCTGTAGTACGAGGTTGATACCAAAAAGGTAGAGCTATATTAAATCACAGAACAAAAAAGAACATACATTGAAACAATGTGTACAGTTTGATTTTTGGGCCACAAAAGGCCTCAAAGTAAAAAGCAAAATTGTACCCTTAATTCACTCTCTTGGGCATACATATTGCATGGCATCAGAACAGAATCTGTGGTATCTACAAGATCCCATTTGAGCCACGGGGCTGGACTGTGGGAACGATTAGGAACTCCATCTGTAGAAAGCATTCCACCATAGCTACTGGATTGCATTGAGAGAAGTAGGACAATTTGAAGGAGGGAGGAGAAGCAGCTTGCATAGTGCTAATACAGTGGTACCTCGGGTTACAGACGCTTCGGGTTACAGATGCTTCAGGTTACAGACTTTGCTAACCCAGAAATAGTACCTCGGGTTAAGAACTTTGCTTCAGAATGAGAACAGAAATTGTGCAGCAGCAGTGGGAGGCCCCATTAGCTAAAGCGGTACCTCAGGTTAAGAACGGACCTCCAGAATGAATTAAGGTCATAACTCGAGGTACCACTTGTATTGGAAATTGAGTCAATAAGTATGGTATTCAGTGAAGAATATTTTATTGGTGTATATTTTCAGTCAGAACTAGTTCTTTTTCAGACATAAGCATTAGATGGATACATGTTTCATCTATACAGGCAAGTATTTATTAATGCCTTGAATTCATCTTTGAGCAGGAGGGTTTTTACCCATTTTTCTTCTTGATGCCATAAAACAGATCTCATTTTGTGTGGGATCCTAATTTCCATTAAGGCACCACTTAATAGTTTTGAGCATTTCTGGTTTTGCTGATGGACGATTCCACAAAACTCATCATCTCAAACCCCATTGCCATGTACATAGTTTTAGACAAATGTGTAAAATAAACACAAGAACAGCAACACTGTACAAACTCTTTTGCTGGAGTTTGTGCTTCACTTGAAGATATCATGTGGTAAATCTCCAGTGGGAATTGGTGCTGCTGATTATGTCGATATTTGAAAGAGGTTGTTGATGTGGCACACAGAAAGGTACAAATTTAATTCCAAAATGCACATTAGTAAAAATAAGGAATATTGTTATTACGGCTGACAATACATTTAGGCATAACTAGTGCTGTCTGAATCATGAGCTGTGGAGCTGGCCTTTATGTTTTCCAAGTAAATGATATATACCAATGAGATATATCCTATTTCCTTCTTAGAACCAAACAAGCAACACTACAAAGAAATAGGTAATAGGCTGCATTTAAATGCTAAGCAGGAATATTTTTAAAGCATCCCCCATCAGCATTTGACTACTACCATCCTTGCACACTCAAGTAAAGCCCCCTCCCCTTTCAGCAGGAGAGGAAGATGGAACACAAGGCGGCATGCAATGCAGTTATAGCTTAATTAGCGATAGGGGAGAAACTTATTTCAGTTCACAATTAAAGGCACAATTACTAATTTGTACTTTCTGCCTCAAGATGTGAACCGAAACCCCACCATCCTCTGAAATGTGCCCTTCTCCAATTTTGTACAAATCATATGTACAAAAATACATATACCAGGGTAAACTGTGCATATAGATGTATATATTAGTGAGAATAACATAAAACATGTGTTATATTAGAAAAAGTGGTTTGCAAAAATGTGTAAACCGGGAGAAAGTTGCACTAAAATGCTGATGAATTTTCATGAGGACTTTTTTAAAAAGCCTGCAAAGTGGTGTGGAAATGTGGGTAACTGAATTTAAGATTGGAAAAGATAAGAAATGGATTTTGACAGTTTCACTCATCCCTATAGTCTATTGGCTTGCCCCAGTACGTTCAGACTGAGGGAATGCAACAGGATTTTATAACAGGCAGCAGCATGGGATTGGCAGTCTGGGATCACATGATTCCTAGGCAGAGTAGGATTCTGGCCTATATTTTTAGAATCCCAGCTTGAATCTTATACAGTCCCCTCATTCCTGACTAGTGGCACAGGGACTAGGACATTGAAATTTAGAATTACCTGCTGCTGGCTATCACTTGCGAAAATTATCATACAAGGCCTGCAAATTTATGCTGTTGACTGTTCTTGGGATCAGGGTTACTCCACATATCAGCTAAAGATTTTATTCATAAAGGGTGAAGAGCAGTATTCCTGCAGTCCTGCTTACATGAATGGGAATTAAGGGCACAAAGCGCTTTGCAGGTTCAGTCCCACAGTGCTTAATACAGGTTCAAGTGCAGGTTATCTCTTGGCAGCTCCTTTTCTTTCCAAAACATGTCTGCTCATCAATGGTTCGGAGCAGATAAAACCATTACCACTTCACTCTTCAGAAGCTCTTTGTGATTCCTAATTAAAACCTTTGTCTGAACACAAAATAATTAATACATAAAAATGAAGTGCAGGGGGAAAGAATTGACTGTGAAACTAGTCTCTCAGTTGTATATTTAAACAATATTTAATCATTAGAGTAACACAGTGATTGCACTTTTGGAAAGAAAACAAGCCCGGGACTTCATGTTTATTTAACACTTTCACTAGTTAGTTCTTGGAGGTATGAAATGAGGCTTATGGAGTGGCGGAACAGTAAATCATACATTCTTGGGAATCACTGGGTCTTTAAACAGAAGTGTCATTTTAAACGTGAGTAGTTCATTGGGGTCCTGGCATATAAAATTGATGTCTTATAACCTTGACTGTTTATACTGAAAGACAAGGAGAGGAAATAAAAACAAGACCTTTTTTTAAAAAAAACCCACACACACAATACTGTCACAAGGATCTCATTCTACTTTCAGCCTGAATCCTGATGTATGTGACCATTTTTATACAGGACATGAAAACCAAATGAGTATGTGTAGAATAAACAGGGGGATTAAAAACAAAAACAAAAGACCCAACCAGCCTGTTGGTGGAAATCAGAAATCATTTATTCTATTTTTATTTAGTTGTGGGGATTTTGTGTGTGTGTGTTCACACAATCCTATTTAGGCTGAGAAGGAATGGTTAGAGATTAAATATTTAAAACACCAGAAATGTAGAGTGAAGGGTGTGAAAAGTGTGTGCTGTGCTAGGTAGTGTGTATTATCATTTCAAAGTCCCACATACACAAAGGGATGTTAGTTTGAGGAGAAGTTGGGTGGCATTTTAATTAGAAGCAGTGCTTCATGCTCTGGAGTATAATCTTGCAAAGTTATGCTTTTATATTTATGATAATGGACACCAGCTAGAACAGCCCATTCTCCCTTTTCTTTCTGAGGTTTAAAATAGTTGTTTTCAGTGTTTTATCTTTTCCTGAAGAATATTTTGCACAGCTTCTGCATTTTATTTTGTATTACTTTTAATGGGCAAAGAGATTTTGCTATTCTCATAACAACTTTAAGAGGTAGTCATTGCAATTCTCATTTTGTATACAAGGAGGGGAAACTGAGATTCCAAAAGCTGAAGTACAATTCAACAGAAACTAAGCACTTCTATTTTTATTTATTAGATTTCTATCCCACCTTTCAGCCAAAGAGCTCAAGGTGGGTTGCAATACATGGTGTCCCCCCCCCCATCTCATTTTATCCTCACATCAACCCTGTTAGGTACAGCAGGTTTCACTAAGAGCCAGTTTCAGGCTCAAGGTCACCCAATGAGCATCATGGCTGGGTGGGGATTTGAACCCTGGTCTCCTAGGTCCTAGTCCCAATACTCTTTCCACTATACCACATTATGTTGATTTCAGTTTAGAATTGGTGTAGGGTAGTGCTTAGAGACTAAGGCTGCAATGTTAACCTCAGTTACCTAGCAGTAAGCCCCATTGAATTCAAAAGGACATACTTCCTAGTGGACAGGTTCGGATTGTATTGTTAAGCTATGAATCAGGAAGTTCCCAGTTTGAGTCTTGCCTCTGCCATTAACTCATAAGTAGCCTTGGGCATTCACAGTCTTCCAGTTTCATTTCCCCCCATCTGCCATATGAGGGCAAATAATATACAAAATAAAGGATTATTGTACACTTTGAACACTTTCAAACCCTTCAAAGTGCTATACAAATGTTTAAGTATTAGAATAATAGAATCACAGAGTTAGAAAGGAATTCAGTGGTTGTTTAATCCATTGTAGGAAATCCTGCAGGATCTGCAATAGCTGGCAATCCAGCCTCTGCTTTAAAACTTCTAACAAAGGAGAATGTAGGAACTACAGTGTAGTGCCAAAACCTGCTTGGGAAATATGGGCCTTAAACACCACTAAGCAGGGTGCTGACCCTCTCTCTGCCATGTTTAATACATGCCTCCGTACTGCATACTTACTGGCAGCCAGTTATGCAGAATGGGTATCATATTTCCTTCTCTAATGGGAAAGAGAAGTGGGAAATAGTAGTGTCTATTTTTGGTGGCTACCCCATGATCAGCATCATGTTTAGTTCCACTTATATACAGCATCAAAGATAGACTATTTCAGTGACATTTGTTTTTGATCTTTATTTATTTATTTATAAACAAACAAGTTCAAGAAAATTATTTATTGGCCACGTATTTTCACACAAATATTGTATTTACTCGAGTCTAATGCACACTTTCTTTTCTTTTCTTTTCACAAATTACATTGTGAAAATTAGGGTGTGTATTAGATTTGATGGAACATTTACATTTGCCAGCAAATAATTTTTGGGTTTCAAGGTTTTGAAAACCGAGGTGTGCATTAGATTCGATGGCGCATTAGACTCGAGTAAATACGGTAGTTTGAGCTGACAATGAAGCATCTTTAAGGAAAGTGGATACAAAGGTTTTTGTGTGCGCGTGTGCACGTGCTTTACCACAAAGCCATAGCTTGGATCAATAGTAAGTTAAAAAGATTTTGCTTTCACTGCTTCAAAGTAAAATAAAATAAAAATCAAATGAGGTGTGACATCATGGTGCCTTAGCTACACATGAGTGAAAATCTTACTGGCAATAGCTTAAATTATAAACTAGGCATTGAAAAGGACGTAGGAACAGAAAGGCAGTAGCAGTCTGAAATGTGGACAGCAGATATATATTCATAGAAAACTGGCACTGAGGCGTTTTTCATTGCGGCAACCACATTCGCCAACTTAGGATGTTGGTGTCAAGCTGTTAATCCACCAAGTTTCATGAGTAATAACTCTATTCATATTGAAAGGGAAATGTATTTTTTTTATCATTTCATGCATTTTTCTCCTTTAGACATTTCTCTCTCTTTCCTCTAAGGCATTTGAAATGAACCCAACGAAAGATTGAAGAGTAGAAGTGTAGGCTGTAGATGCTCAGGCGCTAACTAACTGCCATATTTGAGGTTACAAAGCCATTTTTCCTTAGTCAAGTTGGCAATTTACGTGAATTTCTTCTGCCTTTTCCTATTGGATTCATTTGAGCCTTTTGAATCTTTCACACTCAAAAAGGTTGTTGTTGTTGTTTTACTTTGGGGAAATTTGGCAGAGTTAATCATGGTCATACTTGTTCTTTGCCTGTAGCACCTTCTAGGGACTAGTTTATTTATGATTTTATACAATTTATATACTATTTGATTGTAGAAAAACAACCACCTCAAAACAGTTCACAAAAATAATAAAACGGTAGAATCAGTAAGAACAATTAAAAACAGCTGTTTAAAATATTTGAATGATAATTAAAATCAGCAATAAGCTAAAACAGATTTGAACATCTGTAAGGTTTCTAGATATCTGAGTAGGCTTGTCTAAATGAAAAGGTTTTTTATCAGGCACTGAAAAGAATATTTTATTTAGTCTAGTAGCAACACTGATTGGGATTCTTGACCTTGCAGATCTTTTGGTTATCAAAAACACAGCCCTACAAGAGTATCAGTTCAACTCAGATGATCCTCCAAACCACGGTTTGGAAGATCATGAACAATCCATGGACCTCCATATTCCCTTCCTTCCTCACCACTCTCACAGAGGTTCCCCTCTGTGTGTTATTTAGCACTAACCATGTGTTGCTGTGAGTTCCAAATCAGAATTGTCCAAAGAGAATCAGAAGCCCACTCCAAATCTTGGATTCTGATTCTAATGTCAATGGTTTCACATTATACAAACAATTGTTATCTATTTTCACCTTGACACTGAAAGAGGATTAGACAAATTCATGGAGGAGAGGGCTATCCACGACTGCTAGCCATTCTGGCTATGTTCTGACTCCACAATCAGAGGCAGTGATGCTTCTGAATACCAGCAGAGGCAGTTTTAGAGTATGCTGCATGGGGCTCCAAAACAATTCTGTAGCACAAGAGGCAGGGGAGCACTAAATTTTAGCATTGCACAGGGTGCCACTGAAATATGAGAGCCACAAGTCCACCACTGATACCAGTTTTGGAAACCACAGGAGGGAAGAGTGTTCTTGTACTTGAATGCTACTTGCAGATTTCCCAGAGGCATCTGTTTGGCTACTGTGAGAACAGTATAGTGTACCAGATGGATCTATGGCCTGAGCCAGCAGGCTCTTCTTAAATTCTTATGTCCTTACTGTTTAACATTAATGGTTAATACACATGGCAAAATGTTAACATCAACATTCTATTACTATCAGCGGTTTTAAACTAGATCTAGATAGATTAACCAGCAATGCTGGAGTATATGACAATTCCTGCTGTCTCATCTGAGTGGGATGGTTGGGAACTCAGTGGTCTTTACTACTTAGAACCTGTATATGCTTCTTCCTGAGTTGCTTCTTGGCCAGTCTTAGCTACCTACAACAGGCAATCACCATCCTTTTTGGCCTGCGGTTACAATCAAAAACTGGATAAACTGCCTTGGACACCACAGCCACATACAACCAAGCACACACAAGTCAGTGCTGCCTGTAAGTACAATATGAATTGAAGTACAGAGGTCATGTTTTCATATCTATATATTAAAAGGTAATAAGGCTGTTTGTTACACTTTAAATCTCTGATGAATGGATCATTGAGATTCCTTCCAATTATTAATCTTTGGCAACATGACCCTTCAATTAACTGCAATAATTGCATTGTGGATTATTGAGTACCTGTACTATTAATAAACACCATAGGGTTAATATTGGTTCATTTCATTTTATTGTCCATGATATTTACCACTCGGTGGATGACTTTCTACTTAATTATACAAAATCATGTGGCATTCACTTTTGATTAATGTGCGAAGTTGAGACAGATTTTGTTAAGCAAACATTTATTATGTGTGAGGCATTATTAATTGCTAAAGCATTTTCCTGAGCTTCACGTTCTACGTGAAAGCATTTCTGTTATGCTGAAAAATTCAACTATATATAAGGAACTGTAGTTTTGCTATTGCTTAGTATTAGGAGAATTGGATGAATAGTGGGTTGGTTTGCTGTATATATGGATGTGGATACAGTGTGTAATCCAAATTAGGGATTTCAGTTCTTTATAAAGAAAGCACAAAGACACAAACCCTTATGCATGCAAAACATGTTCTTTTGATGAGGCAGCATCTTTAGCTAAGCACAACTCATTTCCAGGTCCTTTCATGGTTCTTCTCTAAGAGCTTTGGGCCCTCTAGTTCAAAATCACTAGATAATCAACCTGATGCCCTCCTGATGTTGTCAGACTCCAACTCCCATCAACCCCAGACAGCCTGGTCAGGATGATTAGTGATGTTGCAGTCCACCAGTATCTGGAGGGTACCACATTGCAACCTCTGGTCTAATCACTTGGTAGCCTCTCAGGGTTGAGTTCAGTCTCTGCCGCCTAACTGCTGCTGCGTGGCAAACCCCAGCCTGCCTGTTTAGCTGTGGCTTGCCTGTATCTGTGTGAAAGAGTTAAGTTTTTGCAATGTTTTTCAGCATACAACTTGAAGAATGAAAAGCTGTACAAGATTTAGGCAATATGGCCTACAGCCGCACTCCAATAAACATATGTAGTGCATAACTTACACAGATATAGCCTCTTGTAGAACTAGAGCTCCATTTTGACCATGCTTTCATTTTAACAGTATTTAAGTGTAGGGCATTAATCCCTATCATGGCATTCCAGAGCTGGCATTTCCTAAGTATTAACATCTTGCACACAAAAGCTGTAATACCTCATCACTTATGAGTGTGTCATAAATCCACATTTTTATACTCTGTCTAATTATCTAATGTTGCAATAGTATTTATGTTACTGTCAGCGGTGGAGAGATTTCATTGTTGGGCAATATATTTTAAATTCTAAAATACTCTTGTTTCGAAACCAAGGCTAAAAATATGTTTTGGAACTTGACATATTTCTAGTTTTCCAGGAAACAGATTTAAAATATGTGAGCATTTAGGCAACAGAACATAGGCAGAGCTGGCCGTTGCAATGTAATGTATGATGTCAGATGGTGTGCAAAGTCTGCGATGGATTCCAGAGCTCTTTTGTCCAATGGCCTGTTTTTATCTATCCAGTTTGTTCATGTGAATTTGGGGGGCTTTCCCATTGCCCATTCCTCCATGCCCATTTTGGCCTATATGCTTCAATAGCTGAGCCCTACAACTGCTATTGACATCCCTGTGCTAGCACTGCATAGAATGAGACTCAGTCCTCAGCTTGTTTCCTTCCATGCCCGAGCAAAATGGTGCACAGTACAGTGGTACCTCGGTTTACGAACTTAATCCGTTCCGGAAGTCTGTTCTTAAACCAAAGCTGCTCTTACAGCAAGGCGCTTTCCCTAATGAGGCCTCCCGCCGCTGGTGCCCTTCCACCGTTCGTAGTCTGAGGTAAAGTTCGCTAACCGGAACAATACTTCCGGTTTTGCGGAATTCTTATACCGAATAGTTCGTAAACAGGGCTGTTCTTAAACCGAGGTACCACTGTATAACATTATAAATTTGACTGCTGCAAACTTCAGAAAATGATGTCACATGGAACCAAAAGATGAAGCAAGCTTCATTTTTACTGTAGTAATTGAACTCAGTTCTCTGTTGATGCTCCTTTGCTCCATTTGTTTCATGGTAGATCCACTCCTGCTCCTCACCTTGTGAGAGATTTCGAATGCCCAAATAGGCTTATGCTGCCGGCCTTGCTGCCGGCAACGGGGTGGCAACCAGTCTCAGGTTCAGATTATGAGATTTTTTAGATTTTGTGACTGGCTAGCAAATGTTAATCTCTTTTCAGAAACATCTCTTTAAAAATAATCATTATTCTAATTCTTTAGAAAAGCAAATTGTCAATAGAGATGAACATTGTTGCTCATATAGCCAGTTTATTATATGGATGAGAAGCACGAGAGCTGAGGTAAATATGTCAAGATTATTCCATTTAAGATTTTCCCTTGCACTAATCTGATCAGTTTGATATGTAGCTCTTCTCCTCTGGGCGAATTGAATCTGGGCTCTAAGAACTGAAAGGCCAGTGCTTAATTTTGTGCATAGCCCTCCCTATGAAATATTCCATTATTTAAAAATTATTATTTTTTGATGAATGATCTGTCAGCATTGGATGAAGTTAACATTCTTTTGGTCAATAAAGTAAATATTAAGGTTGTAAGATAAACAGAAGCTAAGTTAGCAAAAAGTACCGCATGTGTTTTTCAATCCTGCCACATCTGCACTTAACTATTTTCAGCATTGCTGTTATAGTTTTCATACATAATACATGAATAGTTTCTTAGAATTTCCTTTACATGTATGAACCATATTTAATGTTAACATTCTCAAACCGGTGTAAGTTATAAATAATATACTAATAGGTGTGAAGGCCTGTTAAATTATTTCTTTATGCTGTCCCTCTTAATGTGGAGTTTCCGAATTAAAAAAACAAAAACAAATTAACAGCGTAGACAGATAATTTCCATCAAAGGGGTACTAGCTTCTGTGCCCCTCTCCGCATGAATTAAAATTACTTAGCCAGTTTTCATGTAAAAAATAAACAGTTGAAGCAGCTTGCAGACAACATTTATTTTGTATGTACATTAATGGGCATTTCCGTTTTTCCTGGAGGCTAGAATCCACTTTGAAATTCATGTTTGATAAATTCCCTGGCTTTCTGAGTAATTTAGCTGTCTATGGGGCCGCTGATCCTTTGAGTGTATTGCTGAACCATTGGGACTTCCACACCACATCTACATATCCAAGTTCAAATATATACTCAAGATGATTGGTTTAAACTTTAAGTTGTTGATCTTATTCCTGATAGATTTGTTAGACTGTCTCCCATTTCATTTCTAAAATCTGTGCCTAATCCATAAATACCCCCTTCTTAAATATATTCTTTGCTAAATTCACTGATTGAGTTGGTAAAGGAGCCGTTTTATAGGCGCAGTGTGAAATTAATATTCAGAGCAGCGTAATGATCTTAAGAGGAAAATGCACTTTGGGTAGTATGTATGTGAATTAGTATCGGAACTGTGGCTTATTATATCAATTTGTTGCTTACGAAAATAAGAGAAGCTTAACCCTGTTACCTAATTTCCTGCTTGGTATATAAAAGTCATTCAGATGCAATACTATATACATTTGCTTGGGAGCAAGTCCCATTGAGGACAAATGGACTAACTTCTGAGTAAACCTGTATAGGTAAAGGTAAAGGGACCCCTGGCCATTAGGTCAAGTTGTGACCGACTCTGGGGTTGCGATGCTCATCTCGCTTTATTGGCCGAGGGAGCCAGTATACAGCTTCCGGGTCATGTGGCCAGCATGACTAAGCCGCTTCTGGTGAACCAGAGCAGTGCACGGAAACACTGTTTTCCTTCCCGCCAGAGAGGTACCTATTTATCTACTTGCACTTTGACATACTTTCGAACTGCTAGGTTGGCAGGAGCAGGGACTGAGTAACAGAAGCTCACCCCGTTGCGGGGATTCGAACCACCGACCTTCTGATCGGCAAGTCCTAGGCTCTGCGTTTAGATCACAGCGCCACCTGCATCCCCAAACCTGTATAGGATTGCATATATGTTTGCCATTAGTCCTATTCAGGAGTTCATGGGGTGAACCATACATATCAGGAGGTTGAACAGGGACAAGTGTGCTAAGCTCAGATGTGATATCAACCCCATTGGCCTCCACTTTGCACAAGGAGGAACCTTGTAATTGAGGTTCCCTGAATCTCTGTATGGTTTAACATTGTGGGGGGAGGCCTCCATGACTAAAAATATGTCACTTATTCACAGCCACTCTCCACAAATTGAATGGTGACATGGATGATGACATGGGAGTGGGGCTTAGGATGACCATACCCACTTGCTGTACTTATAGATGGGGTTTACACTAAACAGGGTTGCAATAATTTATGACCAACCTTCAGAGAGAGCAGCAAAGGGAGCTAGCTATTTGAATACATAGCATCTTTACAGGGTCAACTCTCATCACTGCCAGGGCCAGAGGAACAAAGGTGACAGTGAGCCAGGCAGAAGCTTCAAAGCCGTTTGAGAATTGTCTTGCTAGCTGCACACAGGGCCAGTCAGGAGCATGGAAAGCACATGTAAGCACTAGATCAAGTCCTGGGTGACAGCTAGAAAATGATACAGCCCCCAGCTCCTATATAGTTTCTTAGTCCGAGCTGTTGCACGGTTGAGTCTCCAAGCTCAGCCTTCCTGAAATGGAAAACAGGCAGACCTTAGCTAGTCTGTCGAAAAGAATTGCTTGCGGCCTTCTCTGATTGCTGGAAATTTCTTCCCTGGCTACTGTCTGAACAAGCTCTGCTGTCATTGGCGGGAGAGTTTTGGTCCTTCATCCCATTAGCATCTGTGAAGCAAGAAGCCTAATGGAGGCTTGGTGTCTGCTTCGTGCAAAACTGTTTTCACTGCCTATTCTGTTTTAAGCATTGTGTAATAACATAAGAGACACACTTTGAGCATTTCAGAAATTGATTGTTTATCAATTGTTTAGCGGACATAGCAGCCTTTGGGATATCTTGGAAGAGCTTGCCTGCACCTGGTTGGTTATGTTGGCTTTGCCCAGATTCCTTAACAATTGTATTATTGTGCTATCAGCCTCAAGAGTCTGCATCCCTCTTATTTCTTTTGCATTTCTGTGTAAATGCAAAATTGCGGGAGGAAGGAATGGAATGGAATAACCTACTGTGTGGTCTGCCGAGGTGAGACCCAGTTACTTCCCCATTTTAGCTTATAAAACCAATCTGACCAGGAGTGCCAGGATTCAAATTTACAGTCTCTAGGGCCACATTTTAATAGGGCCTCTCTCTCTCTTTTCTTTTTTCTTTTTGCCTGTGCTAAAACTTAACTCTGCTGCTACATTCATATTCCACCATGGAGGTTTAACTACCCAATTTTATTAGCAGTGAAATAAAAGTATTAGGAAAATGGAATCTCTGTTTTTGTGCCATGGAATAGACTGCCCTTGCCCCTTTTTCCCAATGGTAATTTATATCCCCTTGAAGTTTTTCTTTCTTTTTATGGATCGTGATGCAAATTTCAGTTCAGGTCACTTTTTTCTAAGGGAAGAAAGTAAAATGCCATTTGAGAACCTTTTTATTTAACTGAATTATGTATGGAAGAAATGAGTACTCAGCTCATATTATTTTTTCCCTCTCTACATGAATTAAAGTTTGCTTAGAAGCAGCACCAGATTGCATAATATCCTTAGTCACCTACGACCTGTATTACTGTACTAATATATCTAGATTCCCACACCCCTATTTAGAAAGGTATTTAAATACAGTAGAATTTCCGCTCTTCCTCCTCCACATCGCTACAGTTTGGGGGAATATGAAGAATGGAACAAATAAGGGGGGGGAATCATAAGAATTGAATCATGGGGTTGGAAAGTCTCTCAAAGGTCATCCAGCCCACCCCACAGCTGCAAAGCAGAATTTATAAAATGCCTTATGAGATTGTCTTCATACATTTAATGCATGAAAGGCCTCCAGGTTTATGACACAAATACTGAAATCCTCTTCCCACTTACCTGGAAGTAAATCCCATTAAATTAAATGGGACATATTTCTGGGTATACCATCACAGGATTGCACTGCAAACCGAGATGTTCTGTGACACTAACTGCAATCTTGTGCACACATTTTTCTCTGGGGGAAAAGTGTCCCATTGAACGAAGTGGGAATTGATTTGAAGTATACATGCATAGGATCAGATGGGCTCACCGTTGACAAACCAGTTTGCACATGATGAATGCAAAAATATGGGTCTCATGAATTGATTCCAACAACTTTACCCTCACACCATAGGTCTGACTATTTCATTTGAACCAAAATGAGGGCCCACTTCCTAGCAGAAAGCATTAACAGGGAATTGAAGTGGAGAGTGATGTTTGCTGACTGGGGATTATTTTATCTTTTTTAATGCATATTTATGAGCTTGGAAGGCTCAGGCTTTTGAATTCAACCCTGCATCTTTAGTGTAATTAAATTATATTAGGTTGGGCCCAAGCAGGCTTGGAAGTTTCTCTTCAAGACAATGGGATCAAAACAGGATCCTTAGTAACATTTGTACAAAGCATTTTATGCATGCTAGAGAAGAAGAAAAAGGCAAAGCTGCATGTTGTGTACTTAGCATTTTTTTGAATTTTTAAATGCATTAGAAACAAAAAAAGTAGACGGTTTTACCAAAGCACCCAATAATAGGATCCAACATCATCCTGGCAATAAGACAACTTTTATTATGTAAGTATATTATATAAAAATTGTATTATGTTGGCTCCTAACTAGGATTCCACAAATGGAAGGGTCCCTTCTATAGCTGAACACAACCAAGAGCCAGTGGGTGATTTTTTGGCTGGCAGAAGGAAGAAAATGCACCCCCCGATTTTCCCCTTGTAGACCTCTCTGTGTTGCCTCTCATGCTACTCCAGGGGTGCTGGGATTAGGGGTTCAGTGGGACCTGTTGGTGGAAGTGTCACGTGATTAGAAATCCGCCCAGGATTTCTAATCCTCTTGCCAACAGGAACCAACTCAGGATCCCAGCCGTTCCTTGTGAGTATGCATTCATACTTGTGGAAGTCCTTTTGAATTCTTAGTGGTTCTGTATCAACATGTACAAGCAGAAATGTGTTGCAATGGAGCATTATATCCTTCCATAGGTGGACAAAATACAAAGATATATGACAATCTGCAAGTGATCCAAGTGCACTCTCGTAATGCACCCAGAGGAACAAATGCACGTATTGATGCACTTCTATGGGACCTAGGTAAAGGTAAAGGGACCCCTGACCATTAGGTCCAGTCGCGGACGACTCTGGGGTTGCAGTGCTCATCTCGCTTTATTGGCCGAGGGAACCAGCTTACAGCTTCCGGGTCATGTGGCCAGCATGACTAAGCCACTTCTGGTGAACCAGAGCAGCGCACGGAAACGCCGTTTACCTTCCCGCCGGAGTGGTACCTATTTATCTACTTGCACTTTGACGTGCTTTGGAACCGCTAGGTGGGCAGGAGCAGGGACCGAGCAACGGGAGCTCACCCCATCGCGGGGATTCGAACCGCCGACCTTCTGATCGGCAAGTCCTAGGCTCTGTGGTTTAACCCACAGCGCCACCTGCATGCCATGCAGAAATATGCAGCCACCCCATATGAGGATTGATCCTGCAACCTAGCCATCATCAGCACCAGACTCTAACCAATTGAGCTATCCAGGCTGCACAGAGCTATCCAGGCTGGGACCTAACATACATGAAATAGTTGTTGGATGGGTACCACACTCTACCAATTCCCCCATACGTGCTAAAAACATGTGGAAGATACATTGTCGTCCATGAAATCATGTGGAGCTTTGAAGAGCGAAAGATCTTCAGGTCTTGCATAGAGAAACAAGCACAGTGATAAGGAAACCCAGGCTGTCCCCCCCAAACTGCCTAGCTTCATCTTAATGAGGGGGCAGTCTGCATCAAAGTACATGCCATGTTAGTCATATTCAGCACACCTGCGCACATATACCACTGGATCAAACGCATCATGTTTTTCAAAGAGAAATAGAATAAGTTACGTGGACCAGGAAGCCTTTTAACTATCCATTTAACTGAAGCTCATGGCAGAAAATAATAGAGCTGGGAACTGATCCTGCAGAGGTTTGATGAGTTTGCACACTGCAGAGGGATTTTCAAAGAGGTGTGCCATGCAAATTTAATTTACTGGGTTAATGCTAGATATTACTGTAAAGGGCTTTACTTGAAAACTCTCAGTGGTCATATTAACCTTGGCCCCTCCAGCTGATTTAACTGCAGTTTGAATTGGAGATCCCCTCCTCCCTCTTGCTATGTGGCTGCATGGAATATTGACATCTTGTTCTCAAGGCAAAAAACTGGTAAAGCGAGCGTTTTCAGTTGCACTTCAAAGCATATTCTGCTGTGATTTCCATGGAATATGGTAATCCGTAGCATGTCTGTGTGTGGTGCTTCTGTTGCAAACCACTGACGTGGTCCCACAGATTGCTTCACTTTCTCATTCTAGGGCATAGCTGTAAACCTTTCCCTTTTCTTGCGAGGAATCCTATTCGGAATAAGGGAATGTCCCTTAAAAAAAGGGAAAAGTTGACAGCTATGTTCTAGGGTTCATCTTCAACAACATGTAATTCTGGTGGGAACAGTAGCATCCCGGGAGCAGCTAACATGGAAAACAGACCTGATACTCTGTGCACTGTCTGGTAGAATTATATTCCAGTTGCATTGTCTCCATTTCCCATTTATTGCTGGATCCCCATTGGTTACTTGAATTCAGGGGGAAGATGGGTATTCAGGAGAAGGGAATGGACTGGTTGAGGCACCCAGAGAGGAGACATGAGTCATTTTAAATAGATCTCTTGATTTTAGATGTGACAGAAATCTAACATGTGGGAAAATGTCAGTGCCCCGCTCACTGCAATGCAGTTTGCCCCTTTAATGTCCCTTTGTTATTTATTTATTTTTACTGAGTCTAAAGCTCTTGCTATTGATCATTGGGTACATCCTAAGATGGCTGATGCATAGCTCTCTGGATAACAATGGCAATTACCAAAGAGTCGCTTCGCAACTTGATTTTGCTAAAATTAGAATGCATATTAGGAAAAGGAGTTTATTTTATATCTTATTAATGGTATATGCCCTTATTTTGACACAAGTGTGCATTTTGCACCATGAAGTGAGCAATAATACATACAAGTTTTTCCTGATCTGCAATGCAAACTAGAATACATATTTTCCACTGTTCTTTAGATGTTACAAGATGTATGGATTTTCTTTTTGAACATGGAAAAATTGACAAAACTTTTAGGGTTTTTCCCCATTCTTTTTAGAAATGATGTCAGTTTCCCCACATTCCAAAAAATAAAATAAAAATGGGTTAGCTCAATAAAGCTTATTATTTGCGGATATGAGTTATCCATATAATGTAAAACAAGTCTGTCCACAATATGCTAAAATATAGTCTGATGATAGTGGATTCTGCCAGAACAGTCCATTGCTTAAATTTTTGTTGCAAATATGTATTTTCTTTCTATAAATGCTGGTGAGAACCTCTTGACACTTGTGCATTCATGTTTTGAGAATGCTCTGGTGCCTGTATATACAAATGAAAGCCGGGTGCCGCGAGATTGCTGATTCTAGCAGGGTTTTTTAGGATGTGTCCGTATGTTGCATGATGTACTGGCTAGCTTTTGCAATGGTCTTTTGGATATGGCTAATTAGGCAGTGAAAAAGCAGCCATTTGGATACCGTTCCCTGGACACTGCATGCCAAAATGTCCACTTAAGTGAAATTCAAGCTACCCCCTAAGGGTGCAATCTAAATCCCATTTACTTTAAGGCAGTTCTCTTTGAGTCTTCAGACACTACAACCTTGTTGTAATGTCTGAACCAGCCCTGAATCTTAACTTTGGACTTGCAGCTCGATCTCCCGAGCATTTAAGCAGAAGCAATTGCATTTATGCTGACTAGGATGTAGCTTCTCACATATTGATTTGTACTTGGGTATATATGTGTGCCAGTTCAATTATGGAAGGAACATGTGTTTCGTCAAAATACACAGAAAGCCAAGTGGCAAGGATTGGGCCCCTGATGTATTTAAATGAATAAATGATGTAAACTGATTCCATGCTGCCTTCACAATTGGTGCATGTGTCTTATATACCGGCATATTTCAGTTAGAGTTTTGTTATGTACTGAGTTGAATAGGATCCAAACTGCAGCAGTCTGATTGGTCCTAGAACAATAGGCTCCAAAAGGCAGCAGTCTGATTGGTCCTAGAACAATAGGATTCAGAATGCAGCAGTCTGATTGGTCCTAGAACAATGCAGCAGTATGATTGGTTAGCAGGAACCACCCAATCATGCTCCAGATAGAAGTGAATCCACAACCTGATTGGCCTACAGTAGAATCCTGGAATTAGCCAATCATGTGCAGCCCATTGTGTAAATAATGTATATAAAGCAGATACTTTGAGGGGACATTCATTCATTCCTCCTCACCACTATGAGCTGAATAAAGAGCATGAAATCACTTTGCGACTCTGAGTATATTTCACTGGCGACGAAGGTGGGATCCCGCTGAGCTGACTGCCACACACAGCACCGCAGCACCGCCACCTGCCGCACCGCTGCCTCGCACCGTGTATCCAGGCTTCAGCTCCGGGACACAAGGAACTCAGAATGGCAACTGACAGCAGCTTCTCGCCATTCAACCCAGCATCTGGAGACTGGGAAGCGTACGCCTCCCGTTTCACCTTCCTCCTAGAAGCCAAAGGGGTCACCGATGAAGAAGAGGCCAAGAAGAGGGCAATATTCTTCAGCGTCTGCGGAGAGGAGACATTTGAAATCGCCCGGGCTCTCCTTGCGCCTGAAGACGTCGCTACTGTTCCATACAAAACAATAATGGAACAGCTGAAGGGGCACTTTTCGCCACAGCCCTCAGTGGTGGCTTGTCGAAATGCCTTCTACGCAAAGCGGCAAGCCCCTGGGGAAACCATAACTGGGTTTGTGACCTCTCTCCGCCAAGCTGCCCGGTTCTGCAACTTCTCAGAGCTGGAGAACATGCTTCGTGACCGCCTCGTCGGTGGCCTGAAGGATGAGAAGCTGCAACGACGCCTCTACGCTAAGAAGAACCTAACGTTCCAGGTCGCTCTGGAGGAGGCCCTGGCAACGGAAGCTGCTGAGAGGTCGACGCAAGAGGCACGGCTGAGCCAGCCGTCCCAACCGAGGGTCCACCACGAAGACCTCACCAACGACTCGGGATCCGACAGGGAGGAGGTGCACCGAGTACAGCAGCGCACTCAAGCAGCCCACATACCACAGCTGCCTCGACGAGAAGGAGGGAACTGCGCAAGCTGTGGAGAAAGTCACGAGAGGAGGACCTGCCGTTTCCGCAACGCAGAGTGCAGGCAGTGCAGAAAATTGGGACACATCGCCCGGGTGTGTCGGGCTCGGCCCACCCGAAGCCAGGCATCAGATGACCAATCCAAGAGCCCCAGGTCCCGGGGCCCAACGCACCAAGGCAACTCGACGGAGCTCACAGACTTCCAGGTATACCAGTTGCCCCACCCCAACGTAGAGAAAATTTATGTAGAGGTACAGATAGAGGGGGCCCCATGCCGCATGGAGCTTGACACGGGTTCAACTCTATCCATAATCTCGGCAAGGACCTTAAGGAAACTGTGTCCTACTGGGGGTCCCAAACTCAGGCCGGCCCCATTCACCCTCCGGGACTTCCAGAAACGTAAGGTCCCCACAATGGGGGTGGGGACCTTCAGGGTGCAATACCGAGGGCGGACGCGGCAACTGGACTTGCTTGTGGTCAAGGGCCCCTACATTAGCTTACTGGGGTTGGCATGGTTTGGACCACTGGGACTAGCCATCACCGGGGTGAACCACATGAGCTTACAAGTGGACGTGGACGCCATATGCAAGGAGTTTCCGGGGGTTTTCGATGGGAAATTGGGACAGTATACGGGCCCCCCCATTGCTCTACAGCTTGACCCCGCAGTACGACCAGTCAGGCTCAAGGCCCGCCGGGTCCCATTCGCCCTGAAACCCCGTATAGACGAGGAATTGGACCGACTCGTGGAGCAAGGAGTGCTGGAGCCGGTGCCTAATGCCCCCTGGGAAACCCCAATCGTCACACCCGTCAAGCCTAATGGTTCGGTCCGCATCTGCGCAGACTACAAATGTACCATAAACAAGGCCCTCATGGCCCATGCATACCCAGTGCCAGTGGTCAGCCATGTCCTTGCCACCCTGGCTGGGTCGAAAATTTTTGGCAAGCTGGACTTGGCCCAAGCATATCAACAGCTGCCAGTAGATGAGGCCACAGCAGAGGCACAGACGATTGTGACGCACAGAGGAGCGTTCAGGGTAAAGCGGCTGCAATTCGGGGTCAGCGTGGCACCAGGCATATTCCAGAATCTAATGGACTCTCTCCTTAAAGGGATTCCTGGTGTCACCCCCTTCTTTGATGATGTGTTGATTGCCGGGCCCACACCAGAGGAGTTTGAGGACCGCCTCCGCACTGTTCTGCACCGTTTCCAGATGGCGGGTCTCAAGGTGAAGCGGGAAAAATGTCTACTAGGAGTGCCTCAAGTGGACTTTCTGGGATTTATGGTGGATGCAGAAGGGGTTCACCCGACTGGGGACAAGGTACGGGCCATTTGTGATGCCCCAGCGCCCAAGAACAAGACTGAACTTCAGGCCTTCTTGGGATTATTGAACTTTTACCATTCCTTCCTTCCCCACAAGGCGGCGGTAGCGGAGCCCCTACACAGACTCCTGGACAAGCGGGCCCCTTGGGTGTGGGGCCAGCGCCAGGAGGCCGCATTCCAGGCAGTCAAGGACTTGCTTGTCTCAAACTCGGTCTTGGCACACTTCGACGAGAGGCTGCCGGTGGTGCTAGCATGCGACGCCTCGCCCTATGGCATCGGCGCTGTCCTGGGACACCAACTCCCGGATGGAAGAGAGGTACCGGTAGCATACTTTTCCCAGACACTCAACGAAACCGAGCGGAACTACTCGCAAATCGACAAGGAGGGTCTGGCAATCGTGAAGGGAGTAAAAAAATTCCATGATTTCTTGTACGGGCGGCCCTTCACCGTGGTGACTGACCACAAGCCGTTGCTTGGCTTGTTTGCCCCCGAAAAGCAGACCCCCCAAGTGCTGTCTCCTCGCGTCCTCAGGTGGTCAATTTTCCTTGCCAGCTACCAGTATGCACTGATTCACCGCCCTGGAAAGGCGATGGGCCATGCAGACGCCCTCAGCAGGCTACCACTACCGGAAACAGGCCCCGACCCAGCACCTGCACAAGAGGTTATGAGCCTGGAGCTGCTTCCTGACCGCCCCATTCAGGCACAAGAAGTTGCACACCATTCCAAGAAAGATAGGGTCATCTCCCGGGTCCTGGACTGGGTGTGGAGGGGATGGCCCAGCCGCAGCCCCGGGCCAGAATTCGCCGGCTACACAACCCGCAAACATGAACTGTCAGCCCACAAGGGGTGCCTGTTATGGGGAAGCAGGGTCGTTGTTCCCCAGCCCCTCCGCAAAAGGGTCCTCACAGCCCTACACGAGACACACCCAGGGGTAGTAAGAATGAAGGCCCTTGCCAGGAGTTATGTGTGGTGGCCGGGGATCGACGGAGAGATAGAGGCCTGGGTCAAACACTGCCAGGCCTGCCAGGAATCCCGCCCAGATCCCCCAAGGGCCCCAGTCCAGTCCTGGGAGTCCGCCCGAGCACCATGGTCACGCCTGCATGTGGACTTCGCTGGCCCCTTTCAGGGGAAAACATTCTTCATAGTGGTGGACTCCTACACCAAATGGCTGGAAGTCGCACTGGTACCGTCCACTTCTACGTCCGCAGCCATCCGGGTACTACGCAGGCTGTTTGCAACCCACGGGCTCCCTGACACTCTCGTCTCAGACAACGGGACTGCATTTACATCAGGAGAATTTCAAACCTTCACAGTGCAGAACGCCATCCGCCACATCCGTTCGGCGCCATTCCACCCTGCCACCAATGGCCAAGCAGAACGCATGGTGCGGACCACCAAGGACACCCTTCGCCGCATGACGCAAGGGGATTGGGAGTACCGCCTTGCCACATTCCTTCTAGCACAGCACAGCACCCCCAGCTCAACGACTGGCCGGAGCCCCGCTGAACTACTAATGGGTCGGCGCCTTGCAATCAGATTGGACCGCCTTCACCCCGATAGAGCTCAGGATGAGGTAGTGGTGGGGGAAGGCAGGAACCCCCGGACCTTCGAGGCCCAGGACCCAGTGTACGCAAAGAATTTTGGGGCAGGCCCTGCATGGGTACCTGCCACAGTCACCAGGGTCACGGGCCCCGTCTCGTACGAGGTGCTAACAGATGGGGGGCAATGCTGGCGCCGCCACTGCGACCAGATACGGCGACGATTCCCGGGAGAAAACCAGGAGGAGGAGGACAGGTCAGAGGAGTCCCAAGGGAACAGTGGGGCAGTGAGGCCCATAGAGCAGCAGGGGCAAGCAGGAGAGGCAGAATCAGTAAATACAGAGAGGACCCGCGAGGCCGAAAGGACACCGGAACCAGAACCACGACTGAGCGAGCCGGTTGCGCCAGACCAAACAGCCCCATCCTTGGAACACGAGCCAGAACCTGAACCCCGGACCAGGGAACACCCCAGGCCGCAACGCACACGTAGGCCACCGGCGTACCTTGAGGACTATGAATGCGACCTTCCGGGCAGGACTGGAACTTAGAGGGGAGGGGTGTTATGTACTGAGTTGAATAGGATCCAAACTGCAGCAGTCTGATTGGTCCTAGAACAATAGGCTCCAAAAGGCAGCAGTCTGATTGGTCCTAGAACAATAGGATTCAGAATGCAGCAGTCTGATTGGTCCTAGAACAATGCAGCAGTATGATTGGTTAGCAGGAACCACCCAATCATGCTCCAGATAGAAGTGAATCCACAACCTGATTGGCCTACAGTAGAATCCTGGAATTAGCCAATCATGTGCAGCCCATTGTGTAAATAATGTATATAAAGCAGATACTTTGAGGGGACATTCATTCATTCCTCCTCACCACTATGAGCTGAATAAAGAGCATGAAATCACTTTGCGACTCTGAGTATATTTCAAGTTTAAAAGGTTGTGTGAGAAGATGCCCTTAGATTTGCTGAAGTCAATGGGACCAAAACACCACCACTAGTTATTTTCACTGGATTTTGGTTTAGGTGATGAATTATTGCCTCCTGTAATGTAGAGTTTAAAACTTGGGTAGATAGGGATGCGGGTGCCGCTGTGGGTTAAACCACAGAGCCTAGAGCTTGCCGATCAGAAGGTCGGCGGTTCGAATCCCCGCGATGGGGTGAGCTCCATTTGCTTGGTCCTTGCTCCTGCCAACCTAGCAGTTCGAACGCACGTCAAAGTGCAAGTAAATAAATAGGTACCGCTCCGGCGGGAAGGTAAACGGCGTTTCCATGCGATGCTCTGGTTCACCAGAAGCGGCTTAGTCATGCTGGCCACATGACCCAGAAGCTGTATGCTGGCTCCCTCAGCCAATAAAGCGAGATGCGCGCTGCATCCCCAGATTTGTCTGTGACTGGACCTGATGGTCAGTGGTCCCTTTACCTTTTACCTTTACAGTTATTTTCACTGGATTTTGGTTTAGGCGATTAATTATTGCCTCCTGTAATGTAGCGTTTAAAACTTTGGTAGATAGGCTGTATATACATGTCGTTTTATTCTAGAGTCAATTGAGGCTGAGCACTTGTTTCATCAACATAGTCCACACACAATCTAGATCTATTGCATACTTTTTGCCTCTGAAAAGTGCTCATTGAGAAACAGGTTTCATTGTGAAAATAAAAGCTCAGTGCAGATCGGTTCTATTTTTCTTCACAGGGCTCCATTTGAAAACTTTCGTAGGTGGTCCCAGAAATGAGAAGGTGTATCGCCACCTGCCCAATAACTGGGTGGGTGGTATTGCAACCACCACTTCCTCCTTCATTCACCTGGTTCATGTGAAGGGAGGAAAAGGAGTGGATACCCCATTCGAGCGCAGGATTTCCAAATGCATATCCAGTAACCATACCCACCCTTGTAGATGGCAGGATCTCGAACCATTCTATATTAAAAGCCACATGTTGAAGATTAGTATGAATGATTCTGGATTACAAAGGACTACATTTATACATGGCTTTGTGTGGGGTGGGCCAGGGAGGGTTTCTCTGGAATATTCTGCTAAAAATGTGTTGTAATTTCACGTAAACAATACCTACGCTCTTCTTCAGGCTTCCCCCCTCCATCTCTGCTGAGTAATTTTAGTATCAGATTCTATTCCCTACTCTTTCAATATGCTTTCCATCAGCACCAATTTCCCAATTGGTCCAATCATTTAAAAAAGGGATTAGTCGAGTTTATAGAGGAGAGGTCTACTAAAAGCACCATTCATGCACTTTGAATAATGAAGTGTCATTTGTTTTGCTTTTGTAGCTAAACCAGAGATATTCCCAGTTTAAGTACCAATGATTGATTTGATGACTCTATAACGAATCCTCAATACGACTCATTAAGGACACTGCAGGACAGAAGAGTTTGTGAGTGTCCTTAAATGCATTGCAGCAGTAAGCCTGACACTTGCAATACATACAGAAGACTGTGTAACCTCATATTGATTGCTCTTAATCCAAATGATCTACCAGGTTCATTGGTGGTCATTGGTACTTTCTTTGCCAGGTACTTCTCTCCTTATACACACACACGCACACGGGCAGGGTACACACGCCCCATTCAAGTATAGGTGTGACTCTGGCCACAAATGTTAAAACTTGACCTTTGCTTTTCATGCCCTCAGTTATAGGGTGACTGCTCCCTTCCATTTTTACTAGCTGTGATTCTACACTTCTCCAAGTTTGATAACCCTGTCCCATGCATGTTGCTAAGCAACTACTGTACTGTGGTTTACTACTTCTGTTCGATTCATATCCTTTTACTTCCATCTCTGAACTGCAGTGAAATATTCACTGTTCTCCTGATCCTACCGTAGTCTAGAGACATATTTGTATTAGAACAATGTGAATATGAATTACTAACACCCCTGGTATTGGGGTTTTCTTTCTGAAAGCTCGTGCATATCATTTCTTATGAGACCTGCTCTTAAAATTTCATTTATGGAAGTTATTGGTTTAACAAACAATTGCCACATGAACTACAGATACAACTATTCAGTATTTCTAATACCATAGACAAACATCTAGACACCACCTGTATGGAGCACCTATATTTCTCTAGCTTCACAATGCTATGCATGCCTAATCAGAAGTAAGTACCATTGAACTCAGAGAAATATATCCCCAAGTAGGGTGTGTTTTGTATATCTGACTGTAGGCTTGAGCAATGCAGACTCATTATAATTTTCCTACAGTATATGGTTTTTTGGTGTGCTATTTCCAAACAAATCAAACTTGGTTTAACAGTGGCAAATAATAGTTTAACTGCAATAGAGCTAAAACAAAATTTTACAAAATTTTAACAATGTTCCATGTTGATATTCAACTTTGATATTTGACATTTATATTCTGGAGGTAAACTCTGACATCAAAAATTGACATTCCGCCTGTTTTGATTTGTTATATGAATGGATGAAATTAAAATTAAAATTTACTAAATGTCACTGAAACTTACCTCTCAGACACTGTCCAAAATCAACAGCTACTACATATCAGCTGTCAAATCTTGTCAAATCTTGACCGCTGCATGATATACTGTCAAAAGGCTGACTGCTGCTGAATGCCAGCTGTCAAATGTTGCAAAAAATTCATATCTGTCAAATGCAGAGACAGAATACCAAATATTCAGAGAATATTTACACAGCCAAATACTACCTGCTACCAAATATGCAGAGGAGAATTTTTTTTTAGTAATTTAGTTTCACCTCTAAAGCAAGATCCCAAACCAAATTTAAATATTACCCTTGATTTTTTAAAGATGAAGTGCATTATATCATGCAAAATCATATTTATCACAATTTGGATGAAAACAAAATGTGACTCAAGCATTTATTATGAAGAATGTTGGATGGAAGTTTCTGAAAATCTCAACCTTGAGCTTGTCCACACAGACAGGGCTTTTCCCCCCAGCCGGAACTCACCGGAACTAAGTTCTGACACCTCTCAGCTCATAGATCATAGAACTGTAGAGTTGGAAGGGACCCTGAGGATCATCTAGTCCAACCCGCTGCTATGCAGGAATATGCAGCTGTCCCATACAGGGATTGAACCTGCAACCTTGGCATTATCAGCGTCGTGCTCTAAAAGAGCTATCAAGGCTCTGTGAGTGCCATTGCCATGGTGAGTTCTGACACCTCTTTTTCTAGAAAAATAGCACTGCACACAGATATTTTCTAACTTCCATCCCAGACCTTTATCTTGATGAGAAGTAAGCTATTTTTAAAAACCAGTTCTGTTACAAATACTGTTTCTTCTTGCATATTATACACATTATTGTATGTATAATATTATACACATATACACTCTAGGTTTCCTAAAATAACCAGCACATAGCTACATAGTACTATGACTACAACTATATAAAAATACTTATGTGTTAATACTTGTATAGTTTATGCAAAAGAAATATAGCACTGCATGGAGCTTAACTCTATGTAATTTGCACATAATATAGATATAATTTTGTATAGCATTAGTCTGGCTTTTAAAAAGAAGAAAGAAACTAACAATGCACATGTGGCTCAGACCATAAGCAGATGCTTGATGCTAGAGGTGGTGCTAGCCGGGCAAAGCTTAATCGGAACCTCCATATTCAATGTATATGTGAATGAATCTATTTAATATGGATTCTTCCTTCACTGTTACCTGGTGGCATCATTAAAACAGCATGGTGGCTTTATGGAATCCTAGCAGCACCAAAGATGCTAAAATAATTGAGATGTCAAATACGACCCCATTACACCATTAGTGCAAATCATTGGTGATACTGCTTTGGGGCTTGTCCCTTACCTAATTGTCATGTTGTTGTTTAGTCGTTTAGTTGTGTCTGACTCTTCGTGACCCCATGGACCAGAGCACGCCAGGCACGCCTGTCTTCCACTGCCTCCCGCAGTTTGGTCAAACTCATGCTGGTAGCTTCGAGAACACTGTCCAACCATCTCGTCTTCTGTCGTCCCTGTCTCCTTGTGCCCTCACATAATGGCATTGATGTGGCGCTAATGGGACAGGGCTACAACCAGAACATGGTATTTTTAAGGGCACACAACCAATGCGGACACACTGGCACTTCCATACAAACTGTGGGTGCCAGGTGTTTGTGCCGACGTCTATGGGAAGATATCCAGACATAAGATATCCAGACATAAGATGTCCACACAAAAAGTGGAGCTGCCTGAAATGTTTCAAATGTACCCAAAGCCATTGAATTTACTGGATAGTTTGCCGCTCCAGTGCTGAAAAGATAGCAACACAAGCATAAGAGTTTGTTCCTGGTTTTATTTGAATTATGAGCAAAATGGATTTTTCTTCTTCTCCCCTTCAGCTGCTTTAAAGACAAACACCAAATTCCTTTGTAATTTTCCTGGTGCTCATCTCACACATTGCTGGTGTAAAGCATACCACATGTATTCAGTACAAACACTGGGATTCCTGGGCCATTTATTTTTGAAGGGTGGGTGGTGGGTGGGCGGGTACTCACGAGACAAATAATTAAGTTCAAAGTATTAAAAAGTTCCATTCAATTTTGTAGCATAACATTAGCACTGAAAGAGTAAGAAAAAGCTGTGAAGTGCAAAAGAGCGAACTTTTAGAAAGCTTTTGGCACATTATGATACCTCTTATTTAAAATGACTAATTTATCATGAGATGAATTGTAGAATAGCTAGGGGGTAAATTTTTCTTTTAAAAATGAAGATCTTGCCATTAAAAACCCCCCTATCCTATTCTTCTCCCTGATTGATAATAGAAGCAATTACATGCCCATGTAAGGCAAGATGTGAATAGTCCATTTCTTTATTAAATGGTGCTAAGATCACTTTAAAATATTAATGTTAGCATTACAAAAATGTATATCCCTGCACCTAAAGCTTACACTCGACCCTTGGCAACAGAATCAGTGCCAGAAAAAAATTGATCTTGTTATCCCCAAATGAAGTCATTTTTAGACGTACTGTGTCTTATCGGAAGGAGAGTGGGCAAAATAAATCAGCTAAGGGTAAAAGTAGAATTTGCAATAACCTAGTACTACTGCTTCATCCTCCCACATCTCAGCACATAAAACTTACTGTCAAAAGAACTCACATCATGAGAATTAATCAAGGAACTCTTAAAATACTCCAAGCACCTACCTTCTGATGACTAATTTGCCTTTCCTATTGCGAACTACTAATTTTTTATCTCAATCGATATGTACAAATATACCTCACTATCAATCACCAGGGGCAAGGACAAACTTCCACTATTTATGTAATACTGACTACAAGATGAAACAAGAATTGACTACAGTTAACTTGGGGCTGGCTTTAACAACCATCTAGAGGGAAAGGCTGGAACAGGAGGAGAGGACGAGGGGAAAGGAGGGTGATGCACACAGCCTGAAATGGCTCCAGGGAGAGCTTAAAGGCCGCGCTGGAAGTGTCAGAGGAGGCTGAGGAGCATCAAAAGGCCAAACTGGATTCTAAGATCCATCACCAAGTACAGACAAATATCTGCAGGGATGAGAGGAATCAAATAAGGATGAGCAGAGCATAAAGTAATTTAAGGCTGACAAAGAAGAGAACAGGAAAACTGCTTTGTTGGACACCAAGGGGTTCATTTAGTCAAATATTCTGTTCCCAACAGTGGTCAACCTGATCCTTCTGGAAACAGGGGCGTCCCATTCCATAGTGATAATTTTACTATTTATACCCTACACATCTTACTGGGTTGGCCCAAGCACTCTGGGCAGCTTCCAACATATATAAAAACATAACAAAACATTAAACAGTTTTAATTAAAATCTTCCCTGTACAGGATCGCCTTCAGACGGCTTGAAGGTCAGATGACTCCATACCCTCCAACATTTCTCCAATGAAAACAGGGACATCCTAAGAAAAAGGGACATTCTGGGATCAAATCAGAAACTGGAATGGCTTCTCTAAATCATGGTCATCCCTGGAAAATAGGGACACCTGGAGGGTCTGTAAGCATAGTTTTAATGTAATTGACTCTGCCTATTACTCTAGCACATAATATTAGGAGCTAGGCTGCTTCTAAACATCTGGCGATCATGATCCGTGGCAAAAATGGGTGTACATGAAATTCTTGATGGGCCAGGGAAGAGGACAGTGCATTCTGCCAACAACCACATATGCCCTTTGTCATAGTCTTCCTGACTTTTAAAATGGTAGGCAGTAGTTATATGGTGGTGGTGTAGAATAAGGCATCTAGAAGGGGAAGTTACTTTTAAAAATCTGATTTAGGCAACTGCCCAGGGACATTGTTCATCACTGGCTAAATGGGAGAGATGACAGTGTGGCAATTGTAAAAAACATCCCCCAACACTGGCAAGTAGGTTTTCAATTTCATTGTTCTGCAAGGGACAATGACAATAAAGATATCGTAATCGCATTAGAAATAGGTACAAGTTCAAAGGGGTAACTGAAAGTTCCTGGGATGACATGGTATTTTTGTCCTCTTCCTACTCTGCCCCAAAGTCCTAAGTATAACTATGGTGAAGAATGCAGCTTATAGATTAATTACAACTACTTATCTTGGGGTTATCAAAGTTGAGTGCAAGTTGTATACTTGTCCATAGAGTAATCTGAACTACTTATCTATAGTCTTCAGTGCACTTTACAAATTCTTCTCAAAAGTGTCCCTTATTTAGATTTTATTATTTTAATATATTTTACTCAAGCCCAGACCCAAGTGTTATAATTAGGGATGCATTCAGCACCTAAAATGGTAGAAAAACACTCATAACTGTAAACTCAATTCCCAAGCTGAGCCCACAAACCCAATGAAGTCTGGGAGCAGTGTGTAGACAACATCCTTAAGGATTCCAAATTTTCTTGAAGTTGCAGTTCCCTGAGTACTGGAAAGTACAGTTCTTCTGCATCTCAGTGGTATGACTGCTCAGAAATATCAAGGCTTTGCAGATGAGCATATCACTTCTTTGTCACTACTAATTATGGCACTATGTTATAGAATCATAGAATCATGGAATCATAGAGTTGGAAGAGACCACAAGGGCCATCGAGTCCAACCCCCTGCCAAGCAGGAAACACCATCAGAGCACTCCTGACATATGGTTGTCAAGCCTCTGCTTAAAGACTTCCAAAGAAGGAGACTCCACCACACTCCTTGGCAGCAAATTCCACTGTCGAACAGCTCTTACTGTCAGGAAGTTCTTCCTAATGTTTAGGTGGAATCTTCTTTCTTGTAGTTTGGATCCATTGCTCCGTGTCTGCTTCTCTGGAGCAGCAGGAAACAACCTTTCTCCCTCATCTATGTGACATCCTTTTATATATTTGAACATGGCTATCATATCACCCCTTAACCTCCTCTTCTCCAGGCTAAACATGCCCAGCTCCCTTAGCCGTTCCTCATAAGGCATTGTTTCCAGGCCTTTGACCATTTTGGTTGCCCTCCTCTGGACACGTTCCAGTTTGTCAGTGTCCTTCTTGAACTGTGGTGCCCAGAACTGGACACAGTACTCCAGGTGAGGTCTGACCAGAGCAGAATACAGTGGCACTATTTACTCCTATTGATGCAGCCCAGAATTGCATTGGCCTTTTTAGCTGCCGCGTCACACTGTTGGCTCATGTCAAGTTTGTGGTCAACCAAGACTCCTAGATCCTTTTCACATGTACTGCTCTCAAGCCAGGTGTCACCCATCTTGTATTTGTGCCTCTCATTTTTTTTGCCCAAGTGCAATACTTTACATTTTTCCCTGTTAAAATTCATCTTGTTTGTTTTGGCCCAGTTCTCTAATCTGTCAAGGTCATTTTGAAGTGTGATCCTGTCCTCTGGGGTGTTAGCCACCCCTCCCAGTTTGGTGTCATCTGCAAATTTGATCAGGATGCCCTTGAGTCCATCATCCAAGTCATTGATAAAGATGTTGAATAAGACCGGGCCCAAGACAGAACCCTGTGGCACCCCACTAGTCACTCTTCATCCAACTGTTTGTGCAATGGACTTGCACCTTGCTGGTATGATGTTGTTTCTCATCCCATATATTTACTTCCATTTTGTGTACTTTGTATAGGCCAAGATCCAAAGATGTACTTTAGCTGCCCCTTAGAGGTCCAATGACATCTTAAAGCTGCACAGCTATTTATATCCCAGCCACTGCTATAATGGGCTGCTATGTTAATCTATATCTATAAAATAGTAATTTGTAATATACAAAATAATAATAAACAGCAACTCTTTGGCATTGTCCTTTTTTTGTTGGTTGCTAGGTTAGAAGTGTCCTTATATTTAGACATCATATACATTTGGCAGTGAAGAGCGGCTTAAGTGATCTACATTGTTCATTGCTTAATTATGTTATTTTACTGTTCCTGAAAACCTGACACAAAGCAAATTTACATTACTCTGCTCCTAATTAGCCAATAATCCTTAAGGATTTGAATGATACATACTCAAAGTAATTTCCTTCTTCAGTAAAGATGAGTTTCCTTACGTTGGTTTAAGGTGATGGCATGGCACCCTGACAAAAAATGTATCTTGGTGATGACAGCACTCTGTGTGTTTGTCCTCAGAGTCAAACTCTCTTACAAAACTTAATTATATCTTCTTAGTGGACAGCAAGAAATCAATAAACAATGTGTGTAATTTCTGAAGACAAGTTGGCTTCTTTCCTCTTGAAGGAGTCTATAGTGAGTCTGTTAATATATTGTCTATGGCTATTGTCCTGGCCCCCATTGCTACACACAGAACTCGGACTCCCAGCAATGTTCCTACCAAAGGCTTTAATGCATCAGTTGGATCAGTACACAGGTAAGGCACAGGTTACAAGGGGCAGCAGGTACGTTAGAGATATAGATACATGGCTGAGCACATGCTTGATCCAACAAGTGACACACCCTTTGCACCTTCCTCTTGAAAAGTGGGGTAGGCAGCTAGAGTCCTGGGATTAGGCTCTCAAATGGGCACTCCATCAAATGGGTTAAAGTTCAAAAGGAGATCTATGCTACAAACTCCCTTCTTGAGAGAGTTATTATTCCTCCCAAAACCAGGGCTGACTAAAACCAATGCTTTGAAACAGATTTCCTAATTTCTATTTCTTTATTCTCTGAAAAGCCATGTTTACCAATTAGTTGCTATTTTAATTAAAATATACCTTTGCAACTAATTGGAACCGTTACTGGAACCAGACGCATAAACGGAAACCTCTGCATATGCTTCCCACCACTGGTGGAGGAAGCGGAGTGCAGGGGGACTGCCCCCTGCCCACGCTGGGCAACACGCCCCTGCAGGTGGCGTGCCATGCATCTGGGATGTGCACCAGCCCCGCCCCCGCCTGCTCTCTGCCCCCCGGTGCCAGAGCATGAAGCTCCTCCACTGCTTCCCACATACCTTGTGAACTACAAACTTGAGGGTTCTATCGTTCTGTTTGTGCAGTGGGACTTTCCTTTCTTCTCCCCACCTGTGCCCCCCAAATCTGCTCCAGATGGTCCCCCAACATTCTGGAATGGATTCTGAGGGTGTGCGGTCAGGTGTAGGGAAGAGGAGAGGAGCACAGAGTTTGACTGGGCAAGTGGAAGACTATTGCGTGAGCGGAACAGCAGCACTGGCTTCAACCCTATTTTTTAGGGGATACAACCCTATATTTAGGGGACCATTTGTGAAAGTAAGGATTACTATTTAGTTTTATGCACATGTAAGGACATTAAGCAAGAGCACATATTTGAAGCCTTAGCACCCGGGGTTTTCAAGCAAGAAGGGCAGGTAGTTAATGGACAGAACAGTATCCAATAAAGTAATTCTGTTAGTGTGAGTATTTCCACTTTTGCAATGGAAATTCTCCTCCCTTTCCTCTCTCCAGACATACACTGCACCCTCACCAGTCTGCTTTGGATGATTGGGGGAACCCCAAGAACACAGAGGCGCAGGCAGAGGGGAGGGAGTGGAAATTCTATTGTGCAGCCAAAAGTCTTGCACTAACAGAACTACTGTGTTGGATCCTGCCCTGTATTTCTGTAACATGGAAGGTCAATGCTTGTGCTGATAGACAGAGACCAAATATTCATAAATTACACATGAATACTTAGTTCTAATTATGTTGTTCTTTTGCTTTGAAAAGTAGACTTTATCTCAATGGCAAAGGGTCAAGAGAATGGCTAAAGACTCCCAAGTTTGTATTTCATAAAGACACCTTGTTTATTTTTCAGGGACCCTCCAAATCACGTTGCATAATTTGTGCTCCGAGATGGAGTTGAAGTCAGGGGAGCTCTTTAATTCGCTGTCGTGAGATGTGTTCCCATCAAAACAGTCCTTTTATAGTAGACAAGCACCTGTATTTTGGACTCCCGGTTATTTCTGAGCAGTCTTCAAAAAACCCCACACGTTTATTAAGTGCCTTGTTATTTATTAATTTAACAAAACTCTACACCACACTTTCAGTATCAATTGCTCCGAGGGGTGTGCAGCAGTAATTAAAAGCAATAGTTACAGACCACTGCTACTGTAAAAATGATCAAGGGAATCAGCCAACCATTGGGAGATGGTTGGTGCATAGTGAAGGCTAGTGACAGGGGTGGTAAATGATGGGAGTTGTTTATGTTGTCCATTACAAATTGTTCAATTTAATGCATTGTTACATTTAATCTAAGTAATGAATCCAGATGTTACCCTGATGGGTGCGTTTAAAAATAATTAAATAAATAAAGACAAATAGATCACAATGCCCTCTCCCTTCCAGCTGATTTAAAATTGTGGTTGCATCATGGGCAATCTGTATTTGCAGCTGTTGCGGCTATGGCCTCCTTCTGAGTAAAGCATTTTTCTGCCATATCTGAAATATTGGCAAAATTCACACTGAAGCTTTTCAGTGGGAAGGATGCATGCTGGTAGAAGGGTAGGGTAGAAATTCCAATCTGTCAGGATCAGTAGGTGATTTTTGCACCATTTACAGAGCTGTTTTGGCGTGTGAATATTTTTATATAAAACAAAAATACAGGTGGCATAATAAGAGTTTACGTGGACCTTTATGCAAACAGCTTACTCCCAGTGGTGCTTACCAATGGTGTGTAAGACCAAACAATACCTAAGATAGGTGTGAGATGCTATAGAGAATGTTGAAATTATTTTCTCATTTCTTTTCTAAAAGAAAAAACACACATTTTGCACACCCTTGCTATATTTGGATCTTAAAGTGATACCAAATCAGCATTTCCAACCCTGGGTCCCTTCAGATGTTTAGGACTACATCTGGGGCTTATGGGAGTTGTAATCCAAAATGTTGGAAGGGCACCGGGTTAGGAAAGGCTGATCTAAATAGAGTATAGGACAATCTATCATTTGGAGTTTAGTGTTGCTAGATCTCTTCACCTTTCTCATTAAAATGAACCTGATTTAAAACCAATGAATGCTAATGATCAGTCCTTCTGAGTTATCACACAAAAGAAATCACATTGCCATGTCCCCTTACACAAGTCACGGTACATCCCTTTTCTCAGGATAGCATGTGAATAAGAATAGTATGTGAGATTGTAAAGTCACCAATAGGCATGTTGCATGTGTGAACTCAAGAAACTGACTTAATAGTCATGCACAGGCACTGTAAATGTAGATTACTAGAACAAAGGAAAGATGGTTCACATCAGAGGCAGATTTAGGGCAGTGAGACTGGTTCCACCACACCAGGTGCTGAGCCTAGGGGGCGCCACAGGGAGCCACAACTATGACATAATGAAGTAAGCAGAGGTAAGCTACCAAATTTTGGGCTTGCACAGGGCACTACTGAAATTTGAAAGACCAAAGTCTGCCCCTGGTTCATGTAGTCAAGTGGGGACGAGGCCCTGTTTGCACATGCTAGCTTGTTCTCTGGTTCTCTGTGGCCACCAGACTAATTTTATGTTTGTGGCAAGGAGGCAAAATGGAAATGTGAGTTGCAGACAGAGAGCAAAGAGTGGCAGAAAGGGAGAGAAAACGGATAATCCCACACACTTTTGCCCACTGCTGGTATACAGTTTCTGACATATTACCTCCAAGGGAATGTAGAGCTTGACAGCAAAATGTGGCTCACCTCTGGCCTCAGAAATACATTGGGCACCTGCATACCCAGAATATATGTTTGTGTGTGTTAGCGGAAACACACTTTTGTTCAACAGATTGATCTTTGCACTGCAAAGAATTCTGAAGTTCACCAGTTCTGCGATGGGGATTTGTCTTCAATGGGGATATTAAAAAGCAGTGATTTCTATTCATCACAACCAATTCCATTCCGTTGCAGTACAGTTTCCACCAAATACGACTTTATTCACCTTTCCACCAGGTATTTAACATAAGTCAAGTAACTAACATAACTTACACAACTAACATTCATTTCAGTGTCAATGTTATATAGAAAAACTTGTGTATCATTTGCAGATGTACAAAACACAATGTGAACAAACACCGATAGTATTTGCTTGACTGATTTTTGTTCCTGGTCACAGACAAACACATGAACTGCAGCAATTTCTGCTTCCTTTTCTATTTTTTTTACAGAATTCTCGGATATCCCTAGTTCTCACCCAGTTCATATATCTCATTTCCTCCTTTCCTGGTTATTCAGTTACAAGTGATTCCTAGAGTGTCAAAATCAGAAAAGAAATGAAACATGAAAATTGGCCACAAGTTAGCATTGCTTTTATACTGATGTCCTGGGACTTGAATATTGTCTATAATTGATATTGCTCTGTACAAAAGCCAATCCTATATGAAACAAAAGCCAATCATGGCACTTCTTTTAATTGGTTGTGAGTCCTCTGTAGAGAGAGCAGGGAACTTCTATGGTCTCTGTAATGCCGATCATACTGTTATTTATAACTGTAACCAAGACCGAAAGAAATAGAGCCATTCAAATTAGCAAGAGCGTTAATACAGAGAACATGTGGAGAACATATTGCAAAGTCAAATGATTCAAAATTTTAGATTAGTGAAATTCACTTCATTTGGATTTGGAAGGATGATTTGGTGAATACAGTTCAAGATTTCACTAGCTTGTTGTTTTTCACTTGAAGACAAAGAAAACTGTGGCCAACCCCCCCCCCCCATAATCTTGTTATAGTATTATCTTCCTATGAAAGCACATTAGTAAAGCGCTCTGATGCTGGTTGTACAGTGAACTCAAACCCACCCCTAATTAAACTGCCTGCATCCCCCAGCATTTTCCTGTAGTGATGTCAAGCCATGCAGCTATTCACTGCCCTTTTATGAATGTAAACACTGTTTGTAAATCATATAAACCTAACCTGGTTCGCTATTGAACAGCTCCTAAAATGGAATTAATTAGCTTTATTGAACTGGGAGTTGCCATTTATTGGATATTTTTGAACATGACTTTTCTTGAAATAAATCCCTTCTCTTTCTCCACTCTGAATTCACAGGGAATTAATTTTGGAAAGGATGGAAGCATTTTTTAAAATTCCAATTTTAATTTAAGAGAGGGCTAATGGTGTGTAGATTATGTGTGAAATGTTTTATTGAGCCAGCATAGATTTTTGTCTCTCTCTCTCTCTCAAAAAAAGAAGAAAATGAAATAAAATAACTAGAAATGTAATACATTTGAAAGCAGCAAGTGTCCAATCCTAGCAGCTCAGTCATGGAGTGCTTGCTGTACTTTGGCAATCTAATTTAAATGTTAAGTCTGAATAGAGAAGGTACCCTGCTCTAGGACATGAGCTCATCTTCCCTTTCGAGATCAGACAAAAATGCCTCTGGCAATATGTTTGCACATTACTGTGAAATAGCCCCATACGAGGCAAAGAAATATAAACAAACCAAACAAATTTGCCTCTCTTCTTTTTAAGCTCAATTATATTTCTTCTGCATAAGAAAGAAGGCACCAAGAGCCTAAATTTAAGGGAGAAATAACATCCGTTGCAATTTACCCGAGGAAAAACCATAGTTGCCGGAGGTGGATAGTTTACCTGAGCCATCAGCTACATAGCACATTTATGGTTATTGTATTTTACAGGTTGATAGATTTTTATATTCTGTCCAAGTCAGGATCTTACACCACCTGGTTTATTATTTAGTAATTTACAGTGCAGTCAGGCATGTTTGGTTTAATGTAGGATAAACTTATAAATCTATTGTTCCTCCAGTTGCCAGGGTTGGTGTGCAATGAACTACAGAGCTTGATGCGTACATACATTTCAGCTCTGCTTATTTTCTTTGATAGGGAAGCAGGCAATAGATAACACAGTGACAGTAGCATCCCAGGGGATAGCAAAATGTGAGAGCAACACACCGTCAGGTTAGTAGGTCATTATTGTATGAGCACTGAGCCATTAATTGACTACTGTACCAGGCTCAGTCTGTGTCAGATTATGGCACTTGGCAGTAAGGACTGTTATCTAATAGCTTAACTTCGCTTTCTTCTTATCTTCCTTTTTGCTGATAAAAATATGCATAATAAGGTAAATATATTTGTTACATTGCCATTTCAGCTGTAGACAAAAGAGACTGTCAGCAGGTAAATCTGTTTCATGTTTGTCTGTCTGTCCTTAGGCCCACTCTCTCTTCCCACAATGCTTTGCCATCCTGTGCAAGAGTGGTAGTGTTGGAAAGCTGAGAGGGGAGGCAAAGGTGATGGCCTTCCTTTTGGGGACCTGTGCCTTTTTACAAGGCATAAAGCCCCCTCTCCCACAAACAGAGAAAGTCTGACGTAGCACACTTGCTTGTGAAATCAGAGTCCAGTTGTCCAATTCTCCCCTTCTCATTCCTCTTTGCATGCTTACATGCTCCCCCTGGCAACTAACATGTGCCAGCTGCACTCCTCTGCCATGCATCCAGATGGCATTCATTTCATGCTAAAGCCATCAAATATATGGAGTGGCCACAGAAAAGACGACATGGCAACCAGATCTGAAGAGGCATATGGAACTGGGAAGGGGCCTTTTCAAAACTGTGGGTCATCTTTCCCTTTCTTCATGTTACTAATATAAATAGACAGGTGAGTTTGAATCATCTGAAGCACCTTTATTTGGTTATCCATTTATTTACAAGTGGTTGCCAATTGGTGGTCTGCAGATCCACCCAGAGGGTCTGTGGCACATACCTGTCAACTGTCCAGGACATCCTGTTTTGGAGGACCGTGCTGTGTCATGAGATTGAGGCGCCCCAAAACATGTGATTTTTGGTGTCGTGCTCTTGTGCAGGTCATGTGGCCTGCACTGGAGCACAGCTTGGAAGATGTGTATCCTGGTTTTGCATTGCAACATGTTGAAGGGTTATGGTGGCACCAATTACATAGCAAAATCTACCAGAGAGATACCAAAATTTAGTGGGTCCATGGCTTGGGGGTCTGCAGTACTTGGCTCATTGGGGACCACTGATTTACAACATTTATACAGCCACCCCATGACATAAGTTCTTTGAGTGGTTTACAAAATACATACAATACAATGCACTGCAAAACAATAACAATGATAACAATTCATATATTGCCCTTCATCCGTAGATCTCAGGGTGGTTCACAACATAAAAATGGAAGAAGGAATGTGTCTCCATTTCTGATGTAACTGGGCCAATGCTAGCCTCATCCTAATCTAGTCATGCTTAGTTGACTAAAGCTGAACGTGAGCTTTCATTTTCATTCATCCCTGGCTGGTCTCATGCAATTCTATGCAAAGAGATCTGGATCAGGGTAAGACGTTTCCAGCACTTTCAAGTTAAAAAGAAAAAGATAGGGTCAAAGCCTTAGCTCATGGGTGGGCAAACTAAGGCCTGGGGGCTGGATCCGGCCCAACCGCCTTCTCAATCCGGCCCACGGACGGTCCGGGAATCAGCATGTTTTTACATGAGTAGAATGTATGCTTTTATTTAAAATGCATCTCTGGGTTGTTTGTGGGGCATAAGAATTTGTTCATTCCCCCTCCCCCAAAAATATAGTCCGGCCCCCCACAAGGTCTGAGGGACAGTGGACCGGGCCCCTGCTGAAGAAGTTTGCTGACCCCTGCCTTAGCACTTCAATGGAATAATAGCTCCAAACTAGCAGGTGAAAAAAAATTACGTATGAACTGCGAATGTCAGGTGTTTTTCATGAATAAATCTGTACCTTATGAACTGGCAACTTTCACAGCAGAAATTGAATTCAGCATTTCACCAGCATGTAGATAACACACCTTTTATGGATGTACCTATCATGGAGAGTTAATAATTTAATGAGCATTATATATTCTGATGTTTGGTTTTACATCAGAAAACTGAGTACAAATATACACTGATTACCCTAGAGGTTTAAACAAACATATCAAGTCACACCCATAGCTACAGAAGGAGTTTGCTGTGCATAGGCAAACTATAGTTTTAGGCATTCATTATTGCCTGCTGTGCAGAGTATATTGTATGAAAGCTATTGCGTTCCAGCTTTCATACAACAGCTAAACTGGTGCTTGACTAGTGATGCCATACTGAGTGCCAATAGCCAAATCATGGTTGTGTGGGCACATGAAGAGTTGACCTGGGGAAGAACAATTGAATAAACTACCTTAATCATTCTTTAAACATCTTATATTTCTCTCATGTTACATTTACATAGCCTGAATTTTCTTCTTTTGAACTGGTGACTTTCCCTGTGCATCTAAATCTTCAGAGGAAAAGGATACATTTCACGCTTCTGAATAACTTGGTGTATGTGTGTGTGGGGAGCCCAAATGTACGTTAAATAAAAAATAATACCTAAGGGGAAATGCCAGTTCCAGTCAAGGACCTCCAGAATACCAAGAAGCAGGCCAGCAAAGGTGTGGGGTAAACTGGTAAAAATTAACTATTAGGAAGATGATACAATCTCATTTTTATGATTCAGAGTTAGCTATAATGCTAATATATTGCTCCAGGGGAGGTTCAAAAAAGTCTGCTTTCTGTGAGATGTGCTCCAAAAATTGTTAGGTTGTGAATTTCAGATGCTCAGCATCTCTGACACCTTTTGGACCAAAATAATGGTCACAGCACTCCATTTCGCTTCTTGCAGTTCAGTCTATTTTCATAATGGCCTAAGACCAAATGTGTGATTCCTTGGGGGGATCAATGAATAGTGACAGTCACTCTGCAAAAGAGTATGGGGCACAAGTACTTCTGTGAAGCAGCTGCCTTGTTCTCTATGATATTGGGTTTCTTTCTTTCTTTCTTTCTTTCTCTCTCTCTCTCTCTCTCTCTCTCTCTCTCTTTCTTTCAACTCTGGTTGCAATGATTGCTGTTAGCTTAATATTATGAAATAAACACCATCAGAACAATTGTTACTAATTAGTTTTGCAAAGAGATTTTGAAAACAGGGTGCATAGGGATCTCACTGTTTGACCTTCAACAAGGTGTAGTCATTTCAACATGCCATGCAGCCAGCCTTGATCTGGCACAGCAGGATATGATTCCCACAAGGAAGCTGTGATATGAACAGAAAACACAAGGAAAGATGATGATTTTACAAATTTGTAAACCACCACACAGCCTGAGGCCATCAAAGCGGTCTATAAGAAGATAAAAGTAAAGGGGAAATAGTTAAAAATGCAAATTCTAAAAACAATGGGAACTATCTCTACAAACCCTGTAAATGATTAAAACCGTTCCTACAGATGTACAATTAATATTTAATAAATGACTAGGTCAGTGGGTCGCACCTAAGATGAAGTCTTCTTAAAAAAAATGGCAGTTCTAGAAATTCAGGCCCTCTCCTAAACCCTCACAGGGCAGGGCCCTACCAGTAGAAAGAGTGATGCTCCATCACTTTGCAGCTCACTTTGGTTGTCTTGAAAGGGCAGCAAATTGTTAGTTATTTAATTTATTATTATGGTATCATTACCGCTAGGGAAGGAGAGAAGTGTTGGTTGGATTGTTTACATCAGGTGCCAAAGTAACTTGTCTGGCCTTGCATATTTACACCTTGACTTGTGAGGGTGGGCCAGGTAGCACAGTGGTTCACCATTTATTGTTCCATTTTTGTGCTGTAAAATGTCATGGACCAGCCTGTTCATACTTGCTTTCAGTGCTATCTTCCCCTGTTTTGTTTCTGATTACTTATGTGTCCTGCACTAGAGGTTTTACTTTCTGTCTTTTTATGTCTGCTTTGCATACATGTAGTAAGCTGTTGGGGGGGGGGGAGGTGAGTGGGAGGTTCCCCCATGTAAAAAAAGATTCCTGTGGCAGTATAAATCTGTGTATGCAAATCTTGTTCATGAGCTGTCTATTGGGTGTACATCCTCATATCTATTCTGCTTTTGCACCTAATTTCTTTCTGAATCAGACATAAAATGTATATATTCTCTGCTGTGCAATGAAATAATGAATTCTTAGCATGTCCACATGTAAGATGTTTCCCTGAGAATAATGTCTAATTTCTCCCTCCTTTAAAAAAAATGGAAAGAAATATGGAAGGTTTTGGTGCACCATTTATTTTTATGGTAATTTAAATATGTTAATACTATACCTAAGAGTTTTATATAATATGCATCTTGCATAAAAAGCTGATTTTACTCCTGAGCGTCAGTCTGGGGAAAGGGGAAAAAAACCCCTCTTTGTCGGCGCTGAAGGCATCTTTGGCCGTGTTATTAAAATGCTATAAAATCACATTCTCTCCAGACTTTTAACAACTGTCTTGCACTGCACGACAGCTCAAAAACATATATTTCCTTTTGCAAACAGGTGCTTTAGAATTAATGATCACAGTTTTGTGAGAACATTTAACAAATGCATACTTGTAGTCAAGGCTGTCTCTGCACCATGTGGTATGACAAATGGCTCTATGCTTGATGGTAGTTTCATTAAATTCTTTTTTTAAAAAAAAATTCTTTTCAATTTTGGCTAATTCCACCACCTGAATCCCTCTGTAATGGTGCTCCATTGTAGGCATGGGCAATCCCTTGCACCCTCCCCAAAGCTGCAGGAGGTCAGGCAAGAAGGAGAAAAATCCTGACCCTTCTAGTAAACAACAACAGCATTGTGATAAAGACAAGCAATGGCAAGAGGGGATAAAGTAGTTTTTAAATATCTACCCGCAGTTGGAGCCACTCTAATAACCAAATGAAATGCAGTGCCTAATCCTTTCTAAATTAGAAGCATATTAAATCTTACAGAGCTCAGGAAAACAAGCCAAGATACTCTGCTGTTGCAGGTTTTCCAACAACTTATTTCTTTTCCCTTTCCTTTTTATTTCTTTCTTTTGGTAAACATCACGTCGTAGCAGCTTTAGCTTAAAAATGCATGACTAACAACCTGCTTTTCAAAGCACTTTGCCAGAACAAGGCTGGCTCATTTCAGTGGGATTTCTGTCAAAGAAACACCCTGAAGATTGGAATGGGATGCCATTACAAAACTCACTGGGGCAAGGGAGCCAACATCCAGTGAGGTCCAAGGTTAATTTGCGGAGAAGCTGTCTGTTTTAGGAGCAACTTTTTACACATCTTAACACAGTGGTGTTTCCACCACTACAAGCCCTGTGCTAATCTGGATATAATGAGAAAGCAAATCGAGACTGCATGCACATCACATATTTAAAGCACATTTAAATTACGGTACTTGGTTCCCCCCAAGAACCAAGGTTCTGAATTGTTCCTTGGCCTTGGCTGTTCAGAAACCACAAAACTGTTTTATTTTCTGAGAAACAAAACCAAGCTGCCTGGGCAAATGCCCAGTTTGAGATGGAAAGGGGAGGAAAGATGGGATTTTTCATTCTGACTGACAGGTCTTGCTTTTAATCACAATGCATTAATTCCTCAGGGCATTCCTATCCCAGCCATTTGGGGAAGGATAAGAAACATTTGTTTCCCATGTGGAGACATGCCTCTTCATAATCAAGTCTATGGAGAGATCTCCATTGCATCCCTCAGGGCCAGAAGTCCACACTCTGCCTTGGGATATCAAGGTTCTTGCTGGGAGGCATCATATCCCAGTCATTCCTGGGGATTTACGCTATGATAACACTACCCATTTCCTGTGTAAGTCAATGTAGATTTCTCTCTCTTTCAGGAAGAAGAGGTCATACCCCACCCCAAATTGAAGGTCAGGAAAGATACCAGCCATCACCAATGATCACTGAGGTAACTACCGGTAGATGCTTGTTGGGGATGACATTGTCCCCCACTGTCTTTCCTGGGGCTATATGCTCTTTCCCCCCCTCTACCAACAGCCTATGATTGCTATTGAGTCCATCCCATAATAGTAAATTCTGCCCTTGTGGGAGAATCACTGCAAGAAGCATTCTGAAATGGGGCGGGCTTCTTCCAAATAGAAGGAGTAACCATGCATGCATTTGCATCCTGTTCTGGCAGAACATGAAAAACTTGTAGACTTTCCCTTTGTTTATAACACCATGCTTTAAGGACACCCTCCACAAAACTCCCTGGATATATCTGCCTACAATTTAGCAGGCTTAATCCACTCTTATGCTTGTGGAAGTTAGAGTCATTTTTAGATGAATGTGAAAAAACAGAGTTGAATTGGGAAAGCATAGAATGACACCTTCAACTACACCACTTGTAAATGCAGATGGTGAAGGTTGCATTTCGAATAATGTCTGATACGCTCCTTCTGTAGAAAATAAGTATGGCAGCAGAAGGCTCACCCTAACATTCTAGTTTTCTATGTGCAGAGATTTCTTTTGGCTGCTTTGGAAAAGCATTTAAGGATGAGCAGTTGGAGCCAAAGGTGCCCTCCTATTTGCAGAAAGACCTTGGATCCAGCTGAGGCTTCCTGCAGTCCCCCTACACCACTTCTCATGTGGTTCTGGAAGTTCTGAGAAACATTGAGAGAATATTTCAGGGGACACAAAGGGCCTTTATGAGAACAGAGAACTGCAGTCCAAGGGTGCCCCATTCCATGAGCAGAATTCAAAGGACTCTTGATCTAACCTTTATTCTGCCATCTGCATTCCGAAAGCACTTTGCTATGTGACGTTGTAGCTTGTCTTTAAGCTAGGGTGACGCCATCAATTGTAACAATGGCTTCATGCTTCTTTAGGTGTTTGGGGTGGTGAAGTGGAAAGGTTCCTTGTTATTGATACTGAAGGTAAGGAAAAAATAGGCCAAGATATGGGGATAAGATTATTGATTTCATTTTGTGGGGTAGACTGACACTTCACTCATACAATACATGGGGTGTGGGGTGGGCATAGGGCACTGAATGTAGAATGCATTTTAAAAGCATGCA